>NC_048299.1:206592878-206948767 GCF_013100865.1 Trachemys scripta elegans
AAGAACCTCACTTCTTCAGAACTTCACTTCTTCTGAAGAAGTGAGGTTCTTACCCATGAAAAGCTTATGCTCCCAATACTTCTGTTAGTCTTAAAGGTGCCACAGGACCCTCTGTTGCTTTTTACATTCAGAATTGTTTGTCTTGATGTTTAGTCTATTAAGTGTCACCTGGTCCCAATTTGTCACCTTTCAAAGCCACTCGTTTTCTAATCTTTCCTTTAAACCAGGAAATAGATTAAAGCTCAGGAGTTTTACTAAATATTCTACACCCCTAACATATGCTCCGGGGAGGGTGGAAAGGGGGGAGCGGGAGAAATCACAGCCCCAAAATTTCCCTCTTATGCCATTCCGTGACGGTAGCAAAGATGGAAGTTGTAGCATAGGCAAGGCACAAGCTCAGAGAATGGTGATAAACACGCTTATGCCCCATCTACCTTATAATTTCCAGCATTGCTATCTCCAGCGAAACTGCACGAGAGGATAATTATGGGTCTGAACTTTTCCAAGTGCAGAAACATTTCATATGGATAAAATGCTTTTATTATCCAAATCTGTGAAAGATACTGTAACCATTGAATTATGCTGTGAGTTTGCTATATTATATGTACATATGTTTTTCATAGTTTAAATAATATTTTGGATAGAGGTTGGTTAGACTGAGCTACAAACCACTAGGAGACCATGTATTTTATTTTCTGGTGTTTTGTATTTAAATTAGACCACTGAGGCCAGAACCTCAGCTGATACAAAGCGGGGTAGCTCCATTTAAAATCAATGGAACTATGCAGAATTACATCAGCTGAGGATCAGAGCCCTGTAGTTAAAATGAAAATGATGCAGTTGGTACAGTATATATAGGGTAGGTGGAAACACTTCAAGCTTTCATCTTGGGCCTTGTCTAGGTACAAAAGGCAAAGATGAAAAAAAGTCCAAGTCCACTGTTGTATGGATCTGTTCTTCACTGCCTTTCACCTTGAAAAATTATTGACATCTGTGGAAATTGGGCATAAAATGTTACCAAGTGAAATTCTCCAGTTGCGTGCAATTTGCACAGGTTAAAAAAAAAAAAAAAAAAGACTATGGGTATTTCCACACTGCTATCGGAGGTAAATGGGGGCAGAGATGAGGTTACAGCACATGTAGGCAGACCCGAGCTAGCTTTAACCTAGCAATGATGCTGTGGCAGCATGGGCTTGAGTGCAGGCTAGCTGTCTGAGTGAGTACCTAGGAGGGCTTATACAGGCCATGCTGAAGTCCACACTGCCATATCTTCACTCATAGAATAAAGCTAGCTTGCATATGCCTATATGTCTCGGATTCACACATCTGACTGCAGCGTAGACATACCCTAAAGGTGCCATGGCAGTGGAGAGTCAGGCTCTAGAGGCCGGATCCTGAGGGACATTAACAGCTTTCAGTTTCCCATCATTGAATTGGAGTTTAAGGGTGCTCAGTGCCTTTTGTTTTCTCTCCACTGCATTGTGTATTATAAATGATTATTGCATGGTAAAGAGACTACTAAAATGATTCTTAAAGTGCCAAATTGTAAATTGTAAGACTGGAACAATGCTTGTCAACATTTCAAAGACCCTGTAAAGGAAAATCCTAAGGAGTTGTTTGAAAGCAACTCCAGGAGGAAACAAAACAGACTGAGCTGCCAAAAAAGCAGAAAAGCCACCCATGCCTACACTCTACAAAAAGGGAATCTTCAGGGCATTTGGACTGAGAACAGAAATTATCTGGAAATCCCAGGCTGGCAAATTAACTTGAAAGCATTCTCGTTTGAAGTGAATTTTGGACACGCATCTGCTAGGCAGAAGAATCCAACCATTACGAGAACAATGGAGGATACAGCAGAGGGAGGCATGGCCAATCTCTAAATGGGCATGACTGCCTGGGATGGACATCCAGCTGATCAGAACATGACAGAATTATGAAACATTCAAGCACACATCAGTACATAAAGACTAGTTGCTCCCAAACCCAAATCAGCAAGCCAGTGGCTTGGAGCCAATCTGGCAGGTCTGTGCCAAGCAGACAGCTTCCATGGAGGAAGAGGCTAGAGTCCTGAAGGCCCACCATCAGATTATGATAGTTTTAGGATTTGAAGATGGGTTTAATTCTGGGAGATTTAGCATTAGGCTACAGGTCCCAATATCCATATTGGTAAGGGAAAGATTGAAAATCAAATCTTTCAAAGACACCCTAGCAAGCACGATGGCTCCTCTGGTGGGGAGGCTGTTCTACAGTAAGCATTGCCAGAGAATTTAGATTAATGATGTACCTGATTTTCCTTGTCTCTTGTGCAGCCTGCACAAGGAGAAGGAACAGAACTCCAAAGAGTTAAGGTGGGGCAGACCAGCACCTAGTCCTGGCCACGTACCCTATTTTCGCAGTAACCAGTTCTGTGGGATGGCCACATCAGAAGGAACATGCTACATCACCCTAAAGGCTGCACAAAGAGAAGCTCGAAGAGAGAGACTATGCCATTAAAAGCATAATTAGCATTGTAAATTCACATACAGCATTTTGATTGTCTACTGGATGGTTTTGTCTTACTTCAAAACGGACAATATCATTTATGTTAGATAAAGCTGGTAAAGTGAGTTTTACTTACTTGAATTCTTGCTGTCTATGAGGAGTTCACTTTGGTACCTCTTGCTCCATGCCTCGGAGTCACCTCTTCAACTCCCTGAATCCCTCAGTGGCTCTCTGGCTGTCAGTACTGTTGAATCACTAAGGCAACTTGGCCCATTTCCCAGGTGTGGGCAGTTGCTTTTACTGCAGTACCACCCTCTGGCATCAGTTTGTAGCATTGCAGTGATCTTCACTTCTACCCTCTCCCCCCATCTGGTGACCAATTCCTTGGCCCCATGACATGATGGCCTGTCTCTGTCATCTCTGTCCAAGCCTTAAAAGTTCAATCCCCTTTCAGACTAACTAAAGGTCCAGCTGAAAGTCAGAAACAAATTTCCAAATACTAATTCTTCTGCCCTCGTGGACTACACTGCAGTTCTCTGCCTCTTGGCCACTACTCCTGGGCTCTGCAAAAAAATTTCCCACACTACTTCCTCCTAGCAGGTTTCCCCCCCATTGTTCCCCTCCCCAGAGATTCTGTCACCTTCCCTCAGGGATCTCCCTGCTCCCTGTAGACCCTAGCTCAGAGCACCCCAACAGAAGTCTGTCTTGCTCCCTGTGAGTCTTCCAGTTTGATTTCCCCAGGCCCTTTGCTCCTCTCTCCTAGGTCTCCTCCCTTGGAGGAGTTCAGCTCTGTTTAATCAGTTCTCTCTCTGATCATCTACAGCTGGGGTCAGTCATTCTAATTAAGCTCCACCACACCCAGCTGGGCTCACTAGATAACACTAAATTGTTAGCTCATAGGCAAGACTAAAGAACAACTGCTAGGTCACAGGTGAGGCTGAGCCCAGTTTGCCTTGAAGGGCTAGTCCTCCTGTGACACCATGTTACAAAAGTCCACCCCTTCTAGAGTTAACAAAATAAGTCTAGTGGAAACAAGCTTATCTTCCCACCTTTCTCAGGCTACATAGTTCTTTCATGGTTTGCTCAGTGTGCATTCTCACAGGATCACACAGTGTCTTCTCCTTCACTGGGCTACAGCTCCTCATCCAGTCTCCTCCTGGGCTCAGCAGGCTATTTGCCCTCTGGGCAAAGGCCATGGAAAGAGAACATCCTCCCATCCTCACTGAAAATCCAAGTCTAGAGCCCTAAATAAGTATGGAAATAAATTCTGTTTACATACTCTACACTATCCTGTCTAGCCCTCTTCTTAAATTCTATCTCCATCCATTCCCTAGTACCCCCAGCCTTTTCCAGACACCATTTCACCAACCTTCCTGCTTATTACAATGCAGATCCCAAAATTAAATCATACTTCCAGTCCCTATCCTCTCCACTAGGTCACAAGCTCCTTCTTATATAGACTTGACCAATCACTTGACACCTCCATAGAGTCATATGACCCCAAACAATCCCTCCTGGAGATTATATTTTCCAGGGTTTCCTCTTTTTAAAGGACCAAACTCTCAATTACGGCTATGCTCGCACCTGTCACTATTACACATTCTTTTCAATATTGAGATGTTTTCCAAGATTTAAATCAAATCAACATACCATTATTAGTAAATAAGGGGACTACAGCTTGATTCTAACTGCACTTGAAACTATTATTAACACCACCATCTTCTCTAGATTATGTTGCGTAAATTTTTAAGGTAAAATATCAAGCATCCCATATATTGTTTCCATTCCCTGAATATTACAATCAGACTCATTTCTTTTCATCCTTGTGCTGGCCCCTCTAGAACAGTCTGAGGCTCAGTGATGCCAGTATGTGGAAACTTACACAACTAGTTCCTGTGCAGTACTTGTTCTGTGAATAAACAGAGGACTTTAGCTTCCAGTGCCATCATTGGTATCTTTCACAAGTACTACCTTTTACTAAAATTGATAAGGATAAATCTATCTTTTCAACTGGATATAGTTCCATCTACGCTACAGCCGGAGTGACATTTGATGTAACTTGGTTTTCACATAGCCATGTGACCAAGTTATAGCAAAGATGATTCAATGTGTTCTCCCTGCAAATTAGTCCTATTGTGTGTAAATCTGCATTTGTCAGTCCACAACTATCTGGCTGCCTACCGGAGTTTTCCCAGCGCAGTCTGGGAAAACTAGGCAGCTATCCCATAGTACAATCAGTGTGTCCATTACTTCAGCAGGTGTAGATTGGGGGTGAAATGTGATTTCTGAGACACTAATGTGGGGTATTTTTCTCATTTCCTTTGCAGTAGGGTCTAATTAATTGATGCTATATGTGGTAAAGGTTGATGATAATTTTATCTGTGGGCATGGTTGTGGTTTAAATAGTTGTCAGGGTGCCTACAGTTTAGGATAGGTGCTTCTTTTCTCCCTTCCTATACAGTTAGATAAATATATAATCTTGATGACAATGACCTTCATTACATCTCAGAGCAGATTATTGCTCCTGTGGTCTCCATTTTCTCAGTGAAAGCAATAGATAAAATTCACTCCATAAGTAGAGGGCCCAAAGTTGGTCTGGTCTGGTAACCTAGCACCACTGCTGTGCAGAGTGTCACCTGGCTTAAAATTGCAATGAGATGAGATTCAGACTTTTGTGTATTCAAGGATAATATTTTGCATTTACCAGTAGTACCTATTGGTATGTATATTTAGTCAACCATCCACAAACCCTATCATCTTACCACCAACCACCATATATCCAGAAGTAAGGATTATACTTCATACCTTGCTAGTATTGCTTTTTCAAGAAATCACAAGGGCATTTTTTTTTTACAAAGAAATTAACAACTGGCAAGAACTGAACATACTTAGAAAATCCAACATCCAACTTTAAATTCTAGGACAAAATTAAAATGAGCAACACCATAACATACTTGTCAAATACCATAGTGCTCATCTGGGAGCCCACAAGAAAGGAGTGTGTTAGGATGGGATTTTCAAAGGAGTCCAAGAGCATATAGACATTCTGTGGAAGCTGGGCACTGATCTCCCATAGAGATCCCAGCCTTGGCTTGTATGAGAGGGTAGGGAGAGAGCACTGGGGTACAGTGCAGAAAATGTAAATCATTTGATGGAATCTGCCTGTTTTGATTTTGCAAGGGACAGGAATAAGGTGCTGCTGTGTTGGTGAGGCCTTTTGTTGCAATGGGACTCTGAGAGCAGGCGTCATGATGAGGGTGGTGTTAATTGTTTCCATCATGGTGCCAAAGGTGTGGCTGATTCTCCCTCTGCTGCATTCTCTTCTTTCTTTCTCCTCCTCTTACCATCCCTCACCCTCTTTCCCCACAGCTGTGTCTTGTATTCCATCCCTAAAGGACTTGCTACTATCCTCCCCATTCTATTACACCAGGATTCTACTTCATCATCTGGGATACACTGACTGAAGGAGCTTTCTGCCAGCTTCTTCTATTTTCTCCCTGGCAGAGATAATTGAGAAAGCCAGAACCCTGGGCTTTTTGCTTCCTGCATGTGGTCTCTGACACTCTGAAAGCTGCTGGTTGTTTAATGGCCACCTGTTGGTCTTGTCTGGTCACCAATCTGTCACTGGCTTCTGCCTCCTCCTCTTGTGTGTCTATGGGTAAGGAAAGACTTGCAACATGTTCAAAAGGAAATTTACACCATATTTGGCAGCAGCGTCGAGTCAATGGGTGCCAAGAATATGACTGGCATCATTTTCTTGGGTCTTTCTCTAGTCTCACATGTGGGTTTGATGTATATTCAGGCAAGCACATATGGTAAAATAATTTTAAGAAAAAGTTTATTCTACATATAGCTGGGTGAATATTGCAAAGAATGTTTTGCAAGCACTTACTCAGATATTAAAATGCATTCCTCCAACCATCATCACACCCACTTTTGTATTTGTTGTCTATGAATAAATTGTGCCATCAAGTTTTACTGGGTCTGAGTGTTTATAGCAATCAAATTTCAGAACTGGATGCATGAGTATTTATGCCAGAAGTATTTACTCCCTCACCCATTTAGGGAACAAAAAGAATACTGTGAGACAATTAATCAACACAATGTGAGCATAGGTGAACCATCTGCCTTGTCAGTGTTACAACCTGGTTAAATACTGAATCAAATTTTGAGTGAGGACCAGCGGGGTCACATTTTTCTTTCCTACGATAAACACACGTCATTGAAATCCTGATGCCAATGGTCCATTTTGATCAAACCAACTCTTTCCCCCTTTTAGTAAGCAACCTGTAACCAGCACTCAAATTTGGCACTTTTCGGGCTGCGTCTACATTCCGACCTAGGGTTGTGATTCCCAGCTCGTGTACACATACTTGCACTAGAGTATAAATTGCAGCATAGATGTTGTAGCACTGGCAGTGATAGCATGGCTTAGCCATACCGAGTACAAAACCACATGGTTCAGGTTAGTTTGTACTCAGCACGTCCAAGCCGTGCAGCCGCTGCCCTTGCTTCCATGGGTACACTACTATTTATACTCATGCTCGCTCTCATCGGGCTAGCGCGAGTATGTGTATGCGAGAGGGGAATCACACCTCTTGCTCGGAATGGAGATATAGCCTCAGTGGGAAATTTTCAAAGTGGTTCACAGGGATTTAGTACCACTGCTTCAGTGGGTGTTGCATGGTTGAAACCCATGTACATTGCTTTACAAATTTAGAGGGAGATGGTCAAAGGCAATGGGAGTTGGGTGCTGCTTTGTGCCTTTGAAAATCTCCCCCCTCACTCATACATAAAATATGGACAAATACTGTATTTACCAT
The DNA here is from genome assembly GCF_013100865.1 of Trachemys scripta elegans. Taxonomy (NCBI): domain Eukaryota; kingdom Metazoa; phylum Chordata; order Testudines; family Emydidae; genus Trachemys; species Trachemys scripta. Next base: position 206,600,183 of record NC_048299.1, read on the forward strand.
ATTACAATGTGCATCTTCACATTACAGTGTTCTTTCTATACTTTATCAAGGCCAGTTTCCCTCTGAATGGAAGATAGGGCCATAGGGAGATACTGTCATGAATCCTAGCATTACTATGTGCCCAGAGGAAAACTCAGTTTATTCTTCTGGGGTAAGGCAAGCTCCATCACTTGATTCCCTTGAGTCAGAAATCCGTGTTTAGAAATAGTAATATGACGGCTACAAAGGCACTCAAAAGAACCCCAAGCACCAGGATTGGTGACAGTGGTGCACTGGAGCCAGTACTAACTTAAAAAAAACCCACTGAGGATTATGTGACAATTCTTGAAAAAGGGATGTGATATAAGTGGCACAGAGAGGAGAGACCTCATCACAGTTAACAGAAATAAGAATCTTTCCCCCCACACCAAGCCTGAGTTATGAAGGAAAAATAGGATGGAAATAATGAAACTGTACTGACAGATGTTACCTAAAGTTTAAGGGACAGCCAAATTCTAGAGCCAACTCATAAGAAAATAAACAGGAATAAGGGTTAAAACTTCAAAGATAGAAAACACAGGCTCCAGTTGGGTAGTGTAGTGACAGAGCAGAGGTCAGATAGGCAAATACAGATAGATGGGCACCACAGATGGCAGCTTGTGAAAAAAACAGAAGTATTACTGGTGCCGATTGTCTTCTCATGCAAGACAACAATTTAATGGATTCAGGGCTGCCTGTAATAATTTATAAATACTCAGTCTTGATGGATTTATTTTGTTATCTACTGCGTGCATACACTGAGCTAGTTCAATAGCAGGACTCTCAGGAAACACACCCAGGAAGGACAGGGGTGGATTCTGATATACTTTTCTTCTCAAATACTTGAGACACAATGCAAGAGCAATCTGCTTTGAAGTTCCACTTCCAACACTCTGCTGAGCTCATGAAATTGGCCTTGGGCAGTCGGTTCAAATGTGTGAACTGAGACAACAAAGATTTGGGGCTGGATCTAAAGACACTCTCAGAGAGATGGAGAGTGAAAGTGAACACAGACTCCAGAGGTTGGTGTCCTGGGGGAAGTTAAATCTGCTCGTGTTCCCATGAGGAGAATAGTGAGACACTAGGTAAGACAGACACATGTGTAGGCCTTTTGTTGCTTTAAAAACCTTTTCTCGTATGTTATGATTTATTATTATTGTTTTTAGAAGGTTGTTTTTGCGGGAGTCCTGGTTGGTCACAAGCTCCAGAAAAAAAAGAACCGCAGGTACCTAAACACAATCAGACTTGGGATAAGCACAGCTGATCCACAGGGTACTGTAGCCCAGGACCTGGTCTACATGATTCCGCCCCATTAGAAGGGAGGTGTATTCAGATGAAAAAAGTGGTTGGAGGAGCAGCTAGCACTGTACCCATGAAAAATGGCAATGGAATATGTTGTGAGTGTAGAAATGGCAGCAGGAGTAGTCACATGAGAATATCCACTTGAAAAATAACTTTGTGGTAATATAGCAGAAACCTATGAACAGCAGGTAGCAGACTACCTCTAGCACTGTAGTGAAGAGACCGTGGATAGGAGAAGACTGGCAGTATGTGTGTGTCTACATTCACAGCAGGCAATCTATTGAGTGTCAAAAATTCCCTTATCCCATTCCTAAAAATACAGATACTACCTGTTCAAGGCAGGGCCAGCTCTGGCTTTTTTGCCGCCGCAGGCAAAAAAGCCTCCCGCCACCCCCCACCCCCCAGCGGGAGCGTGGCAGGGGAAGGCGCCAAGCCTGGCCGCAGCCCAGCTCTCCCCGGCGGGCCGGAGCACCAGGGGAGGGCGGCGAGCCCGGCCAGGGCCCCGCTCTCCCCGACTGGCCGGAACGCCGGGGGGAGGGCGGCGAGCCCGCCGCAGCTCCACTCTCCCCGACTGGCCGGAGCGCCGGGGGGAGGGCGGAGAACCCGGCTGGGGCCCCGTTTTCCCCGACCGGCCGGAGTGCTGGGAGGAGGGAAGAGAGCCTGGCCAGGGTCCCGCTCTCCCTGACCGGCCGGAGCGCCGGGGAGGGCGCGGCCGGAGCGCCACGGGAAGGCGGGGAGCCCAGTCGCGGCCCCGCTCTCAGCCCTGAGCACCACCCCCCTCAAGGTGCCGCCCCAAGCACATGCTTGGTAGGCTGGTGCCTGGAGCCGGCCCTGGTTCAAGGCAAGATGGCATACATGCAAATTGCTTACTAGATGGTACAACTGCCTTTGGAAGAAGCATTAGAAAATGCAGCAAAATATGGTTGACATCATATTGCAGTGTGCAAGCTAAATGCAATATAGTGGCAGTTGGCTTGCTGTGGTTGTCTTTTTAGAAGCCAATAGTTTTATTGGGAACTGAACATCCATCAGAATCCACTTCTCTCTGTTGCCCCAGATTTGTATCAAAGCCACCAAGCAACAATACTGTGAAAGCATTTGATAGTGTCAAGAAAAGCTTCTTCTCACCATGAAAATTTGAACCAACACTCTGATATCTGATGTATAATGAAATTGGTGAAGAGTTTGTACCTTTGTTTGTCTACTCTGCCCCATCAATATACTTACATTACCATAGCATCTGAGTGCCTCCCTAGTATTTAAAAATAGAACTGACAACAAACCCTCCAGATTTATGGCTTCAGTAAAGTGACAAATGTGATGTGTTCCACCAAGAATGAGCAATGTACTATGTGCCATGTTTTGCACATTGCACTGATTTTATTGCCCATGACTTGCTATGCTGACAAAACAATGTAGAAAATACATTGTCTTATGCATACAAAGAGCCAATACCGCATGTGGATGTATGCACAGAGAGAAAGAGTCCCACACAAATGCATCTGAGGGAAGAATTTGATATAGAGTCTAGTCACTTGAGTTGCACTTTGCCTGTTCTATATTTACTCTTCTTTATTTTTGTAGATTTATAGTTCAAAGACATCATGGCAAAGGTACTTTACTGATATGTCTGAAGCCAGCTTAGAACGCTACTATAAGATTGCAAAAAAAAATGAAGTTACGAAATAATAAACAAGAATAGTGGAAAGTCGGATTTCTACTGACCATTCTTCACGGTTGTATGACAGTAGCACCCAGAAGCTCCAGATAGGTCAGAGCTTAATTGTACTGGGTGCTGTGCAAATTGTAAACCAAGTTTAAACATGTCTGCCAGGGTTGGCAATGGTGCAAGTAGGGTGACCAGACAGCAAGTGTGAAAAATCAGGATGGAGGTGGAGGGGTAATAGAAGCCTAAATAAGGAAAAGACCCACAAATCGGGACTGTCCCTATAAAATCAGGACATCTGGTCACCCTAGGTGCAAGAGCCTATGTCTGGGGCAGACACGACATCTTGACAGTACTTTCATTCCTTACAACTAAGTGGTCTATTAAAAGTGAACCAGTTCAATAAACCAAAGCTAACAAAAATCCTGACAACTCATTATTTTTGTCAACTTCCATCTCTTCCTGCATCTTCAACATTTCCTTCGTTATTATCCTCCCAATCTTCCTCACCATTTAGTTTACCTCCTGTGCTACACCAGCTGACACGTGTATCTTTTTCATTTCAGATGCTCCTAAAGCCTTGGGAACTGCTTCCTGAAGAGACTGATACAACTCTGGGACCCAATTGTTAGAAAAGTAGTTGGTACTGAATATTTGCTACTTGTTCCATAAGTTTCTAGGCATCCTTAGTTTGCACTAGGGCTGCCAAACGATTTAAAAAAATAATCGCAATTAATTGCGAGATTATTCACCTCATGCAAGTACAGTAGTGCAATCATTTTATTGTGAAAGTCCAATTTACAAATGTAGATTTATTATTATTATTTACATAAGTGCACTCAAAAACAAAACAATGTAAAACTTTAGAGCCTACAAGTTGAAGCATGAAGGTACATATGAATGGCTAGCATATCTGGATACAGTATCTGGCACTACCAGTTACAACAGTGCAATGCAAAAGCCTGTTCTCGCCTTCAGGTGACATTGTAAATAAGAAGTGGGCAGCATTATTTCCCATAAATGTAAACAAAATTGTTTGCTTTAGTGATTGGCTGAACAAGAAGTAGGACTGAGTGGAATTGAAATTGTGAATTGAAAAATACTCTCTTTTTTACAGTGCAAATATTTGTAATCAAAATAATAAAGTGAGCACTATACACTTTGTATTCTGTACTGTAATTAAAAACTTCCAAAATATATATAATACATTTAAATTGGTATTCTATTATTGTTTAACAGTCTGATTAAAACGGCGAGTAATTGTGACTATTTGTTTTTAAATCTAGTCAATTTGTTGTGGGTTAATCACATGCATTAACTGTGATTAATTGACAGCCCTAGTTTGCACAGATGGGAAAAAATATTGCTTGTGTTTTGCATGTATTTTGTTCACTTTTGCAATGTATATGGGGCTTTGTAAGATGGACTTTGCTGAATTTTGCTAGTCTTTCAAATATTTCTTCAGTAGCAGAATGGATCATATGAGAGACAATTTGCATATATTCCATCCTGCCTTCAGCACCTAGTGCAATACTTTACCACTCTGCTTCACTTCCTCCTCTCCTCTTAAAGATTATTACCCCCAAACAGAGAATGGACTCCCTGTGCTTGATCTACTGTTGATTATATATCCCACTGTCTCTTCTTTTTATCTCCCACACTACTGCAGCATGATGCCCACCTTCCCAAACATCACAAGAGCCATCATGAAATGCATCTGCGATAACACACACTGCTGAATCTAATTCTCCAACATTAGTCAATATGACTCATCAGATCATATGCAAAATCAACTGATGGCAGCTCCCCCTTTGTTGATCAACACAGAATAAAGAGTAGTTGGTATAAGAGCTGGGGGTGGATTTTTTAAAAAAAATCATAGAAACCTTTTCACCAATATATGTAATCCTCATTCAGATTACATTATTGGTTCAGCTCACTGATGTGTCAGTGGATGGTTACATGTTCTGAAGGTCCTTTTTCCTGATTACTATACATCTGTTCTCTCTTATAGATGATTCATATGAAAAAAGAGATAAACACATAAAACTTGAAAATGCCACACCTGAACCCTTAAGGTAAGACAGCTGGCTAATACTTCAGTTTCTGGGACACCACTTTAATAAACATTAGTTGTTGTAATTATTGAACATTTTCTCATGGAAACATTTCCATCATATTATTTCATCTTTGAGTCCATATTAGCATAATTACTTGATTTATGACTACAATTTGGGAGTTTTAGAAGCACAAAGGACATAGCTGGAGAATAAGAAACTCACTCTGGAAAGCCTCTGCATTGCCAATTGCATGACTGGCTTGCCAGGGCCAATTAACATTTTTTTCCCATTTTTCCCTTTGATTGACTTACCAAAATATTCCAGACCTTCAGAATCACTCAGGCTCCTTTTTCAGGTTTTAGAGATACATAGCAACATGAAGCACATTCATGCAGAGTAAGTGCTCTTTGGAGTATTAAAAACCACTTAATCTGTATAAATACACGTCAGGTTGCTCAGTTTTTACACCACCTTGAGAATGAACTGTAGCGGTTAGAAGCTGCATAATGCATTTATTTAAAAGGAGATATATAATCTGTGATACATGTATCTTCCCAGTGATTATTGTCAGAACAGCAACTTATTCTTTCTTATATTTTTGTACTTCACTGCACTGTATTAATGCAAGCGACAAAGAGAATTCACATTGTATGCCCTCTTACATTCAGAATTTTGTTTTTATCAATGTTGATTTAGCGGATAAGCATGAGATATGTATAAGTATGGAGTGATTTTTGCAAATCAGTGCAGCAAGAAGGATTTATACTTTTAAACAGCTACATGTAAACAGTATTTATTTCCTAATCTAGCTAAATATGTTAGCCCATGCATAACAAAGCATACCTTTTTAGTCTCCATTGAATCTAATTTTCATTGTCAACAGAGCTGAAAGAAATGATGTCTGACACACCACCAAGAGCATGATATTAGAATGTCAACTATTTCGCTTTTGGGGTTTACATCACCACATAGTCTAATAACTCCTTACACCACAATTTAATTATTTCCAAAAATAGAAAGCATGCTTGTATTGTGAAGCATTCCCACAGGATATCTTACATGCCCTCAGAGGAATCTAACTTCTATATTTAACATCTTTACAGTGGTAGCTGTGTGTCATAGAATAACGATTCTTGCACATAGATATAATCCAACTGTTCTCAGTGGTGTATATAATAGTGCATCCATAAATCCTATCTACTCTTAGATATATAGTTCTTAAGAATAATACAATTTTGGTTAAAAAATAAGGGGTGAAATTCTGGCCCCATTAAAGTCAATGGGCGTTTTGTCATTAACTTTAATGCAGCCTGGATTTCACCCAAGGAATAGAATAGAATAGACTGCATTCAATTTCATCACAACTTTTGATGTTTGGCATCAGTATGTATATTACTAAAACAAGCATGGAGGAAGCTTGTAAGAAAAAACAAGCCCACATTCTGTGGGCCAGGGCATAGGGTGATTCAGTAGGTGTCCCTCTCTCCTGAATGTATGCCGAGGCCCAGGATGCCAGGGGTTTATTGTGCTGCTGGATATTCTGGGTCTGGGTCATTAATGCTGACAGGGAGGTGAAAACTCCCCCCCCCCCCGCTTACCAGTGAGGTTCCCTGCATGCCAGGGATGATTTGCCTTCAAGGAAGGCAGGATACATTATTCCTATTGGTTTTCTTAGGGGTAAAGCGGCCCTCTTACTGGCTCTCCTGGCTGGGTTCCCATCCCAGGCAACACCATCCACTTTTGGGGCTGCACTGTCTCTAACAACTCCATCCTGCCAGTTATGAAGGAGGTTGCAGATAGAGCCCTGCGCAGGACTATTTTTTAAGTTACGCTTCCGTCCTGGCCTGCAATACCCACTCCCATTCTCTCTGGCATTGTTTCTTGCATTTTTATCCTGCTCCCAACCACAAAAACCTTAGATTCCACAAATCCCACAAGAGAGACTGATTCCCCATGCTACTTAAAAAAAAAAATATATATATATATATATATATATAAACCGACCTCACATACATACATATATGGTATTCAGACACAATTTACTACTAAACATTTTGCTTAAACCATGTCAAAAATACTTTAACTCTTGTTAAAATAGACATCAAATCTCTTTCTATTTCTCGCTTAAATTTAAGTATTAAAACTTTTATTTTAAAAAAAGAAAAACTTTCTTTACATTGCCAAAATTCTATTTATGACAAACTGACAAGAGATGTAGTGTTTTCCTGCAAATCATCACAGACTGTTTTTTTTTTGCCCATCCAATCCCACCTGCAACAAAGTACATTTTACCCACTCCTGCTATTATGACAGCAGGTCCTGTGGAACTTGTGTGATCCCAGTGCAGCTGTAGGCTCTAGTTGCAGAATCCCCAGATGCTTCTTTAGGGCAGTTTTAACTCTCCTGTGAGCACACCTGAGCAGCACAAAAAGGACACAGCATTTGCTGGATGCAGAGTTTAATTTTCCCTTATCTTGCTCACACACACAAAAAAATGAGGATATGGCCTGAGTCACAAATGATGCAGCCACATATTTGTCTTTCTCGTTTAGTTACTTCCCAGGGTTCTTGCCAGAGGTTTTGATTTCGAGAACTCTTCCCCATTGTAGTTGGTTGAATAATATTTCTCAAATAATTTCACAATATTTTTCAAATTATTCATGTTTCTTTTCCCCCATTATTCATCCATCTTAAAAACAGGCTGAATAACTCTCTCTCTCTATGTACATGAATTTCATGATGCATTTTGGAATACAACATGCATATTTTTCCCATTGTTGGACCAGGTCTAGTACCCTTCCACATAAACTATATGACTCCTGGTGTACATATTCAAATGTTGTGTGAGCTCACTGCTGTGCGGGGGTTCTTCTGTTTGGAGCTTAGTGCAGGACAGGGGTCTAACATTGTTTCACTGCTGAGGGCTAAGGATTCTACTATACGGTGTCATAATTCTTGAGCTCTGTAAATGTGTTTTATAGTCTGGATCATTTAATTTTGTTAGGCAAATGTGCTTCAATTTTAATGATAAAATGTTCTCATGCTCATCTCTAATAACTGTTTTTCTCCTTTGTAACAACTGATGCATAAAGTCTAATCTTTTGTAGTTGAAGGAAGATGTTCTTTGAGGATTGATTTAGGATCTGCCTTTGTCTTACTAATTTTTAATTACATGCAGTCAGACCTGATTAATCTGAATTAGTATGCAAAGCCCATTTTTAGAACTAAATAAAAATCAGATTAACAAGTAAAGGGTACATACAAGGATGTGTTAGAAGATTGGTTAGAAGTGAATTCCTTGTTATTCTTAAACATACACATTTCCATCCGTACAATGTCTGCCTCCACATTGACTATTTAGTTCTGCTGTGTTATAGAGCTTTAATTTCTTTTGGTCCTGACTGCGCCTCTAAGCATAATAAATAAAATCATATTAATTTTTTATATAAGAGAAACATGGACGTAACAAGTTCAATCCAGTCAAGGCCTTTATGAACAAATAAGTGTTCATAGCTTTTAAAGATGTGTTTAAAGGCCACAAGGCACTTTGCTTAGCCCTTACTACAGGAGTGGTCTTATTGATGTCAATAGGACTTAAGCACATGCTTAAAATTAGCATTTATTGAAATACTTTTTCTGAACTGGGGGCTTGCGGAATAGGGCTGGATTTACTCATCTGTGGACAGTGTGTTCACAGATATTCTGCAAGTAGAACATTTAACTATATTTGTCATTTTCAGTTAATGATTGCATTTTACTCAATTAAATCTAATTATTGCCAAGAATGACTTCTATTTGTCAAAACTGTCCAGTATTGTAACACTTTAATAGCAGCTAATTCATATAGGTTGTAGAATAATCTTAATCTAAAACATGGTATATTATACTGTTAACATTATACTGGAATAGATTTCATTAAAAAGCTTTTCAAATACAATAGAAAATGCATCCATACAAAGCTGGTAGTACATTAGCTACTTTCATTTCAAATGACAAATAGACATTGAGTGTAGACAACAAGGGCTTTATTCTTGACTGACCTATACCCTATTCATGCTCGATTTTTTGTTCTTTTTTTTCTCCTGGAATTTATTTCCATGTTGTGTACAAGAAATTAAAAATGACTCAAATTATCAAAATGGTTTTAATTGGCATGCAGTAAGTAATTTCGCTAGTACATTGTCAAGATGCCAAGATGAAAGGGACTGAAGCTCATGGAAAAAGACAGAATTGACATGAATAGATAAAAGCACTTGTCCATGAAAAGTAAACAAACTTAGAAAAAGGTCTATGTGCAAGTTAGATCCAGCTATGTGACTGGGCTCACTGAGCCATCCCTGTAGATTATTAATTAATTATTATTATGTATTATTATAATAAAAAGCTGAACAAGTTGAAGACGCAGGTGGAGACAAAGTGTTTTTTTTTTTTTTTTGGTGATTCATGAGTAAGGCTATGTTTTAGTCCCGGGTATTTTTAGTAAATCATGGACAGGTCACAGGCAATAAACAAAAATTTACAGCTCGTGACCTGTTCATGGCTTGTACTATATACCCCTGACTAAAACTTAGGACTGGGGTGGGGGTACTGCGGGTGGTCGTGGGGGAGGGCGCCGTGTGTTCTCGGGGAGGTGGGCCAGGCGTGCCGCGGGTGCACGGTGGGGAAGCAGACCAGGACCCCTGCTGGTGCTGCGGGGGTAGGCAGGCAGTGGCGTGGGTCCCAAGCCCCCTGTTGGTGCTGGATGGGGGGGTTGGCGGAGCTGGCAAGCTCTCTACCTGGCTCCTTGCGGCTCCCCAGAAGCAGGGACATGTCCCTCCCTCAGTTCCTAGATCCATGCACTGACCCTGCAACGACTCCGCAGCTCCCACCGGACAGGAACTGGTGGCCAATGAGAGCTGTGGGGGCAGTGCCGGTGGGTGGAGGCAGCGCATGGAGCTAGGAGCTGATGGAGAGAGGAACATGTCCCTGCTTCCTGGGAGCCCCCCAAGGTAAGCGGCACCCAGAGCCCTTACCCCTTCCCGCACCCAAACCTCCAGCTCTGAGCCCCCTCCCACACCCAAACTCCTGCTGCTGCTGGGGAAATAGGGTGCGGTGGCCCGAGACAGTGTGGCTGGCCAGGGGCTGCCTGAGCTGCTCAGGAGACCTCCAGGCCAGCTGCACCGTTCACTGCACAAGTCACGGAGGTCCCAGAAAGTCACAGAATCCGAGACTTCCATGAAAAACTCACAGCTTTATTCATGAGCATTTTCTCTAAGAACTTTTGATGTATACAGATGAGATTAATCCATGACCATGGTGATACATTGTATATCTAATTTCTCCTGTTCTTCAACTCAAAGGCCTCCAATACTGCAAACACTTGATTATGTACTTAAATGACGTACTTAGGTTCTTTGCTTAACTGGTCCCTAAGTCAGGAAAACTCATTTCTTTTCCTTGTCTATGAGAAATGCCTACATTTCCCATTGATTTGTATTTCATCTATAGGTCTCTAACAAGGATCACATTATTGGCAGACCCTGTCTCATTTTCCCATCCTCCACCAAAAAAGAATAAACATAATGGCTGTACAGTTGTTTAAAAATCTGGCACTTGCCCTTATGAACTTTAGCTGTTAGAAACTCTGTTCCAACATTTCTTAAGAGGAAATACAAATCTGCCCATTTTAATGTAATTCCTATTGCCCTTAATTCTCTTCTTTCTCTCTAGATAAATAAAAAGATTAATTCTCCCACACTCCTGAAGCTCTGCTTGGCTCTAAATTAGATCAAGCTGGGAGTTTTCCTCATTACAGCAGTTCTCCCCTGCTGGCAGAAGGACTCTTGTCTCTGTCACTTGTCGGCTGCATGTCTGCTTGTCCTTACAATTAAATTGTAAATCCCACATGATCATCATTCAGCCAGGAAGAACAGTCTATCTGGGCTTTTAACATATTTTTAAAGATACATTTATATAAATAATTTCTTATATATATTGCTTCTGGACAAACACTGATGCTGCTAATAAGGTTTTAGACACATAGGAAATATATAGCACTGGAAATATAGTGGAAGCTTTAATTTTCAGATTGTGTTTATTTCAACAGAAAGGCATCTCAGATTCAAATATGTTGGGTAGTCACTTGAGTTTCCTGGTCCCTTCCCTTTGTGTAGCAACATTGCTTTCTCCAGGCAAGCATATTCTGCTGCTCCACTTTCCAACATTTTATTTATTGAACTTTTAGATTTTTTTTTTTATAAATGCTTCATAGGTGTCCAGCCTAGACTCTGGGCCATCCAGCTCATAAATGAAATTACACTATTATCAGAATGCAATACAAAGACCTGACCATATCACCTGGACATACAATAAGATAAATATCCACCAGTGAGTATGAGGTTAGTCAACTAAAGCTAACCTCCACTACCGCAACCAGAAACCCACCCCATCCCCAAAAGCTTAGGGAATAAAAATGGGCAGTGTGCCAGGAAGGTTGACAAATCCCAGTTCAGTCTGACCATGGATGGGGAGCAAGTTTCAGAGCTGAAGGCCCCTCACACTGAACAACCTGCGAACAGTACCCTCCTTTTTATACCAAGGGAGCTCCTGTTTGAGCACTTTTGCTCATTACAGCTGCAACACTATGGCCCAGGGAAAGAGGTGATACCTCAGGTCATTAAGTCCTGAACCATTTATGATGTTATAGGTTAATACCTTGAATTCCTCCCAAGATCTTACTGGAAGTTAGTGTAGACTCCTGAGCACCGGTGAAATGTGCTTCTGATGTGAAGTGAAGTGCTGGAAACTCCATTTCTTTCACTGCAAACTAGACTAGACAAAAAAAAATAATAAGCAGTGCATCACATGCTACAGAATTATTGAATAGTCTCAAAGTGTAATCCCTTGTAGATTGGTGTGGATTATTGGGACAAGGTCCACATACTACACTCTTCTTGTCAGGTGCAGATACATTTACAAATTGTGAGAAATTAAAAATAATGGGAGTTCATCTTTCAAATATTAAGCTGTGTGTGTCATAAAAATATGTGGAAACACTTTTAGTGTTTATGATTATGTTCTACTATACCCTCACTTATTTTGAGAGATGAGCTGGATTCATATTTCTGAAATGCAGCTATATCTGAAATTCAGACGTGAAATTCAGATAGACAAAAAGAGGTGAAACATTAAAGCGTAATGATTTTTCACCTCAAAATTGCATTCCAATATCACTTTGCTCTGTTGATTATTGTATTAATGAAGACTAAGATAAAGGGTGAATAGGTTCAGGGGGAGTTCAAGGAGGAATAATTCTAATCTCACAGGTTTACTAACCACAGTCCTTCGTGAAGCAAAATCAGTGTACATAGTAAAAGGAATTGTTCATTTGAATTTAAAAAAATTCCCCATGCAACTGGTAAATTAACTGCCAGTGGCATTTTTTGAATGTTAAAGTGTATGTTTATTGCAACCGTTCTAAATTTAGATATCAGGATAAGCTTCTGGTGATGTCCTGGTGTAACGGGTCAGTGACTCCCCCTGCGGCATCTCCTGTCGGTCGTCCTGGGGATTAGTTCTTCGACCCAGGAGCACCCTCTGCAGGCCAGTGTCTTGCCTTGCCGCTGGTCCCTGTGTCCCTCCCGGACCCCGGTGCCCCTTCTGCTGGGGTTCTGCCCCCTGCAGTACCCCACGGTCTTTCTGGGTCTCCCCTCCCCAGGGAACCCCCAACCCCCTATCTTCACCTCGCCTCAGTCTTTGGCTACTGCGAGTCACCATCTAGCCCCCAGTCACTGAGGCAGACTGCAGAATAATTGCCAGTCATCATTGGCAAGAAGGGTTTGGACCTGCTGCCTCTGCCTACCCTTGGGCTGCCCTGTTACAACCCCAGTACCTTTTCGTCCCTTAACAAGGTCTGCAGCCTGGAGGTTTTCCAGGCTGGAGCTCCCCCAGCTCCTCTAGCCTTCTCCCAGCCCTGCTCCACTTTAGGTACCCTGCTCAGCTCCCCAAAAGCCAGGCCCTTCTCTCTTTACAGGCAGAGAGAGACTCTGTGCTCCTGGCCCACTGCCCTCTTATAAGGGCCAGCTGGGCCCTGATTGGGGCGCGGCCGCATCTGTGGCTGGCTCCCTGATCAGCCGAGGCTTGGTGTTTTCCTTAGCAACAGTCCTCTCGCCGCCTCAGCCCTCTCCCAGGGCTGATTTCAAGCCCTTTGGGCAGGAGTGGGTGACCATCCCGCTACACCTGGATATCAGGACAAGCTTCTGGTGAGATCTACTAAGATGTGGCTTAATCTCCCTGGTGACGTGTTGGAAGCTCTATTTCCTTCATTGAAAACTAGACTAGCCAAACACTAGTAAATATATAAGGAAGGACACACCCGATGACCTAATCACTCTTTTCTGCCTCCAATGTCTATGATTCTATAAGAAATACATCCCTTTACATGGTAACGTGGGTATCTATATGGCCCAAAACAATATTAAAGCTTTTTGCGGTCGGATATTAGAGGATTGTGCTAGGCATAACTCATCTACACTCTAATAAAGGTGTGTGTGTGGGTGGGGGTTAGACCTCCAATCTGGCTAACAATAAAACCCCTTAGAGTAGGAGTATATTTTTTAAAACCAACACAAAATAATTATTTCATCTCTAGACAACTCAACCTGCTACCTCAGCATTTTGTGTTGCCTATATTCTTATGCAGCCCTATTGAATATAGGTTCTTCATTTTCTTAATATTTTGTCCATGTAGCTCTCTCAAATTAACTATTATAGGAATATTTTTAGGTACCCAGAGCCTTCTGATTGCACTGGTATCACACATGTGAATCTTTTCATAGAAGCTTAGGTTACCACAGGAACCGCACCAGCCTCATCTGCTTCTTTATTTTGAGTTGTACAAACCATGCAGTATGGCACACACTCATCCCTGCTTTGGCATGCCAAACATACAAACATTAGAATCCCAGAGATCTATGACTAACCATTCTCTTTCAGAAAAGTTCTACTCTCTGTTCCTGTTGGAATCAGGCACAAAGATAGTGAACACAAAGGGACCTTCAGCTCTTTGCCCATCTAGGTATGGGTTTTCCTGGTTTTCTATAGGTCCCATCACTGTGTAGCCAAGTGCTTCCCAGGTAAATTAGATTTGCATGGCAAGGTCCCTGGCAGACTTCAAGGAGTCTTATGCTTTTTCCCTCTCTCTGGTTTTGAGAAACTGCTTCGTATATACATATATTTTCCTTTCCTTCTCCCACATCATTCTGGTTATGGTGTGGAAACTTTATCTAAGAGGAGGTGGTCTTGCAGAATGCCCTATTGGTGGTCAGCCAAATCTCTTCTGGAAGCATGTTCCATACCTGTAGCCACCCAATTAAGAAGGGGGCAGGGAGACAGTGGAGGGATTGTATCCCAGGGGTGATCTGCTCCTGCAAGCCTTTCCTGTTCAGGAGGTGGGCAGGAGTTTCTGTACAAGTTGGAGCCTCTAGTGTTCTTTTGCCTTCAGCCCCCTATACAGTGAGTTACAGTAATCCAGTCTGGTGATGATGTGTGCATGACTCACTGGGGCCAGATTCTTGTCTCAAAAGAAGGGATGAAGTTTTCTAGCATGCTGGAGGTGAGAGAAAATATTTTCTGCCAGTAATGAAACCTGATTAGCTAGGCTTAGTAATGACTCCAGCAGGACCCACATTTTGTGGCACTTTGATGAATAGAAGAGAAATCTCCTTTGTCTCCATTGTCCTCTAGTTCTTTGAAACATTTCCCCATTCTGATTGGCATCACTTTGGCCTTTCCCAGGCTGAGCTTGAGCCAGCTGCTGATATCCTGTAGGCATTGTTACATCTTTTGGTAGTGTTTCTAGAAACAGGCCCTTACTATGGAATACTCCATCTGTGCATCTATCTGTGTGTATGCTTCACATTCTATGGGTGTGATCTACTTTCCTTACATTGGTGTAAATCCCTTGAAGTCTACTGAGTTACTCATATTTGCATAGGTGATAATGAGGGGAGTTAATGAGCGGTTGAATACTGGTTGTGATTAGTGTATTCAACAATTATTTTCATTTTCATTTGATGGTGAAATTATTAGTGAGCACATTTTTTCATTATTCTACCATTTCTACAGTTGGTTGAACTGTAGTTATTTTCAGTGCCTGAAATTTATATAGTTTTTGTTTTTGTTGTTCTTTCTAATAATATTACTGGCTCTTTTTCTCATTTCTGTATAGGAAGTAAGTTGTTAACACTGAAAACAACAACAAAAAGGAGATCTTTCACTTCACTTACCTTTACCTAAAATATCCTTTATTCAAAATAAACTTGAAGAGTATTACATATGTCCTTTATTCCTTTTATATCTCAAACTTCCATTACTGTAGGGTCCCAGTGGTGTGTCAGGTTGTAAGAAACGGAGATTGGTCCTTCAATAAGCATTAAAACCTAGGAAAACATATCATTGTCCAGAGTGCATACTTTTACCTCAGAACATTGCCTGAAATTTTGATGTATGTGTTTTGTATGCTGTCTCAAAAGTGACACAGGGATCCTAAAGACTAACAGATTTATTTGGGCATAAGCTTTCATGGGTAAAAAAAATCTCACTTCTTCAGGTGCATCTGAAGAAGTGAGGTTTTTTACCCACGAAAGCTTATGCCCAAATAAATCTGTTAGTCTTTAAGATGCCACCAGACTCCTTGTTGTTTTTGTGGATACAGACTAACACAGCTACCCCCTGATATAGGGATCCGGTGATGCAGGGTTTGCTATAGAAAGTATGTGCTGCTTATTGAATATCAGAATAAGCTGTTTTGAACATCTGTATTACTTAGGATGTAAGTTATTACAGTCCTTGGGCTGCAGATACTTACACATCTTGTTTTTGGAAAGTTGTTCAGTATTTCCCTTGATATCAACTAGTCCCTCACATTTTGTAATATGAAAGTCTCAGATCCAATAATTTTGATGCTTCCACTTATATACATGGAATATAGAAAAGGTTTGAGGCAATGGCCTTCTGTCATTTACTCAGCATGTAATATATCCTTTTCATTATTAGGACATGTGATAACATGAATGATAGGGCTGAAACGCTACACTCCTTGGAAACTTAAGGATAGTACTGCCACTGTATTTAATGCCTTTCTAGCAGTACTTCAGTTCTAGTTTGCATATTTTATTGTTATGCTTAGACTTATCTTTACAGGCTTTATACATTATTATGAATACTAGCACAGTATGTTAAACACATCACTTAAATCTCTTATTTTCTATTTCTATACTTTGCAGATTTAAAGAAGGAATTTTCAATTATATATTGAAATATGAGCTGTTATTTTGATACAAAACTATCTTGACTCTTAGAAGTGAAAAGGAGAGACACAGGGCTAGATTTACTGGTACACCCTGGCTGCTTTGTGTTGCTCCAGTGAGGGAAAGCAACCATAAACCTGGTTTAACTGGTCAGTTAAACCAGGTTTATGGCTTTTTTGCATTGGCGGGACAGTGCAAAGCAGCCGGAGCATGCTGGTGAATTCAGCCCATTAATTTTAACTAGAGACTGGGCCTGGAGCTGGGTCTTTAATACCTGTGGTCTACAGGTCTCTCTGCCTTTTTGGAGGAATGATTAACATGACTGTTGACAGTGACATATCTTGAATCCCACTCATTTGACTAATAATTCTTATTATAGCCATAAAACATGATGTTCCTTGCAGTTATCAAACAAGAAAAAAAATAGTTCTATTATCAACAGTTTCATTTTAAGTCTCTCTTCATATTTATGCTTCTTCTTCTCAAGGATCCAATGGCAGAAACATTACCCAAGCGGCAAGGATCTAGGGGCAGGCTTACTTTGAACTACTACCCCAGTTTTTAATGGCCATGTGGGGCAGTTATACTGGGCAGGGATCACCAGAGTACAGTATGTCCTGCTCCTACTCCCTTCTACTCCTGACGCACCTCTTATTCTTGGGGAAGAGAAGAAGGTAGAATAGAGTCTACACTTTGGGTGTCCTCAGCTGTTGTTGGGCAGCTTTCGACCCTGCTCAGCCTGTAGCATGGCCCAACATACCTTTAAAATATAACTTCATGCTAAAGACAGATGGGGTAACCCTAATATAAAAATACAGACTAAAAGTCATATAGTCCCTTTAGATCCAAAGGATGTTATGGATCTCGATCAATTAAGTTCGATAGAAATATTGCATCAGTTAGTGAGCCTCAAAGATAACACAGAAAGACATAGGTGCTGGAACTGGGGGTGCTGCCGCATCCCCTAACTTGAAGTGCTTTCCATTATATACAGGGTTTACAGTTTGGTTCAATGGCTCTCAGCACCCCCACTTTATGAATTGTTCCAGCACCCTTGCAGAATGACCCCACTTACAGTGCTTTGTCTTCAGAATAGGGATTGCCTCCAAAGGTTCCTTGGTTGCAGCTGGTGCCGAGTCCAGTTCTTCCCTCCCTTGAAATCTTCAGGCTTTCAAAAAATCCAGGGGAAGGCCCAGTTATAAAAATGCAGTTTCCTATTAACAAACTCAGTATGCTATCCAAACAAGATTAGAAAACTCTGGGGGCTAAATATGACTAAACAATTATCTGATTCCAGTGGAGGCAATATACTCTCTGATATTAAGAAGACACCGGGGGATTTAAAACCCATTTTATCCAAAAAGAAAATCAGATTTGAAATATATTGGATTCGGGAAAAACTGCACTCAGACAGTATCGTAAATCATTAATTTGGGTTACAGATATAAACCAAACTCATGTTCTTTACTCCATGGGACTATCCAAAATCCCAGTTTCGGGAAATAAATTTTTGCCACTATTGAGCATCATGCTCACTGCCATGGGATCCAGGCCTCTGAACTCAGACCAGTTCCAGATTTCTCTAAATTGAATAAAGTGTGACTGACTACCCTGAGCCCTGGCTCAAACCCTACATTCTAAATGTTAACATGGCTCCTTTGTGGTTCCCCTTGCTGCCTCTGCTTGTGCCCAGTGCTTGCTTACGAGCCAGAAGACTAGCATCAGGGGTATCCAAAGGGTAGAGGTGACCCCATATTGTCTAAAAATCCAACAGTGGAGCCAAACCTCTCACCCAGCAGCACCTGCCTCCCCTAGAACTGTGACAGGCAGCACTACCCAGCGACAGAGCACCTTGTTTCAATCCTCATTTCCCTTGGCACCAGCTCTCTCTCAAACCACATCCACCTGCAACTCAGCTAACAGGGTGGGTGGGGGGAGCTCATTATAATACCAAGAACCTTGAGACAGTGGCTTTGAATATTAGCTATTCACACCTCAGTTCATTCTGGTCAGTCTGTGTTCCTTACTCTTAAAGTTATTTAAGTGGCTTGCTGGATGGGCCCAGGGCAGGTACTATTATCACTCCTTAAGATGCTTTAAAGTAGGCGCAAGACTGACTGATGATACACGTTAACTCTGTTTCCCTGAAGGACTGAGAATGTTACCTCCTCAATGCTTCTAGAGCCAGCAAGATTGAGGAGACATTTTAGTTCGGTCCATAACTGGACTTCCATATGTCAATATGCTGTAGAGTTTATCGAAATGCCCTTCAGCTGGGGCATATAACAGTGGATGTGTATCTCTTACCACTTACTCCCTGCTAGCAGAGCAGACTACACTATCTATTTTTACAGCGACAGACTGAAAAGTGGTGGTGACCAGGAAAGGAAAACACAATCATTGACACCTCTTCATTAGCACAAATCTGCTCTGTCACCTTGGAGATGGTGTTGCATGCTGGAGATATGGGCCCAGGATGTGCTTGGTTATGGTGCTACCAGCACAATGCCCCCCTTTTCAACAGTGAGAAGCAATGGGCCTGGGGTGGCATTGTGGACAAAAAAATGAAGAAGACATTTGGAAAGAGGGCAAAAAAGCTGGGAGAAAATGCAAATAGCGTATAGAAAGGAGAGCATGGAAGGAGAGACATATTCAGAGCAAATATTGGGGCAGATCCTCTGTGCTTTCAAGGTGGCACTGCTTGGCATGGACAACAACTCAGTTTCCTTTCTCATACAATAGTCTTATTTCTTTCTCTAGACATTGGCATCCAAGTTGTCCTCACGTAACCCAGTTTATCAAGTTGTCTATTTTTCTCAGAAAAATACTAAGTCAAGAAAAAAAAAAAAAAGAAAGAGCAAGAGAGAGAGAGAGAGAGAAGAAATTCTATCGGTGCATCAAATGCTTCAGGCCCATTTTCATCTGGAAAAATAATAAGGAATGAAAGGGAATGTGTCAGTGAGCGCCTATGACCGACAATACAAAAGCAGTGATGAAAAAGTACCTTTAAAATACATACATCTGAGTCAGCTGCAGAAAGCCCAGCAGCATCAACAAGTTGCTCAGATAGCACAGAAATGTCCAGGCCAACATTTGAATGTCCAGAGACATTTATATCATTCTCCTCACCATCCTACTCTTGGTGATTGTAACAAAACTATATCACATTTTCCATTGAACTAGGAAATGTTTCCCTCCAGCAAATAAGTAAAACAACTAGTATGAAAACGTTAAAACTCTTAAAGATCTGACAGCTGGTAAAGATCAAAATCTGAGCAAAGACTCAGCCAAACATAGTAAGGGCAAATGCTGTATAAATTCCAGAGCCAAATTTAGTGCGGTAATAAAATAATAATATACATAACCATTTTTGTGGGCCTGATTATCATTGTATCTAAGCACCTCAAACTGATCCTCACAACACCCCTGTGATGTCGTTATTGTCCCTATTTTATAAGTGATGACTGAGGGACAAAGGAATTTGGGGCTCATTCATGAGCCCAGCAGTGTGCCAAGGCAAAGGAGTAAGGGGGATAGAAGAAGTCCCCTTATCCCTCTGTGCAGTGTACCTGCATCACCAAATCCCTTGAGGATAGGGTGAAGGGCAGATGCTTCCAGCCAACTACACACTTGATGTTCCTCTGGGCGTGGAGTGGGTGGGAAATCTTAGCCAGTGCAGAAAGGAAAAGGCCTGATGTGGGTTACATGCCCCATGAAGCAAGGGGGACATAGGGTGCAAAATGTGACCCTCAGAGTCCCTGCCCCACTCCTGGGCCAGTGCAGCTATGCCCAGTCCCTTATTTGGGCTGAGATTGCAAGATGTCATTCAAGCCTAAAATGACTTGCCACGGGTCAAACAGAAAGTCTATGGCAAAGCTGGAACAGACTCAGATCTACCAAGTCCCAGTCCAGTAGTTTAACTATGAGGCCATTCTTCCTTCCCAAGGTTCATACTTTGTATGATTTGCTCAAACAATTGGTGTAAGTGCATAATAGTGGAATATTAATTAGCGGCATCAGTAGTTGAGGAAAATAAATATACCTTACACATCAAAGACCAAACCTACTCTTACCAAAGTCAATGGCAAAACTGCAATTGACTTAAATGGAAACAGGATCAGGTCCCAAGTAACTAGAAGCAGGAGAAGACACTAACAATAAAGTAAAATAAAGCAGGTCCCCTATATATTTTTCCCCAAGCCACATCTTTCTCCAACACAATTGGGGAAAAACACAAAAATCAGTGTTACATTAGCGATCCTCCAGGCATGTGGGTACACAAACTGATTTAAGCGGAGATTACTTACCACAGTCAATAGTCCTGCAATTTCACATTTTAGTTCTTTCAGAACTCTTGGGTGAACACTATCTTGTCCTGGTGACTTATTACTATTTAATTTACCTATTTGTTCCAAAACCTCCTCTACAGACACCTTAATCTGGGACAGTTCCTCAGATCTGTCACCTAAATAGAATGGTTCAAGTGTGAGAATTTCCCTCCCATCCACTGCAGTGAAGTTGTAACTTGAAAGGAGCAAAGCTGGAACCACAAATCTGGATCCATTTGAATATCAAGGGGGGCTGAGGGAGGATGGTTCAAATTAGAACCCAAACCTATCCTTAGCATTTAGTTTTTGAACTAATGTGGTTGGAAGTTTGTGACTGAGGGCAGAATCTATCTCATTAATTGAAGCATCCATACAGGGGATGTTTTAGAATATAAAATAGGGTGACCAGACAGCAAATGTGAAAAATTGGGGCATGGTGTGGGGTAATAGGAGCCTATATAAGAAAAAGACCCCCAAATTGGGACTGTCCCTATAAAATCAGGACATCTGGTCACCCTAGTATAAAGGGACCCAAATAGGGGTGGGGATAAAAGCTATCAAGGGTCTGAACACTAAGGCAGATGTGAAACTTTCTGATGGCTTCATGGGGTTATTGCTGTTTTTTTATATATTTTTTTCTTCAGTCTCTCCTCACCTACTCTCCATTTCTCCACTGTCCTCTCCTTTTCCTGTTCGCACTTGTTCTGTGTTCAAGCATAAGAAGCAGGAGACCGAAGACAAGGTAACATTAAGGCTCTACTCCTTCCTCCACATATACTGCACTTTCCCACCAAGCACTTTCTGAAAGTAGAATGCTGACGAAGAAAGTACAACACCCCCACGCCAATTGGGGAAGTTATCTGTTGAAATATAAACTACCTGTCTGTCTCCCCTCCCTTTTCTCCTCCTCCCAATTTCTGTCCTCTTCCTTTCCCCATATTCCTATTTTTAAAAATATCCTGTTCATTTTAAAGGTCAGTCAATGCACTCTGCAGCTGTG
Source organism: Trachemys scripta elegans (assembly GCF_013100865.1). Taxonomy (NCBI): domain Eukaryota; kingdom Metazoa; phylum Chordata; order Testudines; family Emydidae; genus Trachemys; species Trachemys scripta. Next base: position 206,621,845 of record NC_048299.1, read on the forward strand.
CTCTAGCCACTCCAGCTCAGTAGCTTGTGAAGCAAGACTTGGAAGTATGTTAGACATATTAACTGTAATTAAACAGGAACACCATTAATAGCATTCAGAGGAGTGCGAACTGCAGCACCGCCTTTGCATTGACAAGTTGAGGGCAGACAGTGCCCAGGAAGAACTACTTAGTGTTGGATGCACAGCCTTTCAAAATGGATCCTCATTTGCAAAGCATGGTCAAATATATTCCAAGCTATTCCGAAATGATCCTATCCTATAGCACAGAAGTCCCTATTTATTGCTCCTAGGGCCTTTAGGGCTTTGAAGAATTGTGATAAATGAAATGCAATATGTTTGTCTAGGGTTTTTTAAAATAAACCTAAAGTTCAATTTTAAAATCATTGTATCTGGCAACCAACATGGAGAGAGACTTTTGCTCCTTCTTCGCATTCTCCACTATGCTGGGTACAGACTAGTTCAGTCCATCTTCCTCATTAGGGTAGTACTTAGTGTTTTTTCACAGCCAATCACCCACAAGCTCTGCCTATATTTCTTCTTCTGGCCCTCAAAGCAAGAAAAATAGCAAAGATAAGAAAAAGTTAGAGGTAATAGATTTACTCCTTGTCCAGGGAAGAGATTTCTATTACAGGGTAGAATTCTTTCCTGTTACAGGCAAGGTCTTTCAGCATTGAGAAAATACCTACCTTGACAAAATATATGGATACTGTCAAAAAAGTTTTCTGTGGGAGAAGAAAGGTTGAAGCAGACTATACAGCCTTTCTTATAGGCAGACCAGAGAGAGCATTAACTGTGGGTCACTGATAATGAGCTGTGATTGTGAGTGTGGTGTATGAGGAAAGGAGATGTGTAATGTAGTGATGTGTCATTTCCATCAACAGACAGGGTGTCAGAAAGTTATTTGTCTTCTCCTTTGATAGAGAGAAATCTGTCTCCTGCTGCAGCACAGTCATCATCCCACAGCAGACATATGTTTGAACTGGTAGGTTCTTCTTTTGTTTCTGGGCCTCTCGGGGATTGCCAGAGTCCATCATATCTTTGATCTGCAGCAAAGCCCCATTACAACAACAATAGACAGGACATTTCAATGCAGTGAAATCAAAGCCATCTAGTACATCAGCAATTAAGCAGAGTACTCATGGGAGAGATTGAGGAAGATTTTATCTCCAGATGCCTTTGTCCAAAGAAGGCCTTTTACATTTTTTACTCATAATGTACACAAGACCATTCAGTACTTGGTTGTGGGGGAGTACCCTGACCAAAGTTTACTTATCAACTGATTAGAGCTCTGTTATTTAGCAAGCCCTGCTAACATTTTTAGTGCATCTTTGGGAGATCATCATTCATATGACAATCCTATCAAAGTGTGTTACCTGGGAATCCCAAGATCCTGAGCATTATTTTAAAAATATAAATGAAGATATATGTATGTATATAGGCTATATTTTCAAATAGCAGGGGCTGATAAAGAAATAGGCACACAAATTAGACTATAAGTGCACTCACTTTTTTGCATGCACAAGACATTCTCTAATATTGGAAAATTTGGACCTAACTCAAAATAATTTCCGTTAGGTATGAAAAGTCTGTTGTTTTTGTTCAGGATAGTGGAGTTGAATGACCAAAGGGGCATTGGGAAACTCACTCCTGTGGGTGACCGGACCCAATGGCACAGGCAAGAAATTGAAACTCACTTAATTTTATACAATAAAAACCAATTTGACCTGAGTGGAAGAGGAATTTTACCAGTTTAGGTTTGCAAAAGTGTGCCAGTTGATGGAGACCACTGGGTCCTGGGATTGATTCATTTGACTGGAAGTGTCAGGTTTGACAATTTGGAACCTCTGTTTTATTTTTTAAGAAACTTGCTATTCACGTTGCTAAACTAATTATGATATATTTCTTTTTACAGATGCATCCCTACTTGTTTTAAAACAGGATAGGATTCAGAGCACTAAATACAGATGGCAAATCTGATTGAAAAATGTGTGGCCTGATTCACCACTGCTTCACTGTAGTTTTGCAGCAGTGTGACTCAATCCTTTTCAGGCATTACATCCTGCCAAAATCCGGAGAAATGCAGAGGTGAGTCCAGCTGTGGGTTCCTAGTCTGGTTTTATTTTTTATTCCAATTCTGAAGGTATTCATCTTTGGAATTTGGTCTCTCCTGAGTGTCAGAGCGTGAATCTAGTGACCATCAGGGCAAGATGCACCTATTTATGGTATCTGATTAACTTTTCTGTTTTTAACGTTCTTTAATTAAAGGGCATAGCTCCACATCTGTTTTCTTCCATTGTGTAGTCTCCAAAATTTAGGGAGAGTTTTGCATATTTCTGCATTTCTTGCTTTTGGGTTGAATTGGAATTAATAACATACCATGATATAGGTTGTTCTCACTGTCAGGACCTAATTAAAGATTTTTTTGAGGTGCCAAATAGGAGCAGGGCCTTAAGGTGTGGAATAGGGGATTTAGAGGTAATTTATCTTCATATTGGTCTCACTGCCTGAAGGAGTGATGGGGCCAGGCCATGAGTTGCCACATTCATGTAGTTTTGTGGGACCAAAAGAGGTTGCTTGCATTGCTAGTGCTCATTCTGCTAATTTTCTTCTTTGGGCTTTTCTGCCCATGGAGAACAACTCCACGTGTAGACAAGCCCTTAGTATTTCAGGCACAACACAAATTTCACAAGAGACAGAACTCCTAAGATTTCCAATGTAAAGCGGTTCAGAAGCTAAAAGTATGGCTAAGAATGAACTAAATGTGAATGGAATGTGTGGAACCTTTTGAAGTTTCCCACACTGTTAGCAAGAGTTTCTTTGTTTAATAATAAGCAGGACTCCTCCTTTCTTAACTAGTTTGGTGCTGTATTTTCAACAGAAGCATTAGCCCAATGCATAATCCTGAAGGGATCAGAAAAACAAAATAAACAAATAACCACCCCCCAAACCTTTCCGTCTACTTCTGAAATGGAGCTAAAATTTCACATTAAAGCATTCTGATTCTCTATCAATGTTCTAATAAATGATAGGTGATGCTCCTAGTACACTCACAAAATATGGGTAGGTTGGTACTGGAAATTGCATAGAGGGCTGTCTATGCCCCATAGAGTGGCATTGAAAACATGATTAGATACAAGGAAAGGAGGAGATTTCTTCATGACATTTCAAAGCCTTTTAAAGAACAGCACCGTCACCTTTAATTGCAGGGCAAAATCTTCCCACAGGCATGGACTGGTCTTTAAAAGTTTTTAAGCATTTTTAATGGTATTATTAAGATATAAAGCACTGTCATTTAAAAGCTTTTAAAAATATGCTCCTTATCTTCTCCTTTTCAGTACTGTGGTCTAGCTTAGGCTAGCAGAAAGGCTGTGCATGATTAGTTAATGTCTGATGATACTTTAATTGACACTATATAGAGATGAAAGCAATCTGATTTTTGTGTGTGTATTTTAGTGCTCTATAAAGATGCCAAACTGACAGCCCCAGAGACTGATTGTCTTCTCCTTAGCCAGTAAGGGGCAGCATGCGCAGAGTAGTTCAGACTTTGTTCCATTCAATCAGTTCTTGACCTATCTGCTGAAGCTGCCATCGGAGTTTCAGGTTACTGCCATTTGTGGTGGTGATTTCTGTGGACACCTTAGGAATTGGACTGACTGAAATCACTGACACATTTCACCTAGAATATGAAATAGGGGAAAGGCTTTGTCTCATTGACTATGTCTATGCAATAAATTAATTTTCTCCTTTATTTTCTAATCAATATGCTATTCCTTAAAATGTTCCATAGAAACTGAAGGTGTGCTCAATCAGAGAGGGCAGCTGGTCTGGGACTCAGACAAGTCCCATCTGAGAAGAAGTCAGCCAATTTACATTTAAAAAGACTCTTCCTAAGAAGGGAAGTTTACCTAGATCCTGCAGAGTGGGAATGCCCTTTGAAAAAATACTAAGTGTGCCTTGATTCAAATGAAGTCCTTGAAATGCCTCTAATGCAATCATGGTAAGTAGGAGGAAGTTAAAAGCTTGTGTATTGGCAAACATGCAGTTAGCATTTTGACACAACTTCAACTAAGATTCTAAGGATAACTGCCTCTGGTAACAACAAAGAATGTGCTTTCTGTATTCAGGTCTGGAGCTGGGTGGACTAGGAAAGAACAGATTTTGAGCCAGATTGAATGTAAATGGAGTTGTGCCATTTTACAGCAGGTGACAATCTAGCACACAGATTTATAGCAGTGTTGCCAACTCTCATGATTTTATCACGAGTCTCATGATACTTATTGTTTTTCTTAAAGCCCCAGCTCATGGAGTCAAGTGGATACACGATGATTTCTTCATTCTTAAAGAAAAAGTGAGTTTCTAGTCCTCGTGTCTATGGAGAAAGCTTCAAAATGCACCCTAAAGGCTCAACACGCAAAAGGGAAATTAAAAAAACACACCAAATTTTTACATAATCTCATGATTTTTGGTGAGCCTGACTCAGGATTTTTGAAATGTTGGGGTTGGCAATACTGTTATAGGCTAGAGTAAACAAGAGACTGCATACTACAGTGAAAGCTTTGTTATCTGGCATGTTGGGGAAATGGGGGGTGCCGGTAAGTCAAAAATTCCAGTTAATTAAGACGGGGGAGTTTGGGTGCAGGAGGGGGCTCAGGGCTGGGGGTTGGGGCACAGGAGGGGGTGCAGGGTGTGGGGTCTGGGAGGGAGTTTGGGTGCAGGAGGGGTTTTGGGGTGCTGGATTTGGGTGACACTCACTTCGGGTGGCTCCCCGCAAATGGCGACATGTCCCTGCTGTTCCTAGGCGGAGGCGGCTCTGCGTGCTGCCGCTGCCCACAGGCACCATCCCTACAGCTCCCATTGGCCCCAGTTCCTGGTCAATGGGAGCTGCGGAGCAGGAGCAAGAGCAGTGCAGTGGGGCGGGCGGCAGGGGCAGCACATGGAGCCCCCATGGCCGTTCCTCCTTCTAGTAGCAGCAGGGACATGTTGCCGCTTCAGAGGAGCCACATGGAGCCAGGTAGGGAGCCTGCTGGCCCCACGTCAGCTGGACTTTTAATGGCCCAGTCTGTGGGGCTGACTGGAGCTGCCAGGTCCCTTTTGACCAGGCGTTCCGGTCCAAAACCAGACACCTGGCAACCCTATTGAAGATCAGAAATGCTGGTTTATAGAGCTTTCCGGTTGATAATGTGCTGGATAACACAACTTTTACTGTACCATGTAATATCTGAGTCCAGGCTACTACAGTGCAGCTGTCACTGTGCTATCTGAGCATGCTACAGATTTATTCAAGAAGATTTGTTTCTCTCTACCTTCTTCAGCCTGAAGGGCTTTAAAAAAAAAAAGATTCTGTCTGAGTTATTGAGGGAAGGCCAGGTAGAAGAAGCAGGTGTTTTACATTTTGTTCTGAAGGCACTGAGGTTAATAATCATTCTGATCTCTTCTCAAAGAGAGCTCCACAATAGTCATGGGAGGTCATTTCCAGGAAGAGTGAGGTGTTATCTCAGGTAATTAGGTACAATCACAGAGAGACATTTAAAGATGAAGCCTGCAGCCCAGTTTAACCTTTGTGAATAATCACATCACTCATAATAGCATACAGCAACTGGCTGAAAGTAAGTTGATATGCCTTCTGTGTTTGTATGGATTACTTCTCTCTGTATTCTTATAAGCAATATTTTCTCTTCACCTAAAGAGCTCAATTCTGAGAAATGCTGAGAACCTTCAAGCTGCAGTTCAAGGTGCTCAACATCTTGCATGGTCACACCCATAATTTGGATCTGGCTGTAATGTGGAGTTACAGGTGACCTGCTGACTGCACGTGAACATCCTGGGAGATGAAAGCTACTGCCCCCTTAGAGGAGGAAGAGGCCGGGTGAGCTTAACCTGTGCCAAGGTTAATAAAGAAAAGGCAGGAGAAGGACAGCAGTTTTTTCCCATAATGATGCCACCACCATCACATGGGACTCTGGCATAGCATGTCTTCTGACTTCATGGATGCCAGGTCCTGATTGCCCACTTTCATAGTTTCCCATTGCCAATCTCTGAACTATTGAATCCCCACAAAACTAGATGAATTAAAAATGTCAGCTCTTTATAATGTGCTAATGGTGGATGATTTTTAATACCTTTCAAAATTTCAGAGGGAAAACCGAACGGACATCTGGGACACACTTTTTTATGGTGCATATAAGTCAGAGGCACTCTTGTTTTGCCATGCAAGTTACTTTCTCAATAGATGATGTTATATAACCAAATATGCTGAAAACAACAAACAACATGACAGTGAAACTGAAAAAAGTCTGGATTTCTAGAATTCTCAAGTCAAGAATAGATTGCTTATAGCGTACCTTGCAGCCCAGTGTCCATTGAACAATTTATTTAGAATTGCTGAGGAATTCTGATCATGACCCCTGCCCCAGAAATTAGCCCTGAAGAGCTGTATTGCAGACTTCGAACTCTCTTAGAAGACATTTGACTTACTTTATTTCCAAATCTGTTGTTTCCTCTCAATTTATTTTAACAACCACTGTTTTCCCCTTTCAACTAACCCAGAGGTCGGCAACCTATCAGAAGTGGTGTGCCGAGTCTTCATTTATTCACTCTAGTTTAAGGTTTCGCGTGCCAGTCATACATTTTAACGTTTTTAGAAGGTCTCTTTCTATAAGTCTATAATATAACACTAAACATATTGTTGTATGTAAAGTAAATAGGGTTTTTAAAATGTTTAAGAAGCTTCATTTAAAATTAAATTAAAATGCAGAACCCCCTGGACCGGTGGCCAGGACCCGGGCAGTGTGAACAATAGCGTAGCTAAAGGGGGAGCGGGTCAGCGGCCGCTCTCCTGCTGAGCACAGGTGGTGCTTTTACTGATGGAGTGGTGCTCTAGGTCTTCGGCGGCACTTCGGCGATGGGTCCTTCACGTGCTCCGGGTGTGTTCGGCGGCACCAAAGGCCCCGCCGCCGAACTGCTGCCGAAGACCCGGAGCGCTGCCCCGTCAGTAAAAGTGCCGCAGCGGGTGGCGCCTTTTTTTGTGATCGCTCCCCCTGTTCGCTCCCCCTGGCTACGCCCGAGTGTGAGTGCCACTGAAAATCAGCTCGTGTGCCGCCTTTGGCACATGTGCCATAGGTTGCCTACCCCTGAACTAACCTTTCAGGCATAAGCAGAAGCTATCCTTTAACTCTGGTCTTCAGTCTGGTAAGTCACTAATTACTGCTATCAAAACTGATCTCAATAGAATTCAGCAAAAAGAAGAACAGGAGTACTTGTGGCACCTTAGAGACTAACAAAATAACAGAATTCAGGTTACTTACAAGATCAAATACAGCAGTTTAACTCAAGACTGAATATCATTGTGAAACTTGTTGGACAAAACTGCACTTCAAAAGTTGGTTTTAGGTTAATTATTGTTTCAATGTGTATTATTGATCTGAATAAGTGGTGCAGTGCTTTTTAGGTATGGTGTATCATTGACAAAAATTTCTAAATGATCCTTAATGTTCAAATACTGTAATATAAATAGATAATTGGAGATTTTTATATAATTTACAAACATGGACAATTAACCATATTAGAATTTGTTCCAAACAAAAATATTTCACTGGAGTATGTTGAAAATATTTGAGTCATGAGCTGTTAAAAATGTAAGTGAATAACTTCTGATAAGAAAAACAGGATCAAATTTTCAGTAGAACGAGGCCCAACTTATCCACCTACATTTGCACATAAGATTATCACAGTTGTGCATGCAATTATAGCAATGTGATTTAGATGGTTCATGGGCTGATATCTAATTATAGTTACTGTGCATCCAACTGTAGGTGCACAATTGTGCATGCAAATAGGCCTTAACCAACTCAAAATGTGGCCCCTCTGATCTTTTTCCTTGGCGAGCACAGAGAAGAAAATATAGATTTTGATTGCTGTGATTGAAATGTGAAGGTAAGTGAACTCTAAAGTGTACTGTATCTCATCTACTATCAGTTCATATCTCATGCTTATAGATGCGTAGTGCAGAAAAGTGGAACAGTCTAAGGGGCTAATGGCAGCTTCCAACAGAAATGATTGGCCTGCTGGAATATTGCAGTACTCCAAAAAATTGCATTAAACACACTCTAGCAACATGTTACTGAATAACAAGTTAACTAGCACCAGTAAATCAGAGATTTAGCTTAAACCCTATGCTACTATAACTCACACTTCTTTGCAATGAAGCACATTAGAATATGAGGCTCTCAGTGTAGACTTATGAAAAACTTGCAGCCACTCCAAAAAGTTGTTTGAGCAGAGCGAATACTGCAATTTTTGGTCTCTGCCAAATAATCTCTCTAATCCAAGTATTGGCTCTCACTCTGCAGGAGATGAAACAGATCTTTGATGGAAAAAAAGGACTTCGCCGCTCTTGGTCTGATTGATGACCACCTTTTCAAAATCAAAAGGAACATGATTCTCTTGCATGTTGAACTCTGAGTATTATATAGCCTCTTAGCTTGTTGTTTTCAAGGTTCAAAGGCTGCAGAATCTGCTTTGTTTGCAGAGAGAAGATTTAGACAAGAATAAAAAAGTCATTTTTAGGGGTTTTCAATCCTTCACCCCATAAATTTGTAAATACCATCTTTGGACTCACTAGAATAGAAAGAGCATATTATGGCCAAAATGCATTACTCGCAGTAGATTCCTTCTTATTCTCAAAGGCTTTTGTTAAATGTACTCCTGAAATGTGTTAAATTGTTAATGTTTTCTGACTTTGTACATTGGGAGCAATTTTATTTGGTATTGGTGCTCCAGAACCTTGACTCTTGCTGAAGAATGGAAGAATTTCCATTAAAAGACCATGCAAAATCCTGTTAACAAAAGCCATTACTCAGAACATTTTTGAAAGTAACAACCAAGGACCCTATCAACACGGACTATTCCTTCACTGAGCCCAGGAAACCTTGTGAGTGTGTACTGGCAGAGTTTTCAAAAGATCCATCTGTGTGGGGGATAGAGTGTTGAAACCAATGGGTTCTGGTCTCTAATGTTTGGGGACAATGATGCAGAGAACATGGCATTCACCCACCAGACCATTAAGATCTGCTGGATCTTAGATGCTTAGAAAAATAAAAATTAATCTATTGCAAGAAGCAATAAAAAGAAACAAAGTTTCTTTTTCCATGATAACTTTTCATTGATGCTAAAAAACACAATTATTTTAAGTGGATTATTTCCAAAGAATAACTTAATTTGTTTTATTATCAAACACTACTTCTTTCCTATTTATTGATGAATCAAGCAAGGCAACTGGATTTATTACTTCTGAATCTATGGATAATCCTATTTCCAAATTACTTATGTGTTTGCTCTTCTGGGATCATCAGTAAGTGCAAGTCTGATGCACGACTTAAGTTCCCCAAATGGAACATAAGTGGGACCTTGGTGCATTGTTCTGCTGGACAGAATGGGTGAAATTCAACCATTCTGAGTAATTAAAACATGTTTTGCTTTTGTTTCTATAATGTGCATGGCAGCAGTGGAAAGGGTGTAAGGAATTTTATGGTGCTGCTTTATAGTGCATCATAAAGCAGACAAAGAAGCAGAAGGGCTTATTTCAGCTTGTACCTACAATAAATCTTACCCTGCGAGGCATTCATGTGATGATCCTGTGCAGCTGATTTTGGGAGTGGACTTGCCAAACAGTATCAGTGTTGATGAAAAATGAAAATAAGGAATACCCATAGGGAGTGGGGCAGCTTCCTGCCCCACCTTTCCTAGTGCTATACAGCAATTTTAAGCAGACAGAATAATTTAGGGTCAGAGGGTCTTTGTGATATAACATGACTGTAGAAGACATGAGTATCTTGTATATCTGAACTGGTAACTTGTGGCTCTTCAACTGTAATAAGTGTATCTTATAATAGTTTGTAGTAATGTAGCACCTTTATCTGAGGACTTCAAAGCAATATACAAACATCAATTAAGCTTCTTAAAATCCTGTACGGATTTTATCCATTTCATAGATGGGTATGTGGAGGCAAAGAAAAGTTATGAGACTTATCCAAATTCTGACATTTTGTTTCTCAAAGGAGCAAGGAATCCTTGTGTTCAAACTTTTTTTTTTGAAGTGAGATGCACTGGACAGTTTGCATTACACATCCTCCTCTGTGCCTGATTGACAGATGGTGAAAATCTTTTATAGCCACCAACTACAGAGTCCCCACTTCATATGGTGGTGGTCCTCCTGGCTGACACACCGGGACTAAATTTAAGAGTTTCAGAGCTGAAAGCTTGAGTCACTGTAACAAACACAAATCATCTGTCGATAGTGTTGCCAGCTCTCATGATTTTGTCATCAATCTTGTGATATTTGGATTGTTTCCAAAAGCTCCAGCTCCTGGAATCAAGACATTGCATAAGAATCTCAGCTTTCATTGAAATATAAGTTTCTTGCCCTCATGGTTGCCAAGAAATGCATGAAAATGTGATCTAAGCGTTCCCTAAAGGGGCCCAAAACCAGCAAGTAAAAAAAGCCAGCCCGCTTCCCCCCCCCATGAATTATTTTTCTTAAAAATCTCAATGTTTGTAAGTCAATCTTGTGATTGTCAGGCCTGACTCACAACTTTTGAATTCTTGGAGTTGGCAGTACTAAGATGGGGCACAGAGAGGAATGCGTAAAATGCCCTGACCAGTGGATTGCATGTGCATGACACAAACGGAAACATGAACCTATAGAAGAGCTGGAGCCTCCAGCACTCTCACTGTACAGAGAAGAGAGTATGAGCTTGTCTGCCTTCCAAAACTGAGGCTGACTTTTTGAACCCATTCAGCCAGCTCCCATGTGTTTACATAGAACCTGTAAAAAGAACAGGAGTACTTGTGGCACTTTAGAGACTAACAAATTTATTAGAGCATAAGCTTTCGTGTGCTTCTGCCCACTTCTTCGGATGCATCCGAAGAAGTGGGCAGTAGCCCACGAAAGCTTATGCTCTAATAAATTTGTTAGTCTCTAAGGTGCCACATTTCAGAGTAGCAGCTGTGTTAGTCTGTATCCTCAAAAAGAACAGGAGTACTTGTGGCACCTTAGAGACTAACAAATCTATTAGAGCATAAGCTTATGCTCTAATAAATTTGTTAGTCTCTAAGGTGCCACAAGTACTCCTGTTCTTTTTAAGGTGCCACAAGTACTCCTGTTCTTTTTGCGGATACAGACTAACACGGCTGCTACTCTGAAACCTGTCATTATGCAATAGAACCTGTGTTTACTGTAACAATTAGCTGGAGTTTGTCCACTTGGGTTGAATGAGAGCAGCTGTACTGTGAAAAAAACACTCAGTCTACAGAGTGATTGGATTAGCAGTTGAGTTTGTGCTATTATAGCCTGCAGCTGTATCCCCATTGCATTACTAGCTGATGCATCAGCAGCACCCATGTTTCAATTCCAACCCCTCCGACAGGCCAGCTAGCTCAAATTTATAGCATCACTTAACTCTAGCTAGAGATTTGTGTGTGTGGGGATGAGATTCCAGTTAAGGGCAACTCTCAAGTTATAACTTGTGCTAACAGTGCAGTAAAGGAAAGCCTGCAGAAATGTAAACTGCTTAGAATACACAATACGTTAACACCCAGCCTTGGTTCCTAGAACCCTTGACTCTGAATCCTTTGCTGTGATTGCCACCCACTTTTCTCCTTCAGTGATTTCTGCCTTCATAGATGATCTGATGTCCCTTTTCCTACTCTGACTTCCGTTTCTCTATGCAGGTAACAACTTTGCTGTGCTATGTATTGGCCGGAAGGAAGCAGGGTACTGCAGAAGAGGATCTCACATCATTTCCAGCCTATTCCTAGTCTGCAGTGACCAAGCAAGAAGGTCCTAAGTTTGCTTTCAGTCTCAGGTCATCTATGTCACAACTTAACCTGCCATGTGAGTGCCATTGAGCTGGCTTTAAAATCAGAGCTTTGCCATCAGTGTCAGCTGGGTCAAATTACACATGTTCCAAAGGAATTAGTGTTAAACATAAAACAGACAAAAGGAAACTGTATCACACGTGAATGACAACAATGCATACACCACAGTGTCATCAACTGCACAGCAGGAATGTCCTTCTCCAGCTGTGTTTATGTATGATTTCCATTAATGATGGGTGTTGTTCATACTTGGCTACACTGGGGACATTTCCACTAGGCTACTTTTATATTAAGCTATTGTTCTTCCAAACAATTACATTGCTCCCCCCATTAATTGATTGTAGTATTTAAAAAAAAAAAACAAAGCAAAACAAAACCCAACCAGCGTGATATCGTGCGCTTTTTCTCTTTGGCCTATCATTTATGAAAGAACGATTCTTTCCTTGCCTGCCCTGTATGCGTTTTAAAAATCACATTTAATCTGTCTTTAAACACCCAACAGTCAAATTCATCCTTGGCGTAACCGCACAGAAATCAGTGTAATTGCACCAACGATGAATCTAGTTTTATGAATTCGGTTAGGCTCTGAAAGCTTTTTGATGTTTTATTTTATTTATCTTCTTTTTAAAAATCAAAGCTGCTTTGGGACCATATTAAAAATACAAAGTTAGTAACACTGGCTGCAGTAGAACCCCAATAAGGCCATCCAATCCTTTGACAAAAAATATACTTAGAGTACCATCTACCAAAATGGTTATTTTCAGCAATATGCCTTTTGAAATCCTTCTGCATCTATTGACTACAGAAAGCTGTTTGAATTCAGACAAATGTGTTGCAGACAAATTCATTTCAGGGCTGATTCATTTTATCTGCGTGTCTTCTGTGCCAAGTGAGAACATTAGGCCTCTTTAAAAAATGATGGGGGATAATAAATGCTCCAGGCATTTGTTTTGCTGAAGTGAAATAATGGCAGAGGAGCATATGGTGAAATATATTTTTAATTACTTTTCAACAATGTTAAATGTTTTTTCCTTATTTTCATATTTAATGTTCTTGATCAAGCTTGCTAAATTGGCTGCTCATAAGGAACACCACTTTGTGCAATAACACATGACTAATTTTATGGGTATCATTATATATCACTATATATCAGCAACATTTTACTGCAGGAGCTTTCGAACTTTGTTTATGATGTTTTATGTCATTGAAGGAAGCAGTCTCCCCATTCCTCCCCCTGAGCACAGCTATCAAAGTCTTCAGTTCAGTTTTGTTTTGTTATATTTTTGTTTGTGCATATCAAGCAGGAAATGTGCCGTTCTAGTAGACTAAGCACAAGGAAATCCACCTGGAATTGACAGGCGACACCATCCTCCATTTTACAGCTTCGCTTCTCGGTCACCCTACCTTACAGCCCCCCAATCTAAACAAACAAAACACAGACACCTGTATCTGGCCTGTTAACCAAAGAGAACCTGATTACATCTAAAGGCGACTGTTTTTAGAACTGAGACAGTTAAGGCCAAGCTGAAAATATCATAGCTGCAGACGCTGCCTATGCAGTGGATGGATCTATAAAGGGAAAATATTGGCTTATTGTGCAATACCACAGAAGCAGCAAACTAAAGTCACAGGAGGAGAACAACAATAACTGAGTGCAAATATCATAGTTATTATTAGGGTGGTGCCTAGGCACTGTGCAAACAGAGTAGCCGAGAGTCCCCACCCCAAAGAGCTTACAATATAAATAGCTCTACAGTGCGTATTTAATTTACTGTGATGTATGCAAAAATTGTAGGAACAAAAAAAAAAAAAAGATAATTGGCAGTAAAGTCTCAGCAGTCAACAAAAATCACTTAAAATTCCCCTCCTCCTGCAGACCTGACACCGCCCCCCCATCCATCATCAACGGCAGGAGCAAATAGACACATTGTGCCAAATGCCCTGAAGATCAGAAGACTTAGGCTATTACAGACCAATGGAAAGTTGTTGTTCCAGAGCTGGAAGTCCCTGCCATCATCACCTCCTCTTTCAGCTCCAATGCCTCTTCTGACTGCAGCCGTGGCAGGAAGGAGATAGGAGGCCTCTTTCACGTGCCCAGTGCTGCTCTTCTCACTCATTGCCAGAGCTTCCGAGGCACTGAGAGTTAAAATAGCAGGATAACTGGGGATTTTATCCCTCATGCTTTAAAACTGCATTTGAAAATTGAAAATTATCTGATACTAATTATTATTCCCAGCCAGTCTGGGAAATGGGAACCGCCCCAGGAGTTAGGGCAGTGGTGGGCAACCTGCGGCCCGTGGTCTGCATGCGGCCCATCAGGGTAATCTGCTTGTGGGCCATGAGACATTTTGCTGACATTGACTGTCCGTAGGCATGGTCCCCTGCAGCTCTCATTGGCCGTGGTTCACCATTCCCAGCCAATGGGAGCTGCGGGAAGCGGCAGCCAGCATATCCCTGCGGCCCACCGCTTCCTGCAGCTCCCATTGGCCGGGAACGGCGAACTGTGGCCACTGGGAGCTGCAGAGGAGGGGGGGATGTCTGCGGACAGTCAACGTCAGGAAAATGTCTCGCGGCTCCCAATCAGATTACCCTGATGGGCCACAGGTTGCCCATGGGCCACAGGTTGCCCACCACTGAGTTAGAGGATGTCTTTGGTCTGGGTTAGTGGGGGGTACCATCTGAAGCCAGTCAGCAAAGAGTGGGAGCCACTTTGATGGCCAAAGGATATGTTGTCCCTTTCCCCCACCCCTCCTCCCTGAACAGAGCCAATTTTAGGGAGGAGAAATGCCTTGTGGGGCTAAAGGATGCACTCCTCCCACCCCCAACGATTCCCCCTAAGCGATCTAGTCTGCGGGAGTGGAAGCCATGCTAGTTGGGCAGAGTGGCAGTTGCAGTAGAGATGAACTCAAGTACTGTTCCCATGATAAGGCATGGGCAAGGTAGAACTGCAATGCTGGTGCTGGGAACCAACTTCCTTATGTACCTGCGTGAAACTTATTGGTCAAAACATTATTTTTGGCAATTTTTTTTTTTTTTGCAGATTTGGCAACACAAATGTTTTGCAAATTTGCTTTGTTTCTGCCGAATTGTTTCAGCTGAAAAAAACTAAAATACTTCAAATACTTCCTTTAATTTTATTTAAAAAAATAAAACAAGGGTAAATATGATCAACCTCTAAAATGAAAATTTTCAATTGTCATTTCACTTGGCCCAAAATGAATTTATCTGATTTTTTTATTTGTTGAAATATTCTTTTAAAATGCATTTTTGATTTGTCTGGAAACAGTTCCTACCCCCCCCCCCCCGCCCTTGATGTTTCAGAATTGCCAGCAAACCAAAAAATCCATTGTTTCCCCAGCTGTACTTCATTATTCTACCCTGAGAGAAAATAAAGTAAGAGAGTTGTTTGTGGGGGACACCTGCAAATGGCCTTTCTCCTCACTTCAGCTGGGGCTGTGGGCCCCAAGGGTGACTGGCCTGTCCCAAGGTTAACTGTACTCTGGATTTTTTTAAGCCTTCACTGTGTCAGTCTTTTCACACAGCAGCAGAGGGACAGCTGGGGGCTTCTGCTCCTGATCACTGGCATACCTCATATCAGTGCTGGGTAGTGCGTGAAGTACTCTTTCCTTTCCCCTCCCCCTGATTGTCCCTGGCCCTTTGGAAGTGTCCTGTGGATCAGGGGCTGCTGGGTACTTCAGAAGATGCATGTAGGACTTGGGGTGCTGGAGTGTGCTGATCATTAACCTATCCTGTAAAGAAAGCGAGGCCTAGGGAGACTTGTGTTGCTAGACGTTGGAGATGTTGGGGAACTGACACATACATGCTAAGGGTAGGTGCTAGCAAGGTGCCTCACAACCCTGGGCACCCCTGGGAAGTGTCACAGATACCAAGGGAAGGTAGTACCCTGTGGCAATAGGCAGCAGCCATTTTGGTTCTGGGAGTCACATGTAGCTTCTGAAGCTCAGCAGCTACAGAAGATGTTAACAGCTACAGAGTCCTTAATTTTAACCTCCAACCATTTGGAACATTTTAAAGAATTAGGTCAGTTTATGCCGCAGCAGACAGCAGTTTCCCTTGGGTTACAGCTTTGTGGAGGGGAGATAACACTTTGTATAAATCAAGACAGGCTGTAAAAAGTTACAAAAGCTGTGAAATTCTGCTTGCCATGTGGTTATGGCAGTGAATGTGTTTTATAAAATGTTTCAAATCCTGATTTTTTGGGCCTTTTTGGACCAGTGATGAGGTTGTGCACGTTGCATAATCCCAGCTGTCTGTCTTGATTTTCCTTTACTCTGTTTGCAGAGAATAAAGTTTACGTTGTTTTGACTGCTGCATTTTATTGCTATATCTAGTTGAAGGGCCCTTTAAAAATGCGAGAATCTCTCCAAACAGAATGGATAAAGTGATTGGTGCTTCTTTTGATCATGCCATTTCCATCTCTGCCCTGTTTAGATGTCAGTTATGGAGAGGACAGCTCCCTGACTGCAGTGGGAGGAACCGATCCTGCCATCTGCAACAGCTGAACCTCACGAGCTTCTGAATGGGTTGAAATTGCAAACATCCCCTTTGCAAAGAATCTGTCAGAATGCTGGGATCATAATATCCACTTTGTACTTACATGTGCTAAGTACATGGTATTTACTAGCAGTATGCGCTGTACAAACTGCTAGTAAATACCATGGCAGCAAATAAGCCGATTTCCTGTTTTGAATTTCATTCCTTTGTCTATACACAGCCTAATCTCCCTGTGCTAGAGTTGTGCCACAAACCCTAAATTATCCACTAATTTTACAAAGTGGGGAAAAAAAGTCCATTTAAGCATTTAACATCTCTCTGGAGGAGCTGAACATTTTATACATTAGACAATAGTCTCACTTGAATGAATACTCGTCCTAGCCTGATACCTTGGAAAAGAGGAGGCTTATTATGTTGGTGAGGTAAATATGTTGTGAATGCACCATTTTGTTCTCCAGCTAAGTGGCAGTGAGGACTTAATTTTGAATAAACTGGGTTTTTTCCATTTTTGGCCTATCGTATTAATGCTTCATCATGAGCATCCATTACGGTCTGAGAACTGGGATAAAACCACTTTTTGGGGGGAGATTTGTAGTGTCACTATAGCTCAAATATAAGTAACCACATACTGAGAAATCAACGCACAAAATCCTGTCACTTTGATACCATATGTTCCTTTATACTGATCCTTCTATATTTTCCCCTGTATGTTACAGTGTACTTTAGATTTTTATATGTTTGAAGAGAAGCCTCAAATGTCCTGCAAAGGTATGTGTACACCTTTCACATATATTATATCCATGTATAAATGGGGGTTTTATAGGTGTGTTTTTGTGTGTGCGTGTGTGTATGTTTGTGTGTTTGTGTGCGTGCGCACGCATGATTCAGTACACATGAACCAGGTAACATCTTATTTGAGATTTTTAAGTGCTGCCATTCATGTTCTTCATGCAGTGTCATTGCTGTCGGTGCAAGAGTCTTCTCCTTTACCAATCCTGTATCTGGAGCAGCCCATTGTTTCTGTGTGTGCTTCATTGACTTTCCCTCTATTTCCAAACCTCAGCTGAATTTTTTACCCTTGCATACACAATGCCTCTTAATTCTATTCCACTTCTGCTATTATTTAATGCTGTAAAACACTTTGTGATCGGTTTGTAAAACATACTCTAATTTAAGGTCCAAATTATAACTGGACAATATAGGCACACTAGCATAGACGCTAGTATAGGAAGACAGCTGAAAGCCCCTTCCAAGCCCTGCCCTAGCATACCCATGTGGCAGGCAGCCATAATTTGTATGGCTGCACTCCTGAAATACAAAAATGAAGACTGACCCATTCTAAGTCCACATCTCAGAGGTGAGGTGTCCTGAGGCATGGCCCTCATACCTTTGTGCACCATGTTGTGGCTGCAGAGCAGAACTGGAGCTGGGAAAACACAATCCACTGCAATAAAAGAAGCCCAAATTCAACAAGATACTTAGATGCATGTGCCTAACTTTGACTGCATCAGTAGTCCCCTTGAAATCAGTGGGCCTGCTTATGTGCTTAAGTTAGA
This sequence comes from Trachemys scripta elegans, assembly GCF_013100865.1. Lineage (NCBI taxonomy): Eukaryota > Metazoa > Chordata > Testudines > Emydidae > Trachemys > Trachemys scripta. The sequence goes on from NC_048299.1 coordinate 206,639,790, forward strand.
CGTTAAATACCTTGCTGAATCAGGGCCTGATCCATTAAGCGCATCAACAGGAATAGCACAGCCCAACATGTGAGACAGCAAATAAAGAAAACAATACACTATGTTCACTCAAACTCATTTTTAGTCTTTTTTTAACTTCTAGCAACAGCAGGGATGCAGCATCAACTGTTACTTTGCTTTTCCTAGATTTTTCCTAACTTTCTCAGTTTGGTTCCAACTATAATATTATTTCACCTAGTGTTATTTTTCTCTTCTTTTCAGCAGATTGCACTGTGACTGCTACTGTGAGTCATTCTCCAGTAAATTGTTTATTACCTGATGTTTGTGAAGTGTTTTCTAACTAAGTTTCTAATTTTAATAATTTCTTGATTTTGCTTTGTTTTGTTAAATTTTGCTGTTTAATAAGGCTTTGTGCTTCATTTCATAATCAGGGGAGTTGCTATGAATGTCTAGTTTTAGTTGACAATACTTTTGTTAAAGTACAAATGAATTAGTACACAACCACATTTCTGTGAGCTAGAACATCTGAACAGACAGCACACTAAAGACAGTCTCACTTTTGAAAAGTAATTTTCAAAATCCAATTAAAGATCTTACCTACAAGATGTCTCATTTTCTATTCAAAATAATCTGCAGTCTACATTATTACTTTATCATCCAGAAAAAAGACCCTGAAATTAAGAGAAACATAATACAATCTGTGTCTGTTATGCACTTTTCTGTTTATTGAAGCCTTCCTGTAAAAACTGCTTGTTTCCAGGGAATGAAAATTGCTCATTATCCCAGATAATGAAAGAGAATGATGTCATCTATAATTGCTGGTTCAGGGTACTTACTGTACCCTTCTATTAAAAATGATTTGCATAAAAAAGATTCAGTAAAGAGAGTAGCATTTAAAGGTTCTTTAAAAAAAATATACGCTAGCTTTATTTCTTACATGTAATTCAAAATTTTGAGGTAAATGTGTTTTTCTGCATAAAAGAGTGCTTCTAAAGTGACAGATTACTGCTTGAGTCTGTGTGATCTGTATGTTGCTTAATTAGTGACACCTAATGTGGATTGTGTGTATATTATAAGCTTCTCTTATATGAATATGAATTAATATAGCTATATGTATATGTGTATATACTATATACATGTTCCATCATTTTGTTTACATGATAACATTTTTGCAGTATACAGGAGTATTTTCCAAATGTGTGCCTTGTTTTATTTCCTCTGACTAATCACATGTAAGATAATCTTTACTGGGTGAGAAGGTTTGCATTAACAACCTGTGCCTGAATATGACAGTTCTGTAAACAGCAGCTGTACAGGGTCAGTCAGTAGATCTAGAAATCAAAACTATATAGGCCTTAGTCAGAGCTCGTGAGACAAACACTATGGGTTGGAAATTGACTGTCAGCCAACCTATATTTGATAAGTTGCACTAGACTACACGTCACACTGTCTACAGCAGTAGTATTTGATACACAAAAAAAGCACTGATACATAAAAGTCAACTCCAGACTCCAGTAATAGGATATTAAAATCATTCAACTAGAAGGACGTTCTAAGAGGAACAAATGTTCGTGCCTAAAGGGCTGGAAAACCAGTTTAGACCTAAACTCCCATGAACATCATGTATTCAGAAGTGTTTAGCTTAGGCTCCAACTGGAAAAGTGAGCTTCATATCTGTGACTTCAGTCAGCCAGTTAAAGTTTATCCTTCCACAGAGGAAAGAATCAGCACTGGAACAATGAACCTGAACAGCTACAACTGGAGGGGAAATGGACAAATTTTCAAACAAGGAAAATGAAAATTAACAAAATAATAAAGAGCAATGAAAATATATTCAAATGTGTGCTTGTATAATCACTCATTTCTTCTCCATCCTGGTCGCTAAAACCCTTGCCCACTTCTGCATCATCTCTCACCTAGACTACAATAACTGACACCTCTGGCGTACTCTCATCACATCCCTCCTGCATTTCTAACATATCTAAGACACAGTTACCAAGATACTCTTCCTCCCCTGACATTGACTCACCACTCCTGTTGAATTACTTCCCCACTTCTTCTCATCTTCCATGGTGAAAAGTGCTATGTTATGTTTAAATGCCTCCTGAAAACACATTTCTTCTGCTCTCAGCACTGATCTTTCCAAACCGCTTCATCCCAAACTGCCTGTGTAGTTTACAGGAGATGCAGGCTTCTATGCCGTGCTCCAGTGGCATACAGGGGAGAAGTAATTGCTCCACAGAGGACTACAGGTGAGTTCTCCTGGTATAGGAGCAGCTTATGGTTACCAAGAATCTCTTCCTATGTTTCTGAATTGTTTCAACCGTGTCTAAAGGAGGCAGCACATTGCTAGGGAGCAATGACCACATTGTTTTTAGTTGCTTGCACAGCATCAGATACACCAATGGTGCTTTATAAATATATAATTTTTGTCTTAATTTCCTGACTTGTAACTCTGGAGGGAAGGCAGAAGGATTCATCCTCTTCTTTCTCCGGCATTTACATGGCCACAGGCTGAAAAGTTTGGATATTCTGCACCAATACCACCTCCTGTGTTTTTATGAGAGTATTCTCTCTGTCACAGAAATGCCTATCAAATTGTCTCAGGACTCAGATCTTCAGCAAAAGTCATCTTGGCAGAATTTGTAATAAGTGAATGGGCAATCTTTTCCCAAAGCAGTTTCACATGGAAACCTGGAACTGCACCTGTGATGAAATATAGGGCCATATTTTCAAAATAGCTCATGCATTTCATGTGTCCCAGCTAGGACGTTGTCTGTCTAACATGCACATGCAAATACAAGTTTTGCACACTCAGACAATGTACAAGTCTTATGGGTGAAAATCTAGACATTGAGTTGCAGCTACATAGAAAATTTGGATCCAAATTTTCTTTCTTGCCTTTAGGCTCAAATCTTGGGCAGCAGTGCACATCCTGAGCACTGGTCTATATACTGTTCTGATACACAGGCAGGGCTGGCTCTGGCTTTTTTGCCGCCCCAGGCAAAAAAGCCTCCTGCTGACCCCCACCCCCAGCGCAGCAGGGGAGGGCGCCGGGGGAGGGCGGCCGAAGCCCTGGGAGGAAGGCGGAGTGCCCGGCCGTGGCCCCGCTCTTCCCGGCGGCCGGAGCCGGAGCACCGCACCGCGCCGCGCCGCCCCCATCCAGGTGCCGCCCCAAGCACAAGCTTGGGGGGCTGGTGCCTGGAGCCGTCCCTGTACACAGGGCAGTAGTGAAAGCAGGATTGTCTTCCCAGCCTGTGGACTTGCTGTAGAGCTATTCTGTGGCCACTACAGCAGTCATGAGGAACACCTGCAAATGTTCTGTGGGGCTGACAATAGAAGGGTCCACAAAACAGCCAATCCTCTGGCCTTGCCTCTGATTCTCACATGTACCAGCCAAATTCTTCTCCCTGCCCTCACGCAGCCCCCCAGTGCTGCCTGTGTGCTAGCATGTAGAAGGCACCCCAGAGTTGAGCTTTATACTTTGCAAAAGGTGTAATTCCTCCTATCCATGATTCCCCAGAAACCCTATCTCCACCCATAGCCCAGAGCAATAGTTTCAGGACAGGGGAGAAAGCTTGTGTAAACTATCATTTGTCAGGCTGAGAAAGAAGTGGTACTAAGGACATCTACTCTCACTCTTTGATCTGAGCAGTTGGCATATAGGTCAGTAGGTCATTGAGAACAAACGAGGATAATTTCTGTCTTAATGAGGCAAAGATGGCTTAGTTACTCCTGACAGATGGCAATGGCTATGAGTCATACATAGTTCATATATTTTTTCTAACCAAGTAATTTGGACAACCATTTACATTAGCTTCTTGATCTTCCCTGTGGCGCCAAAGTTTGTATGTACTTTCCTGATTCTAAACTCTCTTTGTATTATATAGTCAGAGAGATACAGCTGATAAAAGGGGAGGAATACAGGTGTGGTGATATAAACATTTATCAGCATGAGATTGGAATAGCCACATTGCTTACCACAAATGAATGTTGCCCATCCCAAATGCGTACTGGTAGCACCTCTTTACCACCCGACTCCAGCTATATTCTGGATACATCACATATTTCAAAGAAAAGACTTGTAGAGAATTTTCTAATTGCTCATTGGGATTATTTTTTATCCTTGGGTCTATAAAAGTGGTTCCTGAGAAATGAGTAGAGCTATTGACTGGGCAGGGGATTGTGTAAGTCTTTCTAGGGCAGATGGAAGAAAGAAAAACTAAAATTCAGGTCATGACAGTTTTCGTGTTAAAAAGGCTACCTTGGAATCTTTCATGCATGGAAGTAGCTGCTTCTCCCCTTCAGAAACCTGGGAATCGCTCCTTCCCATTGGTTTCTAGCTCAGATGCACTGCAAGATACTAGGTTTTAGACATTCAATTTTTTTCTGATTTCAGGTGCTGCTTCTTAGATAAGTTAGGGCTCATTGTTTAAAATAAAGATAAAGATAATTTTCCTTTAAAAAAAAATCTTCCTTGTATTATATCAGACTTGGGTTTTCTTTGAAGCTACCTGGTGTTGACTTCCTTGAGATAGCAAGGTTAGTTTGCTATTTGAAGTCACAGTTTAAACAATTTCCAGCGCTTCAAACATGATAAATTCCAAGCAGTTTTTTACTTTACTGGGTATTACCAGTTTAAATTTTATTTTTTAAATCCAACCTGAAAAAAATCCAACCAAGACAGGCAGAGCAGATGAACACTTTTTGAAATTTGACTAATATTGTCATGAAAATATTTTGTTGCTTTTCAACCAGCTCTAAAAAGAAGGCAGTAACAGTCAATCAAGAGTTCAATACATATTTGGGAAGTTCTTTTATATACATTTTTCTTCCATGTATTATAAATATTTAAAGTACAGTACCATTCTCTATTACCCTATTTACGAATACAGATTTTTTTTGTTCCAGATGCCCACTCACAGCATGCTGCACCAATCAAAAAAATTGGCTTCTATTTTTAATACAGATGGCTAGATATTGTCTCCCTTCCACCTACCACATCCCTTTGGTTTCCTTTGTCTGGATATGTTTTACAGCCTATAGAAAGGACAGATATTTGTATAGTTATCAATAGATGTCTGATATTTGTGTCACTAGTTTCTGCCAGGCTTTGAAGTCACTACCACAGGCATCACATTTAAAAGCAGATCTCCTTGGAATGATATTACAGCAACATTGATTGTCTCCTGATGTGACATCACTCCTGCAGGTACTAGGTATTTTCTTGGCAGCGTATCTCTAGGTTACACAGAATGACACAGCTGATGCAGGGCAAAAAAGGACTGAAGTGCATTGGCAGTTCTGAGTGGGCCGTGTCTGCATAGCACCTGTCTGCAGCTGTACCCAGTTCTGTAATCAAGACATTAATAGACTACTGAGCACTTCCAACCATTTTAAGAACCCTAATTTATTCTCATTACACAGCTGTGAGATAGGCCAGTATTGCCATTCCTTTTGTAAAGATGGGGAAACCGAGGCTGCCTAACTTGCCTAGGACCACAATGTCAGATCTGGGATTAGATTTTTTCTTGTACCTGACTCCCAACCCGATGCTCTGGATGCTTTCTACCTGCCCAACTGTTTTCATTAGCACTAAAATTCAGCAGATTCATTAACAAAATTGCTAGATGGTGTGGTAAGATAAGGACCTGAAACATAAACCTTTGTATCAGAGGCCCAGTGTGAGGCCTAAGGCCTGAACTAAAGTAATGGTCGAGACTTTGTTAACATAAAGTAAAGTTAAGCTGTGAGCCAGAGGCAGGCCCTGCTCACAGAAGCCGGCAAGGAAAGGGCTGATTTTGCAAAAGTATACATACCTAAAAGTACTGGACACTAGAGGCAAAAGGGTAATATGATAGAGTTGTTTTATTCGAAACAACATGTACAAGGTGAGAGGTGGTACCTTACTGCGTAGAGGGGTTGTATCTTGCTGAGTAGAGGGGTTGCACCTCAATACATCAGGAGTGATGTGTAACTTGTTTGTACCTGTGTATAAGAATGCATCCCTGCGGGGTTGTCTTTGTCTGGCCTAGGGAGCAGTGTAGAGTTCCACCACTGACTGAGCCAGTCCATTATCAGGGGGCACATATTCATAGTACGTCCCATAGAGTCTGCGGGAAACTATTACTGTGCTTCGTTTGGCAATAAACCTGGCCGGATGCCTTCGTACTTTATCGGAGACTGTGGTGATTGGGGGTTCTCTCGGAGTCTGCTGTGCCAGCGATCTGCAGATCCGGGGCAGCACACAGAGGGAACAAATTTACGCAGCCGACTATTATCAACATTGAACAAAGCAGAGCACCACAGCGGTGACGTCTGATGACAGATGGGTCAGTGATAGCCAGTAAACACCAGCTTAATTAGGACTCAGTTGTGATCTAAGAAGCTCTTAATGCCAACTGACAAGGAGGTATGGAGAGGTACACGTATATTATGATTCTGCATGTACATTCAGGTTCGCCAAGGAATGTCATGCGAGGTCTTCAATGAAATCCTGGGTCTCCTTGGTTATTAATATCATTGGGAAATGGATGCACTGTTATTTATATATACTGAAACCATGCTCTTGTAGTGTTTATCAAGGTGTTAGTCACCAGGAGAGGTGAAAAAACAGACAAGAGATGTTCTGTCAGACAAGAGATGTTTATTCATCTGTCTGTCAGGATGTAATTTAAGCACTGTCAGTTAACACAATGGGTGTCCATTTACATGTGAAATCAAATGTTAAGTTATCAAAGAGACGTCAAGTTAACACGGGAGCAACACACAGAAGACCAAGCCTTGGGTAGCTAGCCTCTCTGTGAGCGAGGATAATGAACTCTGGGGTATATCTGGGAGGCAAAAATAAGACACTTCCCTCATCCTGCATCTAAGAAGTAAAAAAACATTCATGAAAACAGGATCCCAGCCAACCTTGATTGAAAATGCTGCAAAGGACTTCGGTGAGATAAGCTTCTTTAAACAGAAGATTAACCTGTTATTTAAGATTAGTCTCTAGAAAGCATGTTATGATTTTTGTTTTGCATGTTTCCAATATTCTTACACACTATCACCTGAATCTAAACTTATTCCAGTTTTCTACAGCTAAGTGTGGCAATATTAAGCAAAGTGCTGATCCTGAGTTGAAGCTTACAAACTGGTATGTGCTATTCCTTTGGAAACAGAGGCCTTGGTAATTCTGTGAGTAGCCAGTGTCAGGGGCTGGATATCACAGAGAAATGTGTCAAAGTGACTCAGGGACTGGTTGCACCGATTGTTAATCTGCAAGGCAAAGTAGCATAACCTGGAGGAGAATGCATAAGTGGCTAATGGGCTGGTGGTGTTAGGGAGCTGACACCCAGCTAAGCAAAAGTAAGACTCCTTCACCCTGGAGACGGGGTAACAAGAAGTCTCAAAGTCCTGGGTACCCTGAGAAATGTCACACCCATCCTGAAATGTTTTTACCTACAAAACTCCCATTAACGACAGTGGTAGTTATTTGCAGAGAGCCTGCAAGGTCTGGTATTAGCCATAACTTCCATTTCTTGGTGAGGAAAATGAGCTGCATGCTTTATTTACTGGCTATTGAGAAGTCCTCAGAGCTGAGTACATTCTTGATATGGCTGCTTCTCTTCCTGTTACATCACATGTGGGCTTTAATCTGACAATACACAGCATATGCATGTAACAGTGCATCAGTAATGTCAACAAAGTTCTTAAATTACTCACAAGAAGCACCATATGCTTTTTCACATGGTGGTAATTTTTCATCGCTGCTCCTCATCCCCACCTAAATTGTGCTTTTCAGACTGATGCATTATGTTGCAACATGTCAGGTCACTTTGCATAAATCACCTTCCATGATGTTACATAGTCACAATGCAAAGTGACTAATGTAATCTACACTCGTGCATCACCGTGGGATGCACCACAGAGGGAAGGTGGCTAAAAAGGTGCTTACCAAGGCATTGCATTGAAGGAAAGATTTGTTTGATAAATAAAGCTCTTGTAGAACTCAAAACAAATGTGCTGCATTATCACCCACAGCAGCAAAAACCAACAACAAAAGAAACCCTAGTACCTGAATTTTTCCTCAGGCATTGCACAGTAATTATCTGTTCTTTTTCTGAGACCAGCAAATACTGCATACTTGAATGTATCCCTGTTTAAGATAGCAATAATTATTTAACATATGAAGGGTGACATGTTCTTTTTAGTGGTAACTTCAAATAGGAGAGTAGGAGTGAATACTATTCCATGCTATATGAAAAACTGGGTTATCCTCTCTCCACCCAAAATATCTAATGCTATGTAGTGTTAAGATTTTGTTTAACTTTTGTCTTAAAGTCTTACACAGTTTCCTTCTCTCAACTATCAAGGCTGCAGAATGAACACAACAGTAGATCTGCCAGACATCATCTGTAGGGGGATAACCCCCTCCCCCCATAGTACCTACTGTAAGCTCGACAATTTTGAAGTTACTGGGATCTGTTCCAATCCTTTCTAAATGCTATTGCCTGAGCAACAGGAGAGGAGATGCTCTTTGGCCAAATGTAATCACTAAATTTAATCTTCCAAATATAATCGTCTGAAAACACCAGCTATTGTAGGATTTTGGCTTGGGCGCCTTTGGATGCTAACTACCAACGTGTCAGCTCAGGATGCTATCATTTTCTGGAGTCTAAAACAATAAAAAACCAGACTGGATGACCTTACCTACAAAGAAGCCTCTGCAAAAAAAAGCTAGCTGCCTGTTATGATAGAATATGCAAGTGGGTGGGAGATTTTCCCTCCTGAATTTCTAAGACCTACATATCAGGTTGCTTCCATATCACATCTTGCATGAGGTAATACCAAGTGGCTGCATATGATCTGTCATAACCAGGCATAATTTCACCCATGCCTCTTGACAAGCAAAAAAACTCCTTGCGACCACAGGAAGAGACACCTAGTTTACACGAGGAAAAAAAGTGTGTTCGCTCACTCATGTTTAAATCCTAGTGTAAGAAAGTCAGTTGTAGTTTTAACCTGTATTTAGCTGGTTAAGGTGAACATGCTCATTAAAACATGATACTTTCCCCCATCTGTTCATGGCTTTTTGACTTGTTGGGAGTGTTGAGTGCTCGCATGCCAAGCTGACAGTCTTCTTAAAGAGCCACAGATGATTGATATAGGTAGTAGAATGCACTCAGTTTTATTTATTTATTTATTTGAAGTCTTATAGTTGAAACAAACTGAAAAGGTTGTCCACCGCCCACTACCACAGTAACTACAAAAAACACATTAGTTCTGAATGCAGGCGTAGGCCATACGATGCTTGCTCTAGCTAAGAAGTGTTAACTAAACTTCTGTGGCTGACAGGATAGTTTCAAAACATCAAGTCACTCCATACTGGAGGAAATATTTACATATAACAAAATTGATGCACGATAGATTTAATGTATGTAGACATAGAGCAAATAAATAAAAATAAATCCTTTAAATTTTAAACTTTTTAGAACAGTAGCATCGTCGTTTAAAAGTAAGATCTATTTATACTGTCATTTACACATTTCAAGGTGGGACAACTCCCACTCAGTGTGGAAAAAGGTGACTGTGGATGTTAAAAAGAAAGAGAGACCTGTCTCCTAATTAGAAGTTTTCAGCAATATATCTTGCTGTGAATAGAATAACCTTTCTTGAGGAAAAAATAGAGCCATTATGCACACATCTGTGCACACTAGAATAATAGATGTTTAAGAACAAGGCTTTGGATTGCTTTGATAAAATTCTGCATTAAATCAAGTTGTTTCAGCAGCTGAATTCATCACAAAGGGACCACTTCCCCATGCACATTATCTTTTCATATGCCATTTCTCACCAAACTAATTTCTGATAATTTTGTCAGGAAATGCTCTTTTTTAAAGTAATCTTTTCTAAGACTGGTACATACATGCCAAAGCAGAAGTAGAAGGGATAGACAGTTTACGTAAAATCTGAACTGTGGAAAAATAGATATTTTAGAGATTGCATGTCAATCTAAGAATTCTAGGTAGGAATACATGTAAGAGAAATATAATTAAGGTTTAATGACAACTTTCTCTATTGCAAGCAGACAAATAGATGACCTCTGTCTGTCTTTCTCTCTCACATATATAGATATATATTCTGGGTTTTTTCAGACAGACTAAATGTCCTTCCATTTGATAAGTCACATACTGTACAATATACTGCAATTCGTGACAACCCAAAAATTATCCTTCCAAGTTTGTACATATTGATTGTCACAGTGTAGCCAAATCTAAAAGAACATTAATAATTATATCAATGTAGGATCACAATTATTTATATAGCTTTGTAATCGTAAAAAGGAGTTTCACAAACATCCAGAAAATAAAGGACCCAACCTTGCTCCCCAGTGAAGTTAATATAAAAAATGCCAGTTAATTCATGTATCTGTACAGAGAAGTTTGTATTCAAGGAGCCATTCTGGCTCCCAGTGAAGTTCTGTCAAGGAGAGTGGGTGGTTGAAATAGTAAGAGGAGTATTGTGAATCGCTAAGGAGGAGTCACCAGGCCTAATAAGTTGTCAGTCGCAAGTAGGGTCGGCTCCCCATCCTCTTCCTCGTGTTTTACAACAGTTTCAAGTTTGATAGGGATGTCCTGTAATTTGAAGGCAGGTCTCAGAAAGCATTTCTATAGTCCCAAAATATATTTTGAACTGTGATACAATGTGATGCTATCAGGAAGCAGAGGTGAAAGTAAGCTGGTACGCCCCGGTACGGTGTACCGGCAAGAGCCGGTGCGCCATACCGGGGCGGTCCGGCTTTCCCAGGGAGCAATTTAAAGGGCCTGGGGCTCCCAGCAGGGGCTGGAGCCCCAGGCCCTTTAAATTGTCACCAGAGCCCCATGGCTGGAGCCCTGGGGTAGGGCTGCGGGGCTCTGGGGGCTATTTAAAAAGTCTGGGACTCCCGCTGCTTCTACTGCCCCGGCCTTTTAAATAGCTGCTGGAGCCCCACCGCCACTACTCCAGGGCTCCAGCGGCTATTTACAGGGCCAGGGTGGTAGAAGCAGGGGAGCACTGGGCCCTTTAAATAGCAGCTGCTGCTGCTACCCTGGCGGGGGGAGACTTACCTTACAGGGTGGGCTGGGGCTGGCTCTGATGCCCACAGCTGCGTCCCTTCCGCCCTAGACCTCGCCCCTTCCGGAGGCCAGAGCTGACCCCAGCCTACCGGTAAGTCACTGGACTTACTTTCACCCCTGTCAGGAAGTGACAATGTGATGTCTTGTGTCCGAAACATACCATGCTAATGTAGCAACTTGCACCACGGCACAAACATTAGGCCATCACAATGGAACTACTTTGTCTTCAGAGGGCAAAGTCTAAAGGTAAAGAAGGGTCTGATCCACAGGGTTTGGATCCAGATTCAGATCAGAATTTAAACATCTTCAAATTTTGGAAGTCAGCATAGCTCCATTTACAGCAGCTGAGGATCTGACCCAGTGCGTTCGACTGTGGCCAACTGAAGACACAGATCCAACTTGTGAAGTGAATCTTTCATCTGAAGTGCCAAAATTTGAGTGAAGGAAGGTTGGATCTGTGGTTCCAGTTTGGGTCCCTTGGTGGATTTTTCTATAAGTCCTCAGTTAACTGCAGCTCAGGTTCATAATAGTATGAACTCTAAGCCTGGCCTCAGACCTACACTGGATTCAGACAAAGCATATTTTTTTCTATATTTTTTTAATTAGACATAATCCTTCCTGTGTAATTGCAAATAATTTTAGCCAATTATACATCAAACGTATGTCATTCCGTATTGGGGCTTTGATTACATTGATATGTTACTTTCATGGTTTATGATGTCTGCAGGGCTTTTTCTGTGCATCTGCACCAGGAAATGTCTTACCCGTTTCTCAGCAACAATGCAGCTACTGATGCAGTATCGGCCCAATTCATCAGTTATGTCTGAAGAGCCTGCAGAGCGGGGAGGGAGGCTGTCAAGGTGACACAGTTCATATTTGTGTGATGGGTTCCCCCAGGGTGCCACCTGGAACTGGGATACCACTGAGCCCTCTAACTCATCAATCCGGGCTCCCTCTCAGTGCTGTGCTGCTGTGGCAGGCTATAGATGGCTCCCACTAGCATTCACACAGGCAGTGAGTGGGACACACCCAGCTGCAGTTACCTGCAGGCATTGACCAGCCACTACATGAACCAACAATAGAGAGGCTAGAGCCAAAATAATCCCCAGCCCCCAGACTAGGACCCCAGAGCTGTACTGCCCTGCCCTGATCGAAACCCCGACCAGTATGAATTTATTACCCAATTCACCTATCCCTCAATGTGGAGAGGAATATGCACACTTGTTGTAATCAAGCTGAGATTTTCCCCTGACAGTTCAGTCAAAGGCACTCTGGTTTAGATTAAAACACAAAACAAGTTTATTAACTACAAAAAAGATAGATTTTAAGTAATTATAAGTAAGCAGGCTTATAGATTCTCAAGGCACAAACTGCACTTGCTTTGCAAGTCCTTTTCCTTAGGAGCTTCTCTTAGGTGCTAAGTTGTGGGGGAGTGAAGAACAACAGATGATGTCACTTCCGCCTTATATAGCTTTTCCATATGGCGGGAATCCTTTGTTCCAACTCAGTTCCCAGACCAGCTTGTGGAAAAACACAGGTACCCAAAATGGAGTCCAGAGTCATGTGAGCTGGTCACATGCCCTTGCAGAGTCAGAGCAGCCATTACTTATAGGCTGTCTGGAGCATTCCCAGGATGGCTCACCAGATGGGGGATAACCTTCTCCTAAGGCCTATTGTTTTCCCTAATGGACCATTACCGTGAATGGGCCCTTCATAACCAGCTATTTAGACTGGAAGAATCTTGCCTAGTGGATGCCACCCAGGTCTGACTACATGTGAAATACAGATACATAGTCAATATGTATAACTTCAGATACAAAAATAATATATGCATACGAACAGGATAATCCTATTCAGTAAATCATAACTTTTCCAATGACACCTTACATGACCTGTCTTGTATAAAATACATCATAATCATCCCATAATCATATCATAATAATACCACTATTAAGAATATGGGGTGCAGTGTCACAACTTGCACCCCCTCATCCCTGGGCTGACTGTATGGAGAACTACTCCTCTGGCATAAGTTAGAGCAGAAAAAAGCATCTCAGACCTAACCTGTAACACCACTGCTATTCTCAACCTCAGCCTCTCAAGCAGAGATTTCAAGCAAGCTCAATGATGCCATTTTTACCTTCAAAAGGAGACCCGCATTTTAAAAAATGTACTATATATAGTAATATACTATTAGTAATAGTTATATGTTGAATTCTCAAAACAGCAAGAGTAGATTATGAAGATATGGATAGCAATGTATTTTTAGCACGTGGCATGATCTTACAAAGTTTGGAAATTATTTTATTTCCAAGGGGAACTTGAAAAAATATGCTAGGCTTTGGGGCAGTCAGTATAGCTGATATTTATATATGACCAAACTGTTGATAACTCTATTTACAGTCCGGGGGGGGAGGGGAGGGCTCTTTCAGGTGTAAGGACTATTTGAAGTGAGTAAGGGTATCAAACTCTGTCCCACAATAGAAAATACCCTTCTGTATATTTATATATAATCTTTTATAGTGGTTATGGTGCATCTCTCCCACTCTCTTTTCTGATACTTGTCTTTTAAGATGTAAGCTTTCCAGGACAGGGACTCTGCTTTCCTTTGTGCAATGGGGGTCCGAATTGGGGCCTATGGAAATTACCATAATATTTTTTTTCCCTAGGGTGACTCCATGTTCCCAGGGGATTTATAACAATTCAAAGCTCAAACCATTTGCCAGTGACCCCACAATGCCTAACACAAGAACAGAGGCAGTTTAGACTCACCCAGGTGCTGCTGAATGCCACTCCTACTTTTACTAGGGTGTCTGGGATGGTTGGTACAGAACACTACTATTTGCTCATTTAAAAAAAAACACACTTGCTGATTACTATTAGTAATTTGGTTGTCATGTCGATGGCTTAATGCCAATTGCCTGCTTCAGTGAATACTCTCTCATCTTACCTTGGGGGATTCTCATCCCCTGCTCTGGCAGAGCACAGAGGTTGGACACCTGGCTTAACCAGCTCTCTTGAGATTCCCTGGTTGGAGGTGTGGCCGGGAGAAGAGCATCATGGCCAGAGTGCAGCTGCTGAATTGATCCCTGGCCCTGAGGGGCCATAACAAGGTGACAGAGCAGGAGGGCTGCTCTAAATTGCATCAGGCTGCCATAGAATCAGTCTCAGGAAACTACAAACAACTCCTTTGCATCCCTCCCTTTCAGCTGCATACAGCAAATACTGGGCACAGCAGAGAATCAGAATGCAAACGTGTTTTAGGAGATGCAGCAGATTTTAGCAAAAGGAAAACTGCAGAGATAGGACAGAAAACTGTAGGAGCTGTAACATAAGGTTACACAACAGTAGTTAAACCGTGACTTCCCTGTTATGATAGAAAACCGTGGCCAATCTTCTTGTCCACATTAGGTGTAGAAGGAAAGAATAGAAGCAATATACTGTTAACTGTAGCCTTGCCACATATATGTAGACTCTACATCACCATTTCTGCCATGAAGCTAATTATAGTCATTTTCATACCACTTACATGCTGGCAGCACCAGTACAGACTCACATACAGTCATGGCCGGGTAAGCCTCTGGCAGGAAGGTCATTGCCTAGCACTGTAAACATTGACCATTGCTCCAACTGATTCCCCCCTGTCTCCCTGCCTCAGGTAACAGAAATAATTAACATGTGTAGATTTTTTTTTGTAATGAGAATAAATTTACAGCAAATGTATGCTTTATCCTATTTACTGTGTCTCTCTATTGCGAATGTGTTTGCACTGAAATATTTCTAATTAAAGTTCTCTTAAAGTGGACAATGAAGTGACTACTAAAACAACCATAATGCAAAAGATAACTGATGCGTTCAGCTAAAGAAATACCTTTTTTGCACCTTAATTTGTTACTGCTATCTAAATTTCCTTTTGAACAGAGCATCTAACAGTGGAATAAGCTTGTTCTGGTCTCCTGTTCCTCTATTACTCTGTACATTATGAGCTAAAGTTTCAACCAGCTTCAACTTAAACATGCAAATTTTGCGTGCACAATCAATGTGTTTGCCAAACTCATGTATGCAAACGCCAGTCAAGTAAATAGGTCCACAGTTAAGTAATTGGAGCATTTGAAATTTGACCCTCTCCTTTTTTGAACCCTGTCCATCATCAGGGGGGAAAAAAGCATGATTTATTAAACCACCAGGTGACAAACTCAGTGTATCTCAGATTCTGTCACAAAATACTTAGCTGATCTTTGTGATAGCCTCACTTACTCAGTCATGCTTTTTGATGTTGGAATATGTACAGAGTGTTTTATCCTATGTGCTCTTTGGCTGCTGATAGTGAATGCGGATATTGTGCTCCCTATTCATAACATGCACTTGGAGGTGAACCAGTTATATACTAGTGGTTCAGTATTTGAGGCAAAGTTTTGCAGCCAAAAGTTCATCTAAACAAAAGCTACTCATCTTGGAGTTGAGTTCAATGGGGAAAGGCCAAGGATACAGAGAAATCTGCTCTTTAACTATCCTTGTCCATTATCTAGCACACTTTAAAAGGTATGGATTTATCTCTTTGAAAATCTGACAGTTAAAAAGGACAGTGTCAAGGTATTAGAAATCTATGGCCAGGTTCACCAGCTCTCTACGGTTGCTTTGCGCTGCTCCAGTGACGCAAAACAGCCATAAACTCCATTAAGCCATATTTATAACTGCTTTGTTTGCTGGAGCAGTGCTGAACAGCCAGAGCATACTGATGATGTTGGTCCACATACTGTGGCCAAGATTTTCAACAGGAGCCTAGAGTTTGACTCCTAAATAAGTGTCCTGATTTTCAGAAATACTGAGCACCCACGAGGTCCCGCTTATTTCCATCCAGGCAGGTCCAGACACTTATGTAGTTGCCTAAATATGGATTTTGGTGCCTAATTTCAGTCTCCTAAGTTAGAAAATATTCACACACATAGATGTAGATGCTGAACTGCCATTCTTTGTAACTTCTTGGAAGTTGGAAATTGAAAAGTATTTCCATGCCAAAATGATTTTGTGCTTCTATTGTCCCCTGAGCACTCTTTCCCATAGTAGGGTTACTCATTGTGATGAATATTGTGCAGTGGGCAATGATTCTTTTTCATTCTAGTAAAAGAGCGTGGAAGCATTTGCTTATAAAAATAAACACCCGGACACTGGAAACAGCTTAGAAACAAAGGAAGGCCAGATCTGGGGCCTCTGCCAGCTTTGCGAGGCAACCTTTAGGCAAGGTCTCTGGAAAAATAATAAAAGTAGTAATGGATTGGACAACCTGGTCCTTTTCAAGCGATTAATGATAGTTAAGCCCTTGGCTCAATGCAATGGTTGCCTTTTTCCACAGGCAGGAAGTCAAGCTAATTGTGGAATTAGCTTTTCACGCCAAAGTAGAGAGAATCGTCCCTGTTTTCTACTGAAGCAGAATAGTCCTCACAGCCAAGAGAGCTGACATGTTTGTTGCATTGTGAGCTTCTTGCACTATTTGCCTTTCCCTCCTATATGTATTATGGACCAGATCCTTAGCTGGTGGAAGTTGCCATAGAATAATTAACTTCAGTTGAGATAAGCTGATTTACACCACCTGAGGATCTGGCCCTTAGAGGTAACCTTTCAAGTTAATGTTTTGTCCTGAAAGAAATCCCTGGTCTGAATAGCCCAACATTAATGAAGTTCAAGAACTTGAACCCAGATCTGGATCAGAGTTTTGCAGTTGTCCTTTAGTAGTTCTATTATACGCTGCAAGAGAACCATAGGTCCAAACATGTCAAGCTTCCCCAGGGTTTGAAATCTGGGTCAGAATTTTACGGCTCATGCCCCTCTCTTCCCTAAATAGCAGCATTTCAACTCAAACAGGAATGAGATCTCTAGGGCCATCAATATGTAAGGAACATTTGCAGTGTCTGTAGGGAGAAGATACAAAGATATTTCCAGGACTTTGCAGTTTGCCATGCCAATTGCAGAGCCTTCAGCAGTGGAATTCAAGGCATTTAGCACCATTAATGGATGCAGAAGGAAGGAGGAGGTGAATTATTTTTCACTGGTTGTCAGGTAAGGGAGAGTTTCTGGAATTAAGCTAATGGTGGGTTGGATCATTACTGGGAAGTGCAGCACTGTTTTGACAGCTGCAGAGTCATGCTGGGGATGGAAAGTGGGGTAAACTGGGAAGGCAAGGGATAACTTGGTGCTTGTCACTTGGAACTGTGGGAGGCCGTGGCAATTGACAGGGATGAATAGAGGTAGAGCTGGCTGGAGACACACAGATGGAACCATTTCCATCAGTATATATGGTTTCAGGGAAATCCAAATGCTTGGGAAATTTAGGTAGATTTCACTGGAATTTCGTTATGTGAGAAAACCAGAAAATAAAAGTTCCAACACTGTTGAAACATCCTCTTTCAATATTTTCAGAACACACTACATGATTATTCATTTTGAAACACTTTTTGTTTTGAATATTTTGACTTACAATACAATACAAAATAAAAGTCAAAATGAAACAAAATATGTCAATCAACTTGAAATGTTTTTTGTTTCCCCCCCCCAGAGTTTTCCTTTATGGAGAAATTCAAAATTTTCAGTTTTTGGTTCAAGTCAGAACAAAGTCCAATTTCAAAATCCTTCTCAAAATAGAGCTTCTGTACTGCGACTATCTCTAGAGGGAGGGTCAGGTTAATTGTCACTGCGGAGGAAGTGGCACTGAGAGGGGGAAATTCTGGTTTCTCTGAGCTAGAGGTGTTGAGAAGTAGCCCCTCTTCCTCACATTTTATAGGAGGATTCCCAGACCAGAGTGTTCGGAGCTGGCTGCATGGGAAAATGGACTGCCTACACCCTGCCACACTCCAGAGATGGAATCCTAGTATGTGGGCTCTACCCCAGCTCTTCCTCATGGAGGCATCCACCATTTACAGTGGTCTAGTTCAGGACGGGGAATCAGATCCTTAGCAAGGAAGAGCTGGAATGATACTATTCCTGCCCATGCCAACTTAATTTAACCATTGGAGGGCTCTGACTATGGCACTACATTTATCACATGTCTGGGTCCTGCATCTGCAAAACCTTCTCTAGAGGGAAAACCATATGCACAGCATGTCCTTGAACTCCCCATGTGATTGGCTAAGAAGTCACAAAATGGAGTGGACAGGAAGCATCTTGTGATATTCTAACTTTAGTGGAGAAGAGAGTAGCTGATCCTAAACATATTACACCTCTACCTCGATATAACGCGACCCAATATAACATGAATTCGGATAGAACGCGGTAAAACAGTGCACCGGGAGGGGCGGGGCTGTGCACTCCGGTGGATCAAAGCAAGTTCAATATAACGCGGTAAGATTTTTTGGCTCCTGAGGACAGTGTTATATCGAGGTTGAGGTGTATATATATGTTTTGTTAATTAAATCTGCCCTTCAAGGCATTTTAAATAAATAGTCTGTCAGCAGCTAATTCCAAAGTACTTCCCTTAAGAAAAAAAAAAAAAGCTGGTCCTGAGCGTACGGCACTAATATTGTGTCAGCTTTCTGCTATAGTCAAGAATTCTATTAGTACCTGTGCTTTTAAATTAAAGCCAAATCACAGTGAGAGGCATGGAAGGCAACGCTGCTGCTGTTCTGTATCATCTCAGTCCCTTACAGTGTATTCTCAAGGGGACTCTTTCACAAAGTTCCTAACCTTAAGACAGACTTTCCAAAGGCTTTCATCTGCAGCAGAATGGAGTATCGTGAAACCTATGTACATCCTCAGGAGACATGGCAAAGGTTACTAGGCATTATTGACCTGAAATGTAATAATGTCCCTCAAGACTAACCTTGAAAGCTTTATGCTCTGAGCAAGTAACACTATCTAGATCATCCCTCGGTCTCTGGGAATATTATAACTTTCCAGAATGCTGAAAAAGGGCAAAAGGAAATTACCTCCTTTTCTGCAACAGGCCTGCAAGGCACTCATACTTTGGCCGCACAAATCACTTCTTTCTGTTAAGTAGGTTGTTATACTGGTATTGTTAGTATACTATCATGGAGGGTGCAATCCAGATGCCTTCATTTCCAAAGAAAATAAATATGAGGATTAAATACAGACTTGATGAGTTTTAGGGCCCAGATTCTCAGAGGGTGTAAACTGACTGAGTTCTCCTGACTTAACTGGAGCTACACTGATTTTATACTAGCTAAGCATGTAGTTTACATCACAGAATAAGGTACAATTTGCTACCTAAAAGACATTTTTTTAAAGACAAGGTTATCTAACTTTTGCCCAGCTAGAGGCATAGACAGTTTGCATACAGAGCAGCAGGTGACAGCTGCCATCACCTTTGGTCTGGAGGGGTTCCATTTAAATCCCCTGTACTTCTGTTAAAGAAAAGAAAAGAAAAGAAAAGAAAAGAAAAGAAAGTGACCATGGGCCACATTTTAAATGGGACCTATACTTCAGGCACATTGGGTGGGATTTTTCAAAAGCATCTAAGTGACCCAGAAGCACAACTCCCATTGACTTTCAATAGAACTTTCCATTTTGCATTTCCCACCCTTCTGGCTTAAGAGAACCAGCAGGCTACTATGGCAGAAAAGTGGTGCTTCATTATTCTCCTTGGTATGACATGAGCGTGGGGTTCATTTATTTATAGGAGGGGCTCCAAATTGCAGTTTCATTCTCTGGTGCCTTTACATAACATAATAAAACTGCTCCTCACATCAGTAATCAGCTGCCCCATAACTTAAAATACCAACTCAGGACAGCCGTCAAAGTGAAGTCATTTAGAGTTATAGAAGCGCTATGAAGGCACCTACCCATATGCTGCAGGTGCCCTTGACATGGCGTAACACTATCCAAAGTGCAGCAATATAAGAGAACCCACAACACTCCTTCCTCCCCCGCAACCCATTTTCAAAAGCCTGTGTGTATGCCTGTGTGAGAGAAAGTCATTAGATTCTGGCTATTTGGGACCAAAGCGGGGAACAATAATGAAAATAATACTCAACACTCTCCCCATCCCTCAACACACCTCTTTCCCAAATACTTGCGGGGAGAGGGCCTTGTAGCATATTCAGAAGTTACTTCTGGCTCTGAAGCACCAAGAGAAGAAGGAAGCTATGGAATCAGAGCCTTCCTAGAGAACATTCGCCAGCGGGTCTCTTGTTTGTCACTAGAAGGCTCAACCTTGAGCACCTTGAACTGCCTGATTTTCAAAGGGAGACATTCCTAACTTTAGCTACTATATGTGTGACATGACCTAGTAATTTCAGTCAAGTTCCTGGTGGACAGGGATCTGCATTACAAAACCATCTTGGTAGCAGTCTTAGTAGAGGTGCCAAGGACTGACAAAGCTTGAAAAAATGAATTCACATTTCACCCCCAAGAGGCTGTCCCTACCAGACCAGCTGAAGCTAATCTGGCCCTCATGCCATTCTCAGTGGCATGCCATACCATTGTGGAATGTTCTCCCTGCCCCATACTCCTGTGGCATGCCAGCTGGTAAGGAGAGGAGGAGGTTTGTCCACCGAGATGGAAAATGGGAATGTGCCCAGGACTGATGGAAGGAGTTAAGAGAATAGTCAGTGGAAGTTTTATATGTATAAAAGGTGTGTATGTGTATCTGCAAGAGGGGGTGGAGGGACTGGGAGATTAATGGGGGGATATAAACTAAAATGCCCCAACAAGGGCTGTGCTAAAGGGGAGACATTTTGATTCTCCAGAGTTTCAAATGATCACCACGGAGATCTGTCAGCAAAGAACAGCTTGTACTCTACATTACATAGCATAGGGGCATGAGTTCTAAAGCACACGAGTGTTTCAAGCTGTCCCTGATGTGTAGAATCCCCCTGCAGCTGCAGGTTTGGCAGCACGGCTTAAACCAGCCTTGGTTCTTATGAGGCAAGGACAGGGTTGAGGTGCATGTGTGGGGGAAATCTGAACTTCCCCTGCCCTTGCTGTACCTCCTCTATTGATAAATACACTCTTCCACTCAACGGGACTGGGACCCCTACAGAGATCTTTCAGAGTGGCCACCATGGTGTCCGGGTGAAGGGGAAGCACGCCAAAGAAGCAGAGCTCGGTGCTTCATGGCTGTGGAAAGGAGCACAGGGTGTATATTGATTGAGTGACTCCTTGATAACACAGTAGTTTAACGTTATTAAAAAATGTCACAATTCCACACGTGCACATACCTTGACAGCTGTATTTCTTTTTCTCCATTTTCTAGACATTTAGCATTTTTCTAGCCATGTGTCATTTAAGCAGACAGATGAGGAATTTATGGTTCTTAAACCATTCTAATTTATATCACCATAGTATTTCTTCCTTTACTTGTGGTTAATATATGCTACCAAAACACCTCTTTGCTCAGAGCAAAACCTCTTTATCCAGGTATTTCCTGCTCCGATTTGAGTGAGTAGCTTTTTGGGGAAACCTTGTAAACCACAAATCTTCTGGAGCAGGGGTTCTCAACCTTTTTCTTTCTGGGGCCCCCACCAACTTGCTATAAAAACTCCATGGCCCACATGTGCCCATAATTGGTTTTCTGCATATAGAAGCCAGGGCTAGTGTTAGGGAGTAGCAAGCAGGGCAACTGCCTGGGGTCCCATGCCACAGGGGACCCCACAAAGCTACATTGCTTAGGCTTTGGTTTCAGTGCCGGGTGGCAGGGCTCAGGGCCCTGGACTTCAGCCCCATGCACTGGGACTTCAGCTTTCTGCCCTGGGCCCCAGTGAGTCTAATGCTGGCCTTGCTTGGTGGCCCCTCCCGAAACCTGCTTGTGGCCCCCACAGGGGGCCCCAGACTCCTAGTTGAGAACCACTGCTCTAGAGCAGTGGTTCTCAATCTTTTCCATACCAGGACCTACACGGAATCTCCCTCCCTGTTAGCCAGCAATAGGGAATGTGGTCATGGTCCCTAATACAGTCATTGAGACCCCTGGATCTAGTGAATGATGAATCTTAGGTTTGAAGGAAAAACAAAAATAGAAGACAGATGCTGAACCTCACCAGTGCAATTTCCATAAGAATTTGTACTGAAAATATTTTGCTTTGTGTACACTAGACAGGTAATTTCCAGCAGGGGTAGCAACTAGATTACCCATGTAAGTGACTATAGGTTATTACATAAGGAGGGTCAATTATGTCAGTTTCCTTGCTAGCAATGCATGATCATCAAACGTGTTGGGCTCCTCAAGCCCTTTTAACACAGTTAAGAAAAGGGTTGTCTTTTTCCTGTAACCAAAATGCAGCATTCACACCTAATGCTGCACCAACACTAAACTCTCCCCACTTTCTGTAAGTATTCTGACTCCTGTAACTGCGCTTCTAGTAATGATATCAGTCAGAGTCAGGAATGAACCCACATCCTCTTGTTAACTCCCACATCATGTTTATACAAACTCCAGGCTCAGCCCTTCATCTGTCAACTTGTGAATGGAGAATTTGCAGTGGGAACTGATAGCACCCTTTAACATAGAAATCAGGAAATACGCCTGTGCATTTCTCGTAAGGAAGCAGCAATCTGCACTCGGTTCCTTGGGGACTTTTCAATGACTGCTCATGTCTTGTGAAGCATTTACTCATCCCTTTTGAGACTGAAAGCATGACCTACATATTCCTTATAGTCAGCTGCTAGTATAATAATCCATGATCGCCCTAGAACCAACATCTCCTGCATGTAGTGTGTTGCTCGCTTCTATTGTTAATTCACTTTTATTTTAAACCTTACAGTGATCCTGGGACTTCACCCACCCACACTCCCAAATCAAAGGATATGCAGGATAGTGATATTCTCAAAAAATGGAAAGAAGGACATGGCTTTTACTGAATCCTTGTTAGTCTTCCTGTTGGCCAGAGAGGGGGGGTCACTCGTGAGAGACTGAAGATTCCTAATTCTCCAGGGATGAGTGCATTGTTTTCATAGCACTTCCAGATCTTAGACACATTTTTCACAAGTGCCTAAGTGACTGAAGAGTCTAATTGGCATTTCCAAAATGTGATCTAGACATTTAGAAGCATTTGTCTCATCGACATCAGGGGACTTAGGCTCCCAAGTCACCTATGCAAATTTTGTTCAGAGTTTGTACCCTGACCAAGCTCTGAACCCAAATGCTGCTCCCAGTCCTGCTGCCATTGAGTTAAACCTCTGTAAATAATCTTTTAAAGACTTTGTCCAAAAATGACTCACAAGGAAAAGTTTTGAGGAGAACTTGCATTTTTTTCTAGCAGCACGAAGTTTAGAATAAAACTAGTGTGTGAGAAGCACACTTACTTGAATAGAATGCTGTGGGTGACACTTCTGGGTGTGAAAATAGATAATGAGCCAGTTACTTTTTTGAAGCACTCAGTTTATAGAAAGTTGTGCCTTTTTTCTCTCGCTTCATATTGCCTGTAACTAGGCAGATAGGCAAATGGCCTTCTGATGAACGCTTCCTTTCGGCCTGCTTGAAGGAGGTTGGTGTTGCGATGTCTGTCATATGAGCTAGTGAAGGTTCCAGGAACCCAGGGCTGGCCTTACCATGAGGCAAACTGAGGTGGCCGCCTCAGGTGCCAGACTGTGGGGGGGTGGGAGTAGAGGGGGTGTGCCACTGGGACCCAAAGTGTAGAAAACTGTGTCTGCTGCTGTTGCATATGTATTCTCTCTGCTCTAGATGCACAGACATGGTGGAGTGATGTGCTGGAGGAAGGAGGGCACAAGAGACACAACAGGCAGGCAGGAGAAAAGGTGAGAGGGAATAACAGAAAGCAGCAGGAGCTGCAGGGAGAGAGAGGAGGAGGAGCCTCTTATGTACCTCTCTAGCACCCCCAGGAGCCTGGACTGATTAACACCAGCTTCTCAGGGAGCTTTCTGTTTCCTGCTGCTTCCCTGAACCCACTTGAGGAGAACAGGCAGTCAACTGAAGTAGTAGGATCCAGTTAGGCCCTTAAGACGCTGATATCTTCCCTCACTCAGGCCCTGCTACCAGCCTGCTTATTTGTCCCCTTCAATTATTGAGTGTTGAGAGCCACTATTGCTGGCACAGAACAGCAGACATGAGTGAAAGAAGAAAGCGCCCCTCTGGGGCAGCATTCAGAAAAAGAAAGCAAGCAAAGGAAACTTTTCTATCTAAGCAGGAAGGAGCTCTCCTGAGATACATAGACACAAATGTTCACGGTGAGCCTTCCGGCCCCAGTGAGGATGTGAGTGGTGAGTAGATGCCTTATCTTCCAGTTGGGCAGAGTGCAGGTGACCTGGCAGCTACTGCAGCATCCATATGTCCATCTCAAATGGATGTAACCATGCACATTCCCGAAGAAAAGTGTAGATCAGAGAAGAGTGTGGTGGAGGCGCAAGAAACAGCTGCTGCTGAGTTTAGTTCCTTAAGTCTAGATGATCCAGGACTGTGGACCCACTTGAGCAGTAGCCTGAGGGACTTGCTTGTACTGCATGGGCCACAGCAAGTGAAAAACTTCATGTTCCCCAAAGACAATGAAAATAGAAGTTTCCATCCAATACATTACTGGGGTGAAATCTCCAATGGTGACAAAGTGGAGAGGCCATGGCTTATGTACTCAAAAACCCAGAATGCAGCATACCGTTTTTGTTGCAAACTCTTCCAGTCTAATATTCCAGCCACAATGGGTTCTACAGGAACAAAGGACTGGAAAAATCTGGCTAGAAATCTGGCATGCCATGAGAAGGCAGCAAATCACCATAGAGCATGCCATAGGTGGAAAGAGCTTGAGATGAGACTAAGGTTAAAGGCCACCATAGATGATCAACATCAAGAGAAGATTGCATCAGAATCTCTTTACTAGCAAAATGTTCTGAAAAGGCTCATTGCCATTGTGAGAATGCTTGCTACCCAAAACTTAGCATTGCGTGGCACTTCAGATCAGCTGTATGTGCCAAACAATGGAAACATCCTTAAAATTGTGAAGCTGATGTCTGAGTTTGATGCTGTACTCCAGGATCATCTAAGAAGAGTCACCACCCAAGAAATGTACACACACCACTACCTTGGAAAAACAATTCAAAATGAGATCATACAGTTACTGGCAACAAAAGTCAAACAGAAGATTGTGGCAGATCTGAAGTCAGCAAAATATTACTCTGTTATTCTGGACTGCACACCTGACATCAGCCATACGAAACAAATCACTTGAATGGTGCGTTTTGTAACAACAACAGAACCTAGTGAAAATGTCCCTGCAATGGTGACTGCCAGAGAGCATTTTCTAGAATTTATTGACCTTGATGATACTACAGGAGCTGATATGAAAAATGTGCTTCTTAAAAAGCTGGAAGATATGGGAATTGCGATAGCTGACATGAGAAGTCAGGGCTACGATAATGGTGCCAACATGAGAGGGAAGAACAGAGGAGTGCAGACACGGATCCGAGAGTTAAACCTTCGAGCTTTTTTTGTCCCACGCAGTTCTAATTCATTGAACTTGGTGGTTAGTGATGCAGCATCAGCTTCTAGTAAAGCTGCTGAATTTTTAAATGTAATTCAAAGCATCTATGTATTTTTCTCTGCATCAACTCATCGATGGCAAATTTTGAAGCAACATCTGGGAACATCCTCTGACACTGAAACCACTGAGAGCCACATGATGGGAAAGTCAAGTGGAGGCGATAAAGCCTATCAAACACCAAATTGGGAAGATAGATGATGCCATAGTTGCCATTATGGAGGATATTGCTATGACAGGAACTGTTCGTGGGAGAACAGTGGCAGAGGGAAATGGAATCACCAGAAACATACATAACTTCAAATTTCTGTGGGGTTTAGTGTTGTGGCATGACATACTGTTTGAAATAAATGTTGTAAGCAAGAGACTCCAAGGTGTTGACCTTGATATATCTGGAGCAATGGAACAACTGGACAAAGCAACGTCATACCTACAGTCTTACCGGTCAGATGAGGGATTTCAAAACGTTCTGAAGAGTGCACAGGAGTTAGCAGAGGAACTTCACACTGAAGCTATTTTCCCACCCATTCAAGAATACAAGAGTCACCGAAGAAGAAGACGACGACATTTTGATTACGAGGCATGGGATAATCCCATAAGACAGTTGTTCTAAAAGCAGGTCCGCCACTGGTTCAGGGATAGCCCCTGGCGGGCGGTTTGTTTACCTGCTGCATCCGCAGGTTCTGCCGATAGCGGCTTCCACTGGCCGCGGTTTGCCGCTCCAGGACAATGGGGGCTGCGGGAAGGGCAGCCAGCACATTCCTTGGCCCGCGCTGCTTCCCGCAG
This sequence comes from Trachemys scripta elegans, assembly GCF_013100865.1. Lineage (NCBI taxonomy): Eukaryota > Metazoa > Chordata > Testudines > Emydidae > Trachemys > Trachemys scripta. Next base: position 206,666,110 of record NC_048299.1, read on the forward strand.
CCTCCATTGGCCTGGAGCGGCAAACCGCAGCCAGTGGAAGCCGCAATAATCCGAACCTGCGGACGCGGTAGGTAAACAAACCAGACCGGCCTGCCAGGGGCTTTCCCTGAACATGCAGCAGACCAGCTTTGAGAACCACTGCCATAAGAGATCCCAAACAACAATTCAAAGTTGAATTATTTAACCAGGTGCTACATTGTGCAACATAGTCAGCTGAAGAACGTTTCATGTAGCTCAAGGAAGAAAGTAGTATATTTGTATATTTGGGATATTCCAAAACTCCTCACTATACCTGAAGAAGACCTACACCAGCAATGCAGGGCACTAGAGACAGTGTTGACACATGATGACATGCGCAATATTGATGCGAGTGATTTAGGTGATGAACTGAAAGCCCTTTCAAGATACATTTCAGCTGGATCAATTCCAAAGGCTGTTCTGGAATATATGTGCACAAATAAGATGACCACCCTCTTTCCAAATGCTTTTGTTGCTCTGCTCACACTTCTAACACTTCCTGTAACAGTTGCCAGTGGAGAACGCAGCTTCTCCAAGCTGAAGTTAATAAAAACACATCTACGCTCCACAATGACAGAGGAGAGGCTGGTCAGCCTTGCAACCATCTCAATAGAGCATGAGCTGGCCCAGACTGTGGACCTTCAGCAGGAAGCAGTTCAAATCTTTGCAACCAAGAAGGCATGGAAAACACCATTTTGATTATTCAAACAGATAAAAATGCCAGTGTTTACTATGCAGACAAGAAAAATTAACTTTCAAATGTCTGAACAGCAAATGTAAGTGTTACTTAACATTTTTGAACAAGGCATTTTAAGTTGTTAGTTCTCCTTTATTGGGGTAGGTGGCAGAGCAGTACCATGAGAGGAGTAGAACAGGAAGAAGGCAGAATTGAGCCCTTTCAAAGTTTTGGCCCAAGCGTGGGGGCATGGGGGCGTCATTTGAGCTCCCCGCATCAGATGCCAACATGTTGTGGACCGGCCCTGCAGGAACAACACCATGGACCCCAGTAATATGGCTTAGTCTTCCCAACGTTTCTTGGGCTATTTTGCAATGTTTCTGTCCTCCGTTAAACTGTTTCTATGTTTCAACACCAGACATGGCTGTACTTCAGCTTCAGTGTTAGACAAAAGCAATCACTAAACAGTATACCAGAAGGGGTAGTTGCAATACAGAGCTAACCTGTTCCACATCATTAGAAGCAATGAGTCATGGCACAAGTTCTTTATGCTTGTGCTGTGAATCCACCTGGAGTTTACATCATTCCCTGCAATGAACGCAAACTTCTGAGGACCATCCTTAGATAAAAGGGATTTAACCCTTTCACCTCTCAAAGGGCATTGTCCATGCAACTCCTTGCCATCGTGTGGCGTTCAGAATGAATTTGTAATGTGCTTTGGGATCTATTTTGGCTAAGAGGAATACATAAAGGCAAGGCTATTATTATAAATACAATATATTTTAAGCTAAATATATTTTTAAACAAGTACTGTTGCCATCAATATCAATTATTGATTAAAGGAACCCATTTTTATCAAATAAAAGAAATGTCATTTTAGGTATAATTTGTCACATTGTAACAGCTTTAAGTATTCTGTATTATATCAGACATTTTATGCTAAGTAATTAGAGGACTATCCAAACCTGAAGAGATTCAGAAGACAAAGAAAGAAAAATAATTCTCAGAATGCAGAACCCAGCTTCTTCTAAAGAAAAAGACTGAAATAGAAACAAGCAATCTTCTTCTCTCCTCCACAATGGCGAGCAGTAACATCACATGATAAGGACCCAGATTCTAAGGACTAAATTATAAAGAGCTCTCAGATTGACCTGCCCATATTCTGGAAGATAGCCCACTGTGTAATGAGGGAGTAAGAAAAGGCAACATTTTTGCATATACCTGTGGTGCCTTCAGGAAATCTGACTGAATATGCTGGGTAAAGGACACAATGGAATTATACTGGTAGTTTCTCCCCTGCCACATGTTTAAATTATGCAACAGAGTTTGATTGGTGGCTTCTTTGTGCTGAGAAGTGCCTAATCATTTCATCCCCCGGGTAAAAGAGAACATTATTTAAAAGGGAAGTGAGGTTAGAAAATAAAGCAGCAGCAGACACACACAAAATATTGGCAGCAAAATTGAGGGACTGAAGCATCCTCCTTAATATACTCAGGCAACCCTGAGAATCAGAAGCAAAAGATTTCAGATGGCTTGGGAATTTGGCTGCCTCTGCAGCAGATACAGAAATAATTGTACATTTCAGCTAATCACTTAGCCCATAAGATAAGTTAACAGCTAAGTTGCCATCTTGTGAGCAAGAAGTGAAACTGCTTACTCATGTTGCTCAGAGTTTCTGTTACTTTTTGCAAAAAGTAACGGTCAGCAGTGTACTGTGGTATTACAGCACTTTGGCAAAAAGACAGGCTGTGGACTTGTGGCCCCGGACAAAAGCTCTTCCTGAAATTGTTTCATGTATTAGAATGATAAATGTAACTATCTTTGCAGTGCACCATCTGTTAAAAAGAAAAAGACTAATGGGAAATGCAAAGAGTGCAAGAAATCTGATAGTCTAAGGTTACTCAGGTTCTTTACTTTTTTTTTTACTCAGGAAATATGCAGTACACAGTGCTTGCTCTTCAGTTTGCTTTCCTGTAAAGCTCTCAGGCATAGTGGAATTGACATATGTTGAATGTTATATTACAAGCAATACAAACCAAATTATTTACTGTAGATGACACGGCAGTTCAGAATAAATGCTATATATGATCCTTAAAGTAATAGTTCTTCATTCATTAGAATTATAAGCTGTGCATTGATGGTGCAGAGAATCCTTTACAATTTACTCTCAGCTATATAAATTAACTCCCAGAGAGATGGAATGTTCTTATTTCAGACTCTTGGTCTAGAATTTTCAGGTGATGATTTCTTTCTGTTTGTGTCGCTCACTCCCTCTTTAGTAACAAATAGGTTGCAAGTTCATCGCTTTAGGGATGTATCACTTATCCTATCACATTTTATTTTAAAACTGTTTCTAATGGATATTAGGAGATTTATTTATATAGCATCCCTCACAAGTATCAATTTGCTTTATATAAAGGAGGTCAAATGTTCAAAAGTGACTTCTTAAAGCCCACATTTAAGCATGCAGACGGGCATTAGCAATGCACAAAGGTGTTCCACAGGTGTAAATGTGAGATGTAACTAGTGGCCATATTTGAATATGTGCCCTTGTATAAACAAGGTTCACTTCACCTACCATTGAAATGTTACCACCTCTGAGGTGGAACTCAGCAGTCCTTCTGCACAAGCAGCTCTAAACCATAAATTTTAGGGAGAATGCTAGAGTGAAATCCAGACCCTATTGAAGTTTGGCCATTGACTTCAGTGCAGCCAGGATTTTACTCCTGAAATCTTATACAATAGTTTCATCAGTGACACGGAAAGGGGGCAAATAGCATAGAAAAAAAATACACAAATGATATTGAATTGAAAGGTGTTGAGAAGGCAGAGAAATAATACATGGGGACCCAGAAGTGTAATAAATAAGCAGTGTGTGTGTGGAAGGAGGGTGGAGGGGCATGTTTCCTCAGGAACTGCGAGGAAAGAGTCTTGTCATTATTCAGATCTCTCTCATAACAAGTGGAATGGGGTCAGCTACCTCCGTAGCATAATCCATCCCACTGCCTTGCTCAGGACCCAACACAGGACAAGGTGAGGAAGGATGGGATAATAGGGTCAAGGCAAGAGTAGATACTAGCAGCAGTAAAGCAATGCAAAACTTAATGCACTGTTCCCCTTTAAGATGTATAAGCAGAGGCAGATTAAGGTTTGGTGGGGCCCTGGGCCAGAACAAGTGACTTCCACCTATGGTCCCGCCCCGATTCTGCTGCTTCCCCTCCGTGATCCCATCCCATTCTGCCCCCCCACCCATTTGCTCCTTTCTGCTCCCCCAAGACAGGAGAAGCTCTGTTCTCTGCCCCCCCCACAGCATGCCTGGGGGCACAGTGGGGCATGAAAGCTCCCCCAACCTTGAGGCTGCGGTAGGGAGTGAGAGCTCCTCCAGTCCTAGGGCCACAGCCGGGTACAGGTGCTGGGGCTTTGTCCAGTGCTTCTGCCGGGCAGTGGGGTCGGGATGAAGGGGCTTCCCCCACCCTGCCCCGGCTGCTGCTACTGGGGTCAGGATGCAGGAGCTTCCCCTACCCCACCTGCCACTTCTGCAGGGGGGAACAGGGTTGGGGTGAGGGGGCTAATCTGCCACTGTGTATAAGTGTAAGTGTAAAGTGCTGAGCGGTACAGGAGGCTTCAGAATCAGGATTGCTGGCTTTGTGTATCCTGCTGATTCCCTGGAATTGTGTGGCTTGAGGCTAAAAACCTGTATTTTACAGAATAGTGGGAGAGAAAGCAAATATCTCCCAAACAGAAGAATTCAGCAGAAACACCATAAGTTTTCTACCCCCACAGTTCTGGGCAGTGTGTTTCCCCTTGTGATGGGATAATCTTGGCCAATGTTCAATCAGAAAAAAAAATCCAAGGTCTAGGAAACAAAAAAGTTTTCAGGAACCAGACATTCAATGGGAGAAGGATACTTGTTAAGCAGTCATCCTGAAAGAGATCCAGGGATAATAGTAGTCAGTAAACTAGATAGAAGTAGGTAATGAAATATGGTAGCAAAAAAGCCAGTGTGATTTTGCTGTGTATTCAAAGGCATAACTCCTCAGACTAGGAAAAATATTACTGTCTGTACATCTCTGGTGATTAGAACGGATTGGGAATTTTCTGATGAAATGAGTTTTCATCAGAAAATGCCAATTAGCAGATTGAAAAATATTTCATGGGAACATGTTGGGTATTATGAAATTTTGTCAAGATACCTGATTTCCTGCCAGGTAGCTGATGGACTGCTGGGGATTTATGGCTTCTGGGCTCTCTGGTTGAGGGCAGCTCTATCATGCAGACTGCTCTTGGGCTGGGGACCCTAAGGTCTCCTAGATTCCTTGATGTGGATCCAAGAAACCATAGGATCTCCAGCTCTAAATCGGGCTCAGATCCCAGCGTGGAGACAAGCTTCCAGGGCTTGGCTCTGGGGCAGTCCCGCCATGTGGACTATCCTGGGTTGGGGCTTCCGGACTCCAAGGCCAGCTGCTTACATTGCCCAACTCTTGAAGCCTGCAGAGGCAGCTGTCCAAAGAGTTGGACAGTCCAGGGAGCCAGCTGGCCTGAGAGTCTGAAAGCCATGGAACAGTTGCATGGCAGGTGTGCCTCAGAATGGTAGAACCTAGAAGCCCTGGCAGTGGTTGGGTTAAATGGATGTGATTCCTGTCAGTTTCAAGGCTGTTCACCACTGTCTAGCAGTAGTGAAACTGACAAGAATCATGTCCATTTCACTCAGCCACTTCCAGGTCCATGGTGTTTTCAAAACAAACTATGTTCCCTGTGTTGGTGCTTCCAAAGTGAAAGTCTTTGAAAAATTACAGTTAGTAATTTAGAAAAAAAAAGTTTTGTTCCAAAAAGGGAAGAACCCAGATTTCAAACTGTTGATATTTTCCCACGAACTGGAAATTGAGAGTTTCAGCCTAGTCTACTGTGAGACTACACCTGGGTTGATTTACAGTAGGGGTAGGCAACCTATGGCATGCGTGCCAAAGGCGGCACGCGAGCTGATTTCCAGTGGTGCTCACACTGCCTGGGTCCTGGCCACCGGTCCAGGAGGCTCTGCATTTTAATTTAATTTTAAATGAAGCTTCTTAAATATTTAAAAAAAAAACTTATTTACTTTAAATACAACAACAGTTTAGTTATATATTATAGACTTATAGAAAGAGATCTTTTAAAAATGTTAAGATGTATTACTGGCACGCAAAACCTTAAATTAGAGTGAATAAATGAAGACTCGGCACACCACTTCTGAAAGGTTGCCGACCCCGATTTACAGGATGACTTGGCCAAATAGGGAGTAAAGGAATAGTCTACAATATGTACAATAATAGTTTACAAATATGTAGAAAGTATAATTATCAAGGAGGGTTAGGAATTGTTGAGGATGATCATGGGGTATGACAAGAAATAATGGGCTGATATCAATGCTAGGAAAATATAGGCTTTATAAAATGAAGACAAATTTTCTAATTGATTTTTTCCTTCAGGAGCTGTGTTACTTTTTAAACCAGACGGGCAATGTACTGGAGAAAATACTGTAGATTATAATCTTCCCCTAGCAGTCAAAAGGACTAAATGACCCAGTAGGTCTTTCATCACTAATTGCTGTTATTGTATGAGCAAAATTCAACTGAAAATGAGCGGGGCAGAGGTGGAGAATTTAATCATATGGGAGTTGCCCTCCAGCAGATCTTAAAATGACCTTGTGAGATATTTCTCATCTGAATCTGGAGTAAAGAGAAAAATATGTAGCATAAAAGTATGCAGCCATGACTAGTGAGAAGTCCTCTTGACTGCCTAGAATTCTGGCATAAGGATCATGAAAGCTTCATGGTGACATTGAAACCAGCATCCCTGGAAGTTAAAGAACTATTTCCAGAAAAAGTGAGTTGAGACATGTTCCCCACAGTTTACAATCCTCCAAACCCCATAAAACTGTTGAGATTTCTTACTGAGTTCACTTCCCAAGCAGATGTCTTATTTTTAGAAAAAAAACAAAAAACCTCTTGTTATATTAAAAATTAGGGAATGTGGAGTGGTGAGAACAGATGCACACAGAGGTGAGAAGGTCTAGCTTGGAACTTCATACAAGTCAAATTTGGAATTAATATGGTGCCATAGAAACCTGTTGAAGTGCCAGATTCATAGGGTTTTTGTCCCCCACCTCCCTTTGTTGATTTTTATCATTTACATATTTGTGAAATATAGCAATTGCTGGCCTTGTTAAAACTGGTGTCTTGGTGATAGTCGAAGGATACAGCCTCACGCCCCATTTTCTTCCATAATTATTGTTCTACTGGAAGCTTACAATAGGATCTTGAAAATGATAACACTTTGCTGTATCCCAGAAAGTCAGTCAGGTAAGAAGTCAAGAAATAAGCCAGTAAAAGAGATTTACATTATTCTTACTGATTACACTAACTGGTTTAAATAAAAATGACACAGTTATGTTTCCTTCAGTGGCATTGTAGTTCCTTTCCTAGTTTTCTATAAGCTTGTTGTAAGAGAGAGAATTGAAAGATCATAGATCACTATCAATGGGAAAGGAAGCTTCCTGGAAAAAAATGTCAAAAGTCTTGTTTAATTCTCATATTCATTTTGCAAACAGTTCATTCATTAAGACTGGCATGACAAAATATTCAAGTGTTCACAGAGTGTGAAAGAGACAGACTCCCACGTATCTGTGAATGATAAATAAGATGCATCCAGGATAGACCTACATTTTGGGGGGTTTGTTCCCTTGTGTCCATTCCTGATTCAGTAGCTAGATTCGGTTGCTAACTAGTGTGATACCATCTCTGCATCTCAGTTTTTCCTTAATCCTTGAATGCAAGATATAGAGTAGAGGGGGAACAAAATGAGGGGTTTCCTGTCAGTTTTGTTGACACCAGTAACAGATGACCAAAAAAACCCAACAAACAAACAAACAAAAAAAACAGCACACCCTGGATTTATACTAAAACTATATATAATGTTGACCAAGACACTCTGGAGACATAACGTGTATGTGGCACTGAAGTTTCACTGTATCAACTGTCATTTATCCAAAGGAAATCACAATGAGAACTCAAACAAAAGTTCTTTGTAGAAGTAAATCCACCTGCACCAAAGAATCATGAATATATCATAACAAATATTCTTTGCCATCTTCTTCTATAGATGTTAAGGGCTAAACCAATGAAGCTATACCAATTCATACCAGCTGAGGAGCTGGCAAATATTGCTAAATATGTTTAATATGACAGTCTGTTCTAGCAAATATCAAACTGAAAATTCCTACTACAATAAATAGAATGGTAAAGTGAAGCTGAAATGCTTTAGCTAAAACAAATTTTAGAATGTTTTAAGATCCCAAAGCAGGAACAGAAAGTTTAAACACATAAATTCCATTTTAAAGGATCAGATTATCTTTTAAAACCATTTTATACCCTCCATTGACCTCAGTGGTATTAGTTTTGATTTTTACACAATTGTAAGTGAGAAAACACAGGCCCCAAATATTTTGAACAGCTTCTCTTTTGCTTATCGCCCAAGATGTCAGTACAGGTTTCTGTGCTTGATATGGACACGGCGGCAAAATGAGGACAGACACATCCATGGATTGGGCTGCATCTTTTATTAAACTTTAACACGGGAGGGGCACTACCCACCCCTCACCAATAATCTCCTATACCAGGCATTTAATTTGCTCCAGTGCAGGGCTTATGTGGGTTCCTTACTATATAACCTGTACCTTGGCATAGACTCTCCTCAGCCTACCCCCCAGGACTCAGCTTTCTCTCTGAGACCTAGCATCCTCCCTCCGATGCGGATGCAGAAGGGTGGGGACCTCAGCCCCCAAAGGACTGGTTAGTTACCATGCTTTGCTCTCAGGAACACCTCTTTTAGTTCAGCTCTCTCCCCACATTGGCTAGCCCCAGAGGGGTACAATGGAGAGTGAAACTCTTGTGCAGAGCTTAAGCTGGTATCCATGAATTTACGCAATAAATCATGAATAAATTCTGTGTACAACACACAACACTACGGTTGAAGCGGTGCTAGTGACAACAGTTGAAATATGAAAATTAATAGCTGGTTTCAATCAAGTCAGCAAGGACTTTGAATTCAATACACTTTTAAGGGCTAAGAGGTCATTCTCAATGTGTGTACATTCATTATGATTGGTATCTCACTTAGGGCCTGATCCAAAGATCATTGGATAATGCTATATTTTGATCCTAGTTGTGATGAGAGAGTGAGGAACTATTGGTTCATGAGTCAGAGAATACCCAGTGACTTCAAAGAGCTTTGAATCCAAAGGCCTCCATGGACTTCACTGAGCTTTGGACCAGGCCCTTACTTCTGATTTACATTGATCTAACTCCACTGAAGTCACTGTGGTTACAACAGTGCAAAATCGTCCTGTTCATAGCCAGATAATTTGTATATGGAAGTTCCTGCACATCACTTTGCCTATATGTTGTGCAGTCATGACAATTTAAGAAAGATTTCTTCTAATTCACTTTGACATCAAATGCATTCAATATGTTGATATAGTTATTGAAGCTGGTTAGTTCAACATCAATTAATTAGACGCATTTAACTGGAATGCTAATTATTACTCAGCTGGGCAACAATGTCTCTGTCACAAACTTTAGAACTAATTTTAATTTGAACTTGACATCAATATAAACACGACAATAGCATTTTGCCATTACATATTGCCATCAGGTATTTTTATTTTCTCATGGGAGCTGACAGAATATGATTCATTATGACAATATGAATATAAATCCATGCATAACAATAGGGATTTATAATAATATTAACATAAATAACATCATCTATACTGAATCTGTCAACTTTAATACCCAAGATTTTTTCCTTACATGGAGTACATTTTCCTGTGTCTATAAATGTCTTCCTTAATATACATTTATGATTATTATTAAGCTTATGCACTGAGTCTTATTATGCAAATGAGGGTTATAGCACACGCTCAAAGGCAGTGACTCTCCATACATCACTTTTATCTTTTAATAAGTCTTATATAAAGCAAGTAGTTTAAAAACTCAGCCCTATTAATTAAAGTTGGTCCGCATTCTTCAATTAAAAATGATCACAGTATAGGATGTCTATGAAGTCACTAATCACCTATTTCCTGATTTATCTAGATAATATCACACAAAAACCACACTGCAAGAATATTACAGACTCTGACAGAAAATAATGAAATGAACTGAATTTACAGCTTAGTGTGAAACTTACTCTTATCTCCTCTGACATATAGGTACAACTGAAGACAACATTAAGATAGTCATAAAGGTAGTTCTACATGATGCATAGATATTGGAGGGCATATGGTACATTTCACTCCTAACTAAGATCTTCGTCTTGCTTTTAGTGTTTAATCTTAGAAACTTAAAAACTTTTTTTTTAATCTAGTTTGGTTTTTTGTAGTGTAGTTGTTAAAAGAAGCAAAGGAAGAAAAAACAGTGTCACGGACATCTGTGAAAAGCTCCACTGCAATAAAGGTACTGAATTGTGATGAGATCTAAACCAATAACAGACGTCTCTAGGGAAATCTTCATAGGCTGTGGATCTTTGATTGAACTGGACCACCAAAAACATCACATGGGAGTAAAATCTTCTCTCTAGCCACGTCACCCCCCGTTTTAAATAGAAAATTACAGCTGAACTCATTAGGACAAATCCTCTTGAACCGAAATTGTGAATGCTAGCTTTTAGCCCAGAAGATTTTGTAAATCCTCAGGGAGATCCTGGGAGATAACTAAATATTATTTTCCTAATTTTACAGGTAGAGAAATATAGTCATATCTATTAAGGCCTTGATTTACCAAGTTACTTAAGCACATGCCTAATTTTAAGCATGTAAGCAGACCCATTGATGACGTCAATGAGACTACTCATATGCTTAAAGTTAACATGGGCTTAAATGCTTTGCGCACTAAAAAGTTTGCCCAAGTCCACTCATGTTGGTAATGGAATCAGGATTAAAATTTAGGAATCCTGAGGCTTGGCCCATGTCCACACTGGGGGCATTTTACCGGTATTGAAATACCAATATACTATACCAGTGAACCGCTCCTGGTGTAGATGAAACTATACTGACAAAGCTGTGCTCTGTACCAGGATAGTAAAACCACCCCAGTCAAGCAAAAACAGGCTATACAAGAAGGGCATAGCTTTGCAAATATAGCTGCATCTACACTAGGGACTTCTGTTGGCTATCTATGTCAGAGAGTGCACCTCATCACATCCCGACTGACAAAACCATAGCTGCAGAAACTCCTAGTGTAGACCTGGCCTCAGTATGGTGCTCATCTATCCAGACCACACTGTCTCTCAGATATATCTGGTCATGTATGAATTAAAAATGTATTCATTAAAGCTATTGAGTCAAAAGGTTAACTATATGATTTATGCTGCCTGATTGTATCTGCCTAGAGACAAATATTAGGCTGAATTTCTATTTACCCCAGAAGACATGTTTCCTTTTAACTCAGAAATATTTGTTTTACCCTGGGAAGTGGTTAAAAATTCATGGTATCTTTACAACATTTAGGTTAACTCAGGCTAAATGATTTGCAACATTATTGTTCTGACTTCAGAATAAAAGTGCACATGAATGCAATTAGATTGCACAGGAAACAGTATGAGTGACTAGCAACAAGGAAGGCTGCGGTCACTGCTGTGGATATTGTGCAAATAAATTCTGCCATAAGATAAATAGATTCAATCTGGTAAATGTTTTTCAAAAAATTGGCAGAAAATGGCACAAAAGTTGTGTCGAAGTTTTTCACAATTTTTGGGGGGAGGGTTTTTTTTTTTTACTAGCTGTAAAGTAATTTGTTAGTTTGTGCATAAATGATGCACCTGGCTTGGGTTGTAGTCTGCCATATTTCCTTAGATGAATTGAGACTTATCCTGTGCAATTTGCTTAAGTACATGTTTAAATAACTTTACTGGGAATTGTGCTGGAGTAAAGCTGGTAAGATCAGGCTCTTGGCTCGGAACAGGAGTTCTTTCAACAAGGAGCCAGCATCAGCATTAAACTGACTAGAGTTGCGGTTAGGCTGCTGCTGGCCAGATTCAAATCATTGCAGGATGAACGTTTCTTTGCACAAGAGTTTGGGGTCTGATTCACTCTGGGCCCAAACTTGGAGCCTGTCTACCCCGGGTACTCTCAGAAGTCCTGGACAGTTCTGTGCATAGAGGACTTTTCTTATTTTCATTGTTATTGGCCCCCTGTATAAATATAAGAGGGGGGGGGGGAAAGAGAGAAGAAAGGTGAAGAGAGACAAGGAAGGAAAGGAGACTGAGACAGTAGTGTTGACTGAAAGATTTTTTGATGAACCTACAATGTTAAGGAGACATGTTTTAAGCTGCATCTCTGAGCTGCAGTTTTTGCCATCGGTATTGTTAGGCATTGTTCATTGGAACAGAGGACCGTCTTCAGAAATCTAAAGCTATTGGATCTACCACTGAAGAGGTGGCAGGGTTTAACAATTAAGGGGGAAAATCTATTCTTATCCTGCTTGAAACATCTCAAGTAAACCTATCTGGAAATATATTGATCTGTGGTATTCAGTTTAAATATTAAGCCACAAAAAAGCTGTATCAAAATACAATTAAAGGTCTGATTTAAATCAGCAAAAAAGACTAAAACCTGGACAGAGACACTATTCTCAAAAAAAAAAAAAAACTTCAGCACAATACAGTGAGTTAAGAATAGAGGGAAGCACAGAATTGTATACTTTACTCTCAATTTCCTTGTGTTAGTGTTTTACCCAATTGATTACAATCAGACTTTAAAATGGTTACTTGTTAGCTTGGTATAGCTAGTGGGGATCAGTTAAATTATTATTATATACTAATAGTGTAAATACATACAAGGACATTTTATACAGTGTATATTATTTATTCTGTTGCCCTAAGAGCCACATCAGACTTGCCATACTCTGTTGTATCAGGGCATACAAGACAAAAATGTTAGGATAGGTAGAAAAAATTACTAATCACGTTCAGCGCTTGAGTATCCTTGCTTTTTGTACAGTAATACTCTGCACTTTCATTGCCTTTAAAACCCATTGAGCATCTTTCCATGGACTTCAACGGGCTTTGCATCAGGGCCTTAATCTGAAAAAAACAAAGCCCAGAACAAACAGTAAATTAATTAAGTCTCACGGCACTCTTGAGGGATAAGTCAGCACTACTTTAACGTAATTAGTGATGGCTAAATTGAGGTGCATAGCGGTTAAGTTGTCCAAGGTCACCCAATAATCCAGTGGAGCACCTTAGGAACACAACCCAGCAGCCCCCTACTCCAGCTAATATCTGACACTGCTTCAAATTACCCCGGAGTAGCAGGCCATGTTCTAGCAAGATTTCATTTTTGAAATTGAGGTTTTGGAATTACAAAAGCTTCAAACAGCATGTGACATTCCCCAAGGTACAATCTGGACTAATGGACAGCTGTGTCTCCTCAACTCTCCAATCTGGGGTGCTTTTTACTCTGCTTCGCTACGAGAACAACTGCTCCTGATCTATTCACACACAGCCTTTAGCATACAGAATCACTCTTAGCTAAGTGACTATATGAGTCCTTCTAGCCAGCCACTCCTGAATTATATTTCAGAGTGACACCCAATCTCAGACTTGTCCCCAGAAATGTATGTCTTGTATTGCCCAGCTCTTTCATTCTGGACAGTACAAGCACACAGAAAGTCCATCATTTCATTAATAGAACATGATATGCATAAACCCTGTTATCTCAAATGGGAGGTTCCCAATTACTTTCATGCAAACACATTGGCTCAGATAAACTATAAAACAAGTTTATTAACTATAGAAAGCTCGATTTTAAGTGATTACAAGTAATGAGGCATAAAAGTGAGAATTGGTTACAAAGAAATAAAAGGTAAAACACAAGCTCATCCCTCACTTAACAAGCTAAGTGAACTTAAAGCAAATGGATTTCTCTCACAATATATTCACAGCAGTCTGGCTGGATTCCTTGAGCCAGGAACACTCCTGTAGTTCACTGATGCTTCTTTCATCTTCCAAATGTTGTTGACACTGAATGGAGACGAGGGTAGAGAGGTGATTTGTGTCCTTTGTTCCTCACTTTTGTATCTTGTCCTCCTCTTTGAGGAATCATCTCCAGTGGCATCTCAAGTGACAGCAAGTCTGTCTACCAAGATGTAAATTTCTTGCTCACACCCTTCTTCCTGCCAAAGAATAGCTGCTTATCCAGGTGACACCTGGCCGAGGTGTTAACTAGCCTTTTGTCGTTAAGGAACTGGCTTGGGCAGTTTCCCCAGATTTGTAATATGCCTTAGGGCTTGTCTACACTGGCAAGTTTCTGCTCAGTAAAGCAGCTTTTTGCTCTCAAATTGCAGACATGTACACACGGCCAAGCCACTTGGTGCACAGAAACTCCTCAGTTGCAGCGCTGCAAAAAACTCACCTCGATGAGAGTTGTAAGGCTATTTGCGCAGAGGCTCCAGCACTCTATTGCCAGTGTAGACACTAGATTGCTTTCTATGCTGTAATTGGCCTCCGGAGCTGTCCCATGATGCCTCAAGTGACTGCTCTGCTCATTGTTTTGAACTTGGCTGCCTTGGAGACATGCGCCCCTCCCCTTTCAAAGCACCGTTTCTGACAGCCATTGAGTGCTATGCTGATCTGCTCTGGGGCACAAAGCAAACTATTAATGCGGAATGCTTGTGCTGTTGGACACAGAGGCAGGTGTGTGTGTGTGTGTGTGTGTGCGCGTGTGAGAGAGAGAGAGAGAGAGAGAGAGATTGCTGTGCAGAGAGCCCAGGAAGGGAGGCGGGGGCTGATGTTGGCGTTTTCCCCTCCCCCAGGACTGGTTGCTTCCTGCCGCTGTCTGAAATTGCAAGACAGCATGCTGACACTCTGTCCCCCAAAACACACTGTGTCTCTCCCCCACTCCATACACACACACACACACTCCCTCGCCCAAGTTGAAAAGCAGCTGGCAATGTAGTGGGATGCCCATGGAACAATGGGATTGGGAAACCTGCATCATGTGATGCTGTGCCTGCCCCATGAGGCATTGCAAGCCCTTTCCAAAGCACCCTGTGGCCAGCTGCACAGTGGGATAGCTACCAAAATGCACTGCTGTCTTTGCCATTGCAAGAGCTGCTAATGTGGATGTGCTCTGGTGTCACAAGGAGCACAGTGTAGACATGCAACAGCGGTTTATTTACAGTGTTTTAATAAAAGTGGTATAACTTGTGGCACAGAAACTTGCCAGTGTAGAAATACCCTGTGTAATATCAGACAGTAGAATCTTATAACTTTACATACAATTTTGCCTCACATGTTTTACCAGGACAATAATGATCGGTGAATTATGAGTTTTCAGATGCATTTTCTCACAAGACATGCTTTGTATAAAATATATCGTAGTCTTGTAAAAGTGGTGAACATAGAGGTACAGCTGTTACATAGCATTCCAGACTGAAAAGACTAGAGGTGAAATCTGGGCCGCATTGAAGTCATTGGGAGTTTTGCCATTGACTTCAAGGAATATGTCTACTCTGCAATAAACGCCCTCGGTATGGCCTCAGCTGGTCCTGGTCAGCTAACTTGGATTCACAGGTCGTGGGCTTTGGGGCTATAAAATTGCTGTGTAAACATTCAGGTTCAGGCTGAAGCCTGGGCTCCAAGATCCCATGAAGTAGGAGGGACTCAGAGCCCAGGCTCCAGCCTGAAGGTCTACACTGACATTTTATAGCCCTGTAGCCCAAGTCTGAGTCAGCCGACTAAAGCTCAGACTCATTTCCGTGGGTTTTTTATCTCAGTGTAGACATATCAAGAGAGGCCCGAATTTCATCCTAATTGGTTTTTAGCACATTATAATATGATTGAGTACTCTGCATGTAGAACTCCCATTGAAGTCAATGGACATACTGTGCATACACTGCTTTACAAGACTGAAGCCATCATTTAAAACTAATGAAACCACTTAAAAAATTGAACAACAAATACGCACTCCTATTTCTAGTTATTGTATACTATACTGTTCCCTAAATGTATGGCTCAGATATTAAGTCTTATTAAGATTTATTAAGTAGGGGAGAGTGGTGGTGTTCTTGCCAAAGAAACTAGATGTTTCTGCTAAAATATCAGCAGTGAAGTAGTTAACGTTAATATTTGCACTATTGTCACTCAGCCTCAGCTTCAACAATTCCTGAAGTGTAGCTCAGTTCTTTTAAGGTTGAGTGCTCCACGACCAGACACCTCATACAAGGTCTGTGCAAACAGGTTACACATAGAGGCTCTAAGGGTATGGCTGCACTGGAAATGGGCAAACTAGGTTGCTAAAAATAGAAGTGTAGTCATGGTGGCATGAGTGGATGTTTGTCCCACCTGTGTATATAGGGTCTTAAATGAGATTGCACTCAGGGTAGCTACCCCGGCCCATTGCTTGCACCTCCATGGCTATACTTCTATTTAGCATGCTAGTCTGATCAGAACTAATGCAGGTATGTCTCTTTGATCTGGAAGTCACGCCTCACAGCTAGAGTGTAGACATGCCCTAAGAGGTTTAGGAAAGGTTGTAGTAGCAATGGAAGCCCCTGCTGAGGAGGCTGAGGTCTGTGGATCTGTGTAGTAATGAAGCCATTGGCTAGTGCCCTGCACTACTTTTGCCACAGCCCTGAATCCTCCTGATGGAGTGTCCTTGCACAGCCTATATCCCTGTCCAGAGGAACCACAGTGATTCAGCTGGATTTAGAACTTTTGCGGCTATGGTGAGCTCTGAGCAGCATTTGGCCTTGCCTAGAGCTATGTGTTGTTTGTCTCAGCAGCTCATATTGACAATAATCAAAACGGCTAGATTTTTTTAAAGTGAAAGCTTAAATGTGATCACCAGATAAGTCCTGGTATGGAGTGACCACAATGAATTGGCTCAGTCCGAACCCTGTGGTCCATAATAAAAACTCTGCTAGATACTTCTCTATATCAGTAACACAGTTTGTGGTACTATAATTTACAGCCAGATTCAATAAAAACTCTATCCTTAACAGGGCCTTTGTGAACTCCAGGACATGGGTTTTACTGAATCTTGATGTTCACCGTTGCTTTAAATTATAGACAAACTAAAAGGGCACAATATTAATAAATATCATTCTATTGCAGCACACAAACCAAAGCCAAAGTAATGTTAGAGCTCTGATTTAAAACACAGCAAATGAGGAGACTTAAGAGTAGTGAATAAATATCAAATATGACATTTCATTTATAAATCCATTTCAGTCCATTGGAGTCCAGTCTAATTTTAATGAGAAAGCAGTCACACTAGAGCTAGATGGGAGTTTCCTGCAGACTTCTGAAGAAATCAATATTGGAGATCAATACCAAAGATCAATATAGGTGTAGGACTCAATTTCATATTTGGGCTTGTTTCTTGTGAAAAATAATAATAACCTAAAATATTAATACTATCTACTTATACATTGACATTCCTTGTCATCTTGGTCTAGGAGCTCTCTGCTTGTTTATAACTAACTCACGGAGAGTTTCTAGTCATGGGTTAGGCTGTGCTATCTCTGTGCCAGGGTGAGGAATGGTGCAAGAAGAACCTCCCCTTTGCACTTCCTGCTTAGGGACAGGGCAGAGTCAGAGTCCATTACTTGAGGAAAAACAGGGGTTGATCCCTTTTACCATTTCCTGTGGATCAAGCCACCCCAAAGAGAAAGGAATGAGAAGGAGTCTCCACCTGGCCCTCCACACCAGCGGGTGGAGTTGGTTTTGGGGGAAAAGACTACATCATCCAAATGCTCGGGGCAGCGTACATAGCATGCCTGCACACTGAGCAACTGGAGCAGTAGATCATACAACATGGCCTTACAGGAGAGTCACAAATAATCCAACATAAGGAGGGTTTGTGTTTATTATTACAGAAGCACATATGAATAAGGAAGAATTTGGCCCATTGGTTTTACAAAGCTGGGTTATGAAGACAGAAGTGCAGTGACAGCTATTAAAGATTTATTGCATATGTAATCTTATTTTTTGCATGTCCCTGTTTCAAGTCCTAAATGTATCTAATGATATTACCATAAATATGAGATGGGTAAATGTTCAAAAGAATTTCTAATCTATGTCATCCGGAGAAATATGTCTGTGTTTCCTATTAGAGTCTGAATGTGAATACATACACTGGGAAACTAGATCCTTTGCATACATAAATTAGAATAGGAATACTGGGTCTTACTCACATTTGGACCTAAATAGAATTTTAAAAAGCCACATTCTCTGCTCCAAGAGCTGCAACAGACCTAGTGTCTTTTGTAGACCATTATTTTCACCAAAAATAAGTAGAAAATAAACCTTTTCTAGCACACAAGTATGGAATAGCCCCTTGAGTCAAATTTCTTATTAATATGATGGGGCTACTCCCCTATTTCCACAGCAACAGGTGGAAGATATATGGGACCTAAGACTCCTCCTCCTCCTTCCCATAGTAACAAAGGGATCCCAGGATTTACACAGCATCTAAACACAACCCCGCCCATACGAGGATACGTAGGGATGTGCAGAAGGTCCTTTTACAGTAGAATCAGGAGCACAGGAGCTGAGTATCTTGACTGTCTTCTCAATATTTTCTGCATCTGCCCCCCAACTGCTTTGTTCTGCCTCAGCTTCTTTTGTCTTTCCATTATTCCCTCTTTGGCGGCATCTCTCTACCAAAAACACTTCTATGGCCCCTATCACTCTCATATTCAGGCAGTTCACAATCTTTAATAGATTTATCCTCATAAAATACATTTTACCAATGGGGAACTGGGGCACAAAGTGACTTACCCTAGGTCAGTCAGGAAGTCTGAGTTAGAACAGGGAACTCTACCCAGGGTCTCCAAATCTTAGGCTAGTGCCCCGACTGCTAGACCATTCTCTCTCTCCCTCATCCTCCTTCCCATATCCCAGCTGATTGCACCTGCCCCCCATGCTCAGTATCCCAAAGGGGCCTGTTTCTCCCCAAGTTGGCTTTACATTCCTACTTTGCTCCATCTCAATAGATTATCCTGGTCTCTTTCTTTCATGCCAGGGGCTTCCTCCTTTTCGATAGGGAGTAGGGAGAGCAGTCAGAGCAGAGGACGACAGGCTGCTGAGATTGGGGTTGGGCAGTTGGTTTCCTGGAGCCTTAAAGAGTTCTGTGCTGGTTGAAATTTTGACCCCCCCCCCAAAAAAAATCCTGCAAAGTTTTAAAATTCAAAAACTAAAGAAATATATTTCAAAAACCAAGGAAGTTTCTACTGCATTTTTCAACTGTGCATGGAGCTGCTCATGATTGTTCAAGTTGTGAGTTTCAGGGAAGAAAGACAGGAGTGAAAGAAATGAATAAATCCATGATTTCCCCCCTCCCTTATTTTCCCAGCCAGCTCTACTATGCAGGCCAGTGACATGATGAGTTAGTGTGGGAAGGCAGTTGGCCGGCAAGTTCTATCAGGTTGGTGGGGCCCCGTTCTTGCACTCATAGCATGGGACACCCTCTCTCTACAATGAATAGAGCTTGAGGAGAACAGGAATGATGCTTGGGTAGAGTGAGGATAAATATGTCAGTACAGAGGGGGAAATCTTGGCCCCACCTAAGTAAAAGGCAAAACTCCCCTTGACTTCAATGGGGCCAAGATTTCCCCCTGAACACTTAGTGTCCTGAGAGTTAATGGATTCACAGACTCTGGCTTTTAAAAGAAGTGAGTACTGGAAAGAACGGCTGCTCAATAGCCTCCTCTGTATCAAGCTGGGGCTGCCCATCCCTTTGGACTGCATGTGGAGGGGTCTTTCAATGGCTGGTGCACCCCCCCATGGCCAAGCATGGCATAGCAGCCTCTTCAGTTCTAGCACCTGTTACATTCATGGGATACCCATAGAAGTTAGAGAAAAATGAAATGCTCTTGCTGGATGGTTGCAATGAAACTCTACTTTATGTCTTAGAATTCAGAACAATGAACACATAGTTCCCAGAAACAGAGCAGGCCACTTCCTAAGGCACAGGGGCACACCCCACGCCACATTGTTCTAGACTGGCTTTTCCCAGATGGACGTTACCTGCATGCTTACCTCTAGAGCTGTCTCCCACCCCCATCCTCACTTTGAAAAGGGTACCTTGCAATTCCAACACAGTTCTCAATACACCACAGCATCCTCAGTACATCCACACACCTGGGGTGGCTTACTCCTTTTCACAACCTAGCCTTCCAGCCAGGTCATTTATACTCCCTCCCCTTCTGGGGTAATAAAAAGTCCAGTAAGGCAGAAGTCTAACAACCCTGCCTCAGGCCTTCAGCCCCACCTTAGGCTTAATGATCTTTACTTTCCGTTATGACAGGATTTTTTTACCTCACTTTCCTTGTGAGTCAGTAGGGGAACTCAGGTCCACTCTCCCCTCTGGGTTCCAGCCCAGGGACCCTGTATTAAGCAGCTAGGGTCTGCTTCCATAGGCTTGCTTCTGTTCCCCTAGATCAATTCCTATCTCCAAGCTGATAGAGTCACCTCAGGCTCCCTGGAAGCATATAGTTCCCCTCCAGCGGTCTGGGAGATCTTGCCCTACGTTCCTTTTCCTTGGAGTACTCCTCCCTATTCCCTGGGAGCAGCTCCCCCTCTCCTCTGTAGTCTCCTCTCTCTTGCAAGCTTCTCTTTTTAGGAGTCATCCTTTTATCTCAGCAGTCGCTGGTCACAGCTGGGGGAAGTGACTGTTTTGCCCATTAACCCATTTATGGCTGCTACAGTGTAAGGTTTATACACCCCATTACAGTGCCCAAGAAAGATTTTATATCATTCTCCATCATCCTCCAGATAGCCTTTCACCATAATATCTTCATTTAAACATCCAAAATTTTAGCAATCATAAAATACCTAAATAAGAACTTTTGCAGTTAACCAAGTCTGACTTTCAAAGGTGCAGGGTTTTTGATCTCATAAAGATCTGAGAGCATTTTGTAGTTTACACTCGCACAGAAGTACTTCAAAAAGATTTGATCATGGAAAACATAGTGAGTTATTCTTAATTATTTTTTAATCTCAACAACATTTATTTTTGTGTGATTTTCCAGTAAAAAGAGGTTTATTAGAAGATGCAGAGAGCACACACAAACATGCATACAAATTCTATACCGATCTTGTTCTTTCCTCACATAAAAACATTGAGCAGAAAAAATCTGGTTTGTTTCCCTCTGAGGGTGCACTGTATTCTCTCCTCTTTGGTGGGAGGAAATAGGTGTAGGGCACAGGGGACAGAGAATGACCAATCAGAGAGATTGCAGATCTACAGGACACCCAGAGAAAATTCTACAGATCTCTCCTCTCTGTGTGACATATTGTATGAAAGCTGTCATATAGAAATAATGTGCACACTGTTAAAAATGGGAGAACATTATCAGAAGGACAGCAATGGACTGAGACCATTTTATAGGTTAGGACTTTTTTTCTATGTCATGTATAGTTTGTTCATATGAATAATCTAAATTACCTGAACCTATCAGCAGAGGTTAGGATACCCACATCTGGAAGTAACTGAACTTTAATGAACCACCAAAGCATATTTTTTTCCACTTAAATAATTGTTTTCATTGATTTTATTTTTTCAAGAGAATAGGTGGAAGATTGTAGGTTAAATATGGGCGATACGGTATCAGAAGAAGAATCCTTGCCCTTTGAGCTTCCATATTTTCGACATACTTTATCTTTTCTTTCACAACTAAATTAACCCAAGACTTTTAAAAGTAGAAATCTAAATGGTCTAGCAGTTAACTTAACTTGTATGTAGTTTGGTGAATGTAGGAAATGCTGCAAATTCAGCAATAATATTTTACAATTTTGGCAGGGAGGGATGTAAACCATAATTACAAATAAGATTAATACTGGGATGTATTTTAGAGGTGGTACTCATGTTCTCTGCAATATAGTGTTGTTGTCTTCATCCCCACAGGCATTTCCATTGGGATCAAGAGTAGCTGGGTACCAATTACAACTTTTTGGTTCTTCCTTTGCAGGCATATTGTGTAGATTCCTTTGCCATGTATAGTGTTATTCTCTCAGAGTATGAATGCACCAAAAAGTAAAGGTTTTGAACACTTCTGGACAATTATTTCAAAAGGAGCTCTCCAGCTCCGTTGTCTCATTACTATACCTGACAGCTTTGTCCAGCATTTCCCCCATCTCTCTTCAGAGCACTGGAAATGACCAAATTGGCCAGTGTGTACAATATCTCTGGCCATAATGGAGGACAAAATATGGATTGAACTGAATGGGATTTGTTTGAGTAGCCATTTTTTCTCTACAACAAATGACTGCTTGCTTTAACACATCTGATATAAGTGGAGAGCCTGGTAATTTGCTGAATGTTACAGAGATGTAACATAAAAGCTCCTCCTCCTCCTCTTCCTCCTATTGAGGCCTGTAAGTTGTACTTTTGGAGTAGAAGGTGCCAGTTCAAACCCTGAGAGATTAGCCCCAAGATCTTGGGGTCTGAACCTGTAAGCCTGAAACCAAAGGGTGCTCAGTCTGGAGAGCTTGTGGGCTCAGGCCTCCTAGGGAGCCAACCCTGCAATACTAAAACATCCCAAACTCCCAGAGCCATACTGTGATTCTTGCCTGCGTAAGGAGTGCCGAGTCATTTCAAAAGACTCTTCATCTTGGGTATGTCTGTGGGCTGGATCCATTGGTTCTTCTGCAGAGCAGACAAATTGCTCCCTCTTCCCCCGTGTCCCCACTTCTTCCCCATACTCTGATGGAAGAATCAGGAGGCTATTCTATAAGCAGACCCTCATGGGATGTTTCTCCCTATCAATCCTCAGCTGCACACTTTCCACCAGGAAATGTGTGATCTTGCTTTCATTTTTTTTCTCAGTCTGTGTTGAGCCAAAACTCCCATTTGACTATAAAGTCCTGGTTTAATGAGGCAGACTGAGTGAAAACTGACTTTATGATTTAGCCCCAAGCTTTTAATCAAATATCATTTTCACCTATTCTGCTCAGTTTTATTTTATACAGTGATTGCATTAGTTTTACAAATCTAGACATTTTTCCCTGGAGACTGTCTCAGCTTTAACAATCTTCCCCAGTAGCTTTTGCCAACGTAACCCTGGCAAACCCTGGTCGTCAGCGGGCAGGATCGAATCTGGGACTTCGGGAGCTAAATGCATGAGTCTCTACTGCATGAGCTAAAAGCCAACTGCCTGCTAGCTAACGCTGTAGAGCAAACTCCTCTCTCTCTCTCTTCCCCCCCCCCCTTAAGGGACAGAACACCACCCCCTGGAGGTGTCTGGGTTACACAAACACCAGGAAAACAGCTCTTTATTATTATTTTTTCTGAGGGGCAAAAAAAATCCCCCCCTTCTGCTAAATGAGTCATGTGGGAGCTTATTGCTATTCACTGAAAGGATGTGTTCACTCAGAATTAATATAATTTATTTAAATTATGACATCACATAACTTGATAAATTATGAATTAAAATATCATTATTCGGTGTGTGAATGCTTGTCATCCATTTTGATAGCAAATTAATCCTGAAGCTTTTGGAAAAAAAAAAAAAAGCTTCAAGCAGCATTCAGCAACATCATTAGCAGCAGCAGCACCACAGAAACGTCCCTGCTGTTTGCAAATAGGCGACCCTACATAGCACACAGTTCTGCTTTGTCTGGCTTTGGTGATTTACTAGATTTTGGTACCCACGTTCCAGATTCTAATTCAATACTAAATAGAATCAATTGTTTTACACTTTGAGTAATAACTATTCTGTATGTATAAGGGTTTAAATATGCCACATGTACATTGCCAATAATTACAGTTGCTGATTTTATATACCAGCACTAGACAAAGAAGCCCATTTCCAAATAAACTAATATGCACATCTATTCTAGAATGCAGTTTTAAATCTTGTCTAAGTGAATTGTTCTTCCATCCCTTATTGAGTATGTATTTAAATGTGTATGTGTCTGTAGATGTCTGCTTGCAGTGCAGCAGGGCTTGTAGGGATATGCTTTGTGCACCTCAAAAAGTTTGCAAGTTCTCCATTGAAATCTGTTGAGCTGCATCAGTTTACAGCAGCAGATCATTCATCATATGAGTCAATATTTTGACTTCATTGGCACTAGGCACATATTTAAAGTTACACATTTGCTTAAGTGCTCGGGTTCAGATAAGCATCTACAAGATTAGATCCTCCTCCAACTCCATCCCTTTTGCTCTGGTAAAAGGGTTGGAGTGGCATAAATAGGCACTACAAGCCATGGATCTGGTTGGGGGATGTCACATTATTGACTTGAACTGGGACCGTATAGAACATGGTTGCAACCAAGGTCCTGTAGTGGCACCAAATCTTGTATAAAGGGGGTCAAATGAGGTGTCTAAGACAAGGTTATGGTTTACTAGTTATGATTATGCTGTCTATATGTGTGTATCAATTTTGTAGTTGAAGTTCTGAATATTGGCTATATACTGTCTGTATTTCAAATTTATGCTATGCTTCTGGGTGACATTCCAGACAAGTTGGTGTAGCTCTGCCTAGCCTGCTTGATGGCCCATTAAGGACCATCAGCTATACAATGGACCCATTGAGAGAAGGCAGATACGCCTTGTAACTGAGCAAAGTATGCAGGAACTTGCCCATGTGACTCCAGACTCCATTTTGCTGTAATTTTCCACGGTAAGAACAAAGAGGTGTTCTTACACCTGGAAAAGACTATAAAAGGCTCCATCTTGTCTTCAATCCTGCTTCTTACCTCTGGAGGGACTTTGCTACAAACTGAAGCTCTGAACAAAGGACTGAGGACCCATCCCAGCTGTGGATGTACTCCAGAGACTTAGAATCATAGAATATCAGAGTTGGAAGGGACCTCAAGAGGTCATCTAGTCCAACCCCCTGCTCAAAGCAGGACCAATTCCCAGCTAAATCATCCCAGCCAGGGCTTTGTCAAGCCGGGCCTTAAAAACCTCCAAGGAAGGAGACTCCACCACCTCCCTAGGTAACGCATTCCAGTGTTTCACCACCCTCCTAGTGAAATAGTTTTTCCTGATATCCAACCTGGACCTCCCCCACTGCAACTTGAGACCATTGCTCCTTGTTCTGTCATCTGCCACCACTGAGAACAGCCGAGCTCCATCCTCTTTGGAACCCCCCTTCAGGTAGTTGAAGGCTGCTATCAAATCCCCCCTCATTCTTCTCTTCTGGAGACTAAACAATCCCAGTTCTCTCAGCCTCTCCTCATAAGTCATGTGCTCCAGACCCCTAATCATTTTTGTTGCCCTCCGCTGGACTCTTTCCAATTTTTCCACATCCTTCTTGTAGTGTGGGGCCCAAAACTGGACACAGTATTCCAGATGAGGCCTCACCAATGTCGAATAAAGGGGAACGATCACGTTCCTCGATCTGCTGGCAATGCCCCTACTTATACAGCCCAAAATGCCGTTAGCCTTCTTGGCAACAAGAGCACACTGTTGACTCATATCCAGCTTCTCGTCCACTGTGACCCCTAGGTCCTTTTCAGCAGAACTGCTACCTAGCCATTCGGTCCCTAGTCTGTAGCAGTGCATGGGATTCTTCCGTCCTAAGTGCAGGACTCTGCACTTGTCCTTGTTGAACCTCATCAGGTTTTTTTCTGCCCAATCCTCTAATTTGTCTAGGTCCCTCTGTATCCGATCCCTACCCTCTAGTGTATCTACCACGCCTCCTAGTTTAGTGTCATCTGCAAACTTGCTGAGAGTGCAGTCCACACCATCCTCCAGATCATTAATAAAGATATTAAACAAAACCGGCCCCAGGACCGACCCTTGGGGCACTCCACTTGAAACCGGCTGCCAACTAGACATGGAGCCATTGATCACTACCCGTTGAGCCCGACGATCTAGCCAGCTTTCTATCCACCTTACAGTCCATTCATCCAGCCCATACTTCTTTAACTTGGTGGCAAGAATACTGTGGGAGACCGTATCAAAAGCTTTGCTAAAGTCAAGAAATAACACATCCACTGCTTTCCCCTCATCCACAGAGCCAGTTATCTCATCATAGAAGGCAATTAGGTTAGTCAGGCATGACTTCCCCTTCGTGAATCCATGCTGACTGTTCCTGATCACTTTCCTCTCCTCTAAATGTTTCATAATTGATTCCTTGAGGACCTGCAGTTTATTCTATCACTGCTACAAGCCTGAACCAAGACTTTGCCATTACTGTATGTAATTGATTCCATTTAACCAATTCTAGCTCTCATCTCTATCTTTTTCCTTTTATGAATAAACCTTTGGATTTTAGATTCTAAAGGATTGGCAACAGCGTGATTTGTGGGTAAGATCTGATTTGTATATTAACCTGGGTCTGGAGCTTGGTCCTTTGGGATCAGGAGAACCTTTTTTCTTTTACTGGGGTATTGGTTTTCATAACCATTCATCCCCATAACGAGTGGCACTGGTGGTGACACTGGGAAACTGGAGTGTCTAAGGGAATTGCTTGTGGGACTTGTGGTTAACAAGTGGGGCAAAACCAAAGTCCCCTCTGTTTGGCTGGTTTGGTTTGCCTTAGAGGTGGAAAAACCCCAGCCTTGGGCTGTAACTGCCGTACTTTAAGCAATTTGTCCTGAATTGGCACTCTCAGTTGGGTCCCGCCAGAACCAGCATTGTTACAGGGGAAGATTTCCCTACCGCAGAAGCTAGTGAAGATCACCATTCTGAGGACTTCCTAGCAAGCCCTGGCACAGAAGGTGTGCTGAGAACCTGGGGTGATGGTGTCATAGACAGTGCTGCAGAGAATCTGAGTGGCCCTGCTGCCTGTAAGGTAGGCCAGGGACGCTGCTGTAACTTAAAGAGCTCCTCAGGGCTATCTAAATTATCTAGAGGGCTGCTCCAGCCTCTTCAGGAGGGTACAAAGAAGGTGTAAAGCCACCTTAGCTCCCTTACCCTTTGGGCTGTAAGTTTATGAGCATACCAGTATTGCACCCCAGTTTGCCAGATCATTAGCCGTTGCCCCTAGCTTCCATATCACAACAACATGCTGAACCAACACTCCTGACCAACAGCCTTAGTGCTCAAGGCCTGGGGCTCCTGACTGGCTGGACAGATAGAGTCTCATTAGATATGAAAAGAAGAAGCTTTAACGATTAATTTCCAGTACATTCTGGCAGAGTCAGAAGGTGAAATAGCAGAACCCCAAAAGGCTCCAAATCCCACAGAAGTGTTGATCTGGTGCTCCACCCAAAACTGGCTCAGTCTAACCTCTCACCTTCTGGTCTGAGCTGTTGTAAATATCATGAGAAAAGTTTTCCTGAGGCATTTTAGTATTTCCACTTCTGGTTCTACTAGAAGCTATGAAGTGCTGAGAAGCATGAGTACCACACAGCTAACTAAACTTTTCTGAACCTCAAATCATTTTATCTGTGCTTGGCTCAAGCTTCAGGTCAAAGATTTGTGCTGCGTTTTGTTTAATCTAAACTGATTTGCCCATTCCTAACAATGACCTCAGTGAATCCAAGAATAGTCTTTTTTCTCTCTTTGTATGATTCTAACTACTTGACAGCCTATAACAAAAGGAGATGAAAAATGACTTTTGCTTTTAATGTGCAACAATACTTGGCTGAAATTCTTTATTTAGTACTTAATTTTTAAATGAAGAATATTGAGAATAGCTCCCAGGCTTGTTCAGCATTAGACATGAAATAAGTCAGCAGCACCTCCGGGTTGAATTTTGAGCTGTGCTGCCTGACTCTAGTATCTCATGCTGCATCCCAGTTTTTCTTCACCCATCCTTATAGCTCTTATGCTGTGTTTAAATTAAGGCTGGGTGAATTGTTCCCAGGGAAAACAAATCCAGCACTACACCGGCATCGCACAAGTTCTGTAATAAGATGTGAACTAAATTACTTTGGCTCAAAAGAAAACAGTGCAAATTCATTGGTGCTTTTTTTGCTTTTAATATACTTCGGAGGACCTAATGGTAGCCAATTTCTGTTGTCGTGGTACATTTCAGACATGAAAGGTGAAGTGAAATTGGAACAGCAGCGCATTTGGGTGGTCTAAGTGTAGGTACAACTCTGTGTCTGCCTACCTTATTTACAGCAAGAACACAAAGCTGTTTGTGGAGCGTGCTGTACATTAGTCAGAGGCTGAAAGGTAGCTGCAAACAAAGCCATAGCAGTGATAAGGGGGAAAAACATGTTTAAGAGTTCTTCCTGTGGAAAAAATATAAGCAAAGAAAACAGGCAGTGTTTATTTTGTTGGTAGAGAAGTTTCTCTGGGGAACCATCTGAGGCAAATACATGCATTCTTTACATTATACACTTAATTCTCCTATCATTTAAAACAGTTTAAAGCCAGTGTAAACATGAGGACTCTCAGCTCATAGATACTTAGAGCAAGGATAGGTTTGAAGAAGTATGGAGAATGAAAACAGCATGGGAGTTAAAGATTGAAAAAATCGTTTTGAGAAGTGGAGATATGGTGTTTGTGTGTGGGGGCATGTCTGATTGGATGTAGAAGATGGATGGTGAAGTTCAGAGTTTGAGTTTAGGAAACTTGTATCATTTTCCCAACTGTGGCTCAGCTTCAGCAATAACTTTAAGAACATGAGTAGTCTCGTACAAGTCAAGGGGACTACTTGCATGCTAAAGTTATGCAGGCACTTAAGTTTTTTGCTGAATCAGAGTCTGTGTGAAGTTCAGCTGACCTCAGATTTGAATCCCTACTTTCTGTCTGCCCTGAACTCATGTAAACTCTGGACTTTAAGGATATGTCTACACTGCATACTAAGGCCAGTGTCTGACTCAGGTTTGAGCCCAAGCCCCACTTCTGTCCACACACAAATAAATCAGACTCAGGTCAGCAAACACTCAAAAACCCTGGACCTAGAATCTGCTATGAGAGTGGGTCTGAGCCAGAGTCTCACTGCGACTTGGGTTCAAGCCTTGTCACTTTGCAGTGTGGACACAGTTCAAACAGCAGACTGGAGTGAGAAAGTCTGGTTGGTGCAGTATGGATGAGTTAGTGGGGCTGTGAGAGCTGGGTCCTGCAATTGTAGACGTAGGTTTACAAGGGAGTGTGGATGCTCAAGCATGGGCTTGGAAACACCAAGTCCACCAACCCAGGTCCCACAAACATGGCTTGTGTGTGCCATATAAACATACCCTTTAATGCAGTGATGCTCAACCTTTTTCAGTCATGCCCTCCCCCACCCAGTAATAGAATAGGGCTCTGTCCCCTCTCCATTACTGCACAGCCAAGGCTTCCTCTACAGCAGGATTTGAGCTGAAGGCTGAGCTGGGGGAGGAATGTGGAATGGGAGAGGAGCTGGGGCTAGAGGCAGAATTCGTCTGGGGGTGGAGAGGGAATGAGAGCAGATCTGGGCGTGGAGGTTGAGCAGGACTAGGGGTTGAAAAGAGTTGGGGGAGGAGTGAGGCTGGGGGCAGACCTAGTTGGGGGCGGAGTGGAGCTGGAAGCATGGTGCTCCCCCCGCACCCCATGGTGGCTGGCCCCAGCCCTGCCTCCCCACAAATGTTCCTATGTGCCCCCTTGGGGGCATGTCACACAGTTTTGGGACCACTGCTCTAGTGGTAGTGGATTAAATATGCTTAATAAAGTTCACACAAGTAAAAAGGAAGAAGCTGAACAAAACAGGACACAAATGTTCTCTATTATTGAACGCTAGAGCAAGCTAAGTATAGTGCCTTCAGAGCAAGAGAAGAAACAGCTTACAATGCAACTGAAGGGTCAAAGATAATTAATTTAGTAAAACATTGATATTTGTTATATTCGTTTTTGTTGTTGACTCATCTTAATTGGATTAGCAGGGAAGAACATTCAGTATTCTATTAAATTGTAAACTGTGTTTAAAGAAAAGGCTCATAAATTGAGCCCTGAGTACTTGATAGACAATAGGTTACATTTTTGTTTGCAGTATTGCTGCAGAGACAAGGTGGTGAGGTAACATCATTGGACCAACTTCTGTTAATGAGAGAGATAAGCTTTTGAACTTTGTTTGTTTCAACATTTCTGCTTTAGCTGACAAGTCTGCAGGAGGACCAAACAGTCCTGATATTTCCTATAAAGACAAATGTCAGACAAATGTTTTATCAGGAAAGAGTTCCGACTGTAAATATAGCTCCCTTACACAAAAACTTAAATACAATGGGGAAAGAAATCAAATCCTGAAATATTAGAAAGCAAGGAAATTCAGTATGGAAGTTCTAACAACAGCTTTAACTCTGTCTTTGTATCATTAATCATCTTCTAACTATGGGCACCAGACCATCTCTAAGCAAAACATACTTGCTCATTTATAGGTATAGAACACTGAGTATCTCACCCCATGTGACCAATGACACCAATTGAAGATGAAACAAACTATTATGAAGAAATTAGAAGGGGGTTAAAAATGGAAACTGGTTAATGGACTTGATTCACTCTGTTGCTCTATTATGTATGTGAAAATTTGGACAGGTCAAACAACACATGCACTTTTAACTAAGGCTCCCTTACTTCCATGTTTATGGGTTGTCCCTTTTTGTTGCCAACTGAAGTTTTAGGACTAGATTGAGTCTTAAGATTCAGCCCTGAGTAAGGGTTGGCATGTAACTCTCCCACCTCAGGAGCAGCCCTGGGAAGGAATTGTGACTCATAGTTTCAACTCTCCTCTTGCTCAAGGGAGAACTAAATTATTGTAGTTCTTGAAAGTATGCAGTTTGCTTTCCCCAGGATGTCTGATCAGTGAGTGGGGACAAAGCCAAGTCTCCATTAACTTTCCATCTCTGTCTGCCCATTCCCCTCTGAAATGACTAGGGGGAGGATCTAGAGGGCAAGGGACTGTGGTCTAAACCAGACCCAATAGCGGGGGGCTGCAAAGATCTAGTCTTTGCTGCTTGGCTGAGTTAGGTAACTGCATAATCTATCCTATAGCAAACACTTTAAAATGAACAGCTACAGTTATTCTGGCTAATTTGACAGATTCTCCACATGTGGAAATCCCATTGACTCCAATGCTAGGGCCACACACAAGAGGCATGAAGAATCAAGCCCATTGTTAGCACTATGCTACTGAAGTGGTGTTATAATCAGAAAAGTGCAAAAATGACACCTTTTTTATTTGCCTCACATGTGTACAGCTGCTATCTGTTTAATTAAAACAGAAGAAATGTTTACCACAGTCAGCATTACAAAGCAGAGCTGGAAAGTATTGTACGCTGCCTTGTGCATCATCAGCTAAATTAGCAGCTAAGTTTTGATTCTAAAATCTTTATTATTGGCACTGATGCATAAGGAACACTGCCTGGCTTCCAGTGATCCTATAGTGCTGGCTGTTGGAAGCATTCTGTTTTGACTTGAAAATTGAGCATGATTTGATAAGGAAGTCACTGGGAGAGAATAAATATGAAAAACCAAGGTATCATTTTTATAGAATCCCTTTTGTGATTGTAATAACTTCACTTCAAATAAAGGTTAATACACACACACACACACACACACACACACACACAGACCTTTGTTTACTGTCTGTACTCACTTTGACTAAAGCTGAGACATGAAGACTATAAACACAGTAAATGTAACCACATAACATTTCTGGAGAATCTGAGAAAATCTACCATTATGTTTTGTTTCTGTTGACCCAATACAAACAATAATGTTAGACCCTGTATTCCTCATAAGTATATGTGACATGTATTTTTTTAAATTTTACTTCTTTAAAATGTACTACACACTGAAAATGGGAAAAGTGTACAATAAAACATCTTGAGGTAAATATAAAAATTGAATTAAAAAATTGGCATTTGCATTGAGATCAGTTGGTGCTTAGAGACTTGAAGAGATGAAAATAACAGAAAAACAGAGCTGGGGATAGTGCAAAAATCAGAATAATTTTGCCTTCTGGCCTTTTCAGTAATGGAGAAGACTTAGTGGCTAAATTGGAACAACATGGCAAAATCCCATCCAAACAGAAAAGCAAAACCAACCACCAATGTAGTAAGGTTTGATTGAAAGTTTCATTCAGTACATTATTCAAGCAACAGGTGACATTTCAGTAACTACCAGAATAGCCAGTCTTCCTCTTGTTATCTTCATCACACTTCTATGGATTGCAGGAGTTTTGACTCCTACTCAGCCACCACAGAACAGTCCAAATTAACCTCCCTTTCTTTAAAAAACATCCCTCCAAATTCAGGTCCAACAGATAGATGGCTCCTGAAAACAACACCGCTGTATTATAAAGCAAAACAAAAGAAAAGAAAAAGTGGACATAATTTAAAGGCAAAAGGTAAAGTTGACTTTTGGCTTGGTCTGTGACAGTGATGTGGATTTCCCTGTATTCTCCTGTCAACCTAACACTCATCGACATCCCTCCAAGTCAGTCACATAAACAAGCAGATAAAAACCGTTCACTTCTGATATATTACTTAACCATTTATGCAGACACATTCTGCCTCATTCACATCCCTCCATCCCCATCAAAGTCCAGGGTGTTGCATGATCAATATCAGTCTTCATTTACCAAATTCTGCTAATACTGGGGAAATCCTTCCACATTTCTTGCTTATGAAGCACTCAGAGAAGAACTGGATGCCCACACAATCAGTTCCATGCCTACTGGTTTATTTCCAGAGCTCAGACACAAGCCCTGCTGTAAGAGGAATGAGAAGACCAATCATAGCTCAGTATTTAGACAAGGCAGCACAATCATCCCTCATTGCTTCAGAATTCTTACGTCCAGCACTTTACCTCAAAAAAACACATTATAAAATACTTTGACAATATTTCAAATGTCACTTAAAAGAAGGTTATCTTTCAAAACAAAATGATGGGCCAGCTTGTGGCTGGCTTTCTGCAGGTGATCAAGGGGCAGAGGGCTCATGGAGCTTAGTCCTTAGTTAACTCCATGCAGCTAATAACTGGTGTAGTCTCAGCTCTCTGCTAGTGCAGCGAGGGAGCAACCTTCCTGCAGCACAGTGGAGTGGGGAGGTGAGGAGTCAGGGCTACAACCTGACCTCTCCTCCACGCCAGCCTGAGGAACTGATCTTCTGCATAGCAAAGCAACATGTTACATTGCTTCTCATGCTTATGGGTCTTGAGATAGTGCGCTAAAAATAGTATACCTCTACCTCGATATAACGCTGTCCTTGGGAGCCAAAAAATCTTACCATGTTATAGGTGAAACTGCATTATATCGAACTTGTTTTGATCCGCCAGAGTGCGCAGCCCCCCCCCCCCGGAGCACTGCTTTACCGCGTGATATCAGAATTTGTGTTATATCGGGTCGCGTTATATCAGGGTAGAGGCGTAGTTTGGACTGAAGTTCTCAAGCCTAACCAGCCAGCTATGCTTAAGAGCCCGCGCTCCAGCCCAAGCAGCACTGTCCACACTACTATTTTTAGTGTGCTAGCTCGAGCCTGCAAACATGAGTCTGGCTACCAGGGCTGGGAGGCTCGCTTCAAGCTGCAGTTTAGATATACCCCAAGTGCTCCCATAGACAATGTGGATCTGCACTGCCCCCAATGTACTGAAATAATTAACTGCTACAGATAGAGCTGGTTGGTCGATTTTTTTGCAAAAAAATAATTAGAAAGAAATGAAACAATTTTATTTTTTTTAAAAGTTTTTCATGGAAATTTCCCCTTTTTTTGGATGCAAAACAAAAAAATGGTTGGTATCATTTTGAAGTTTCTGAAAACTTAAAAATAACACCAGAACAATGTTCAGCTTTTGGTAAAGAAAAATCAGTTTTTGGTTTTGCATTTAACCCGTTCCCCCCCATCCCACCCCAAAATTTTAGAATAAAATAAAGATTGCAAAAAAAAAAAAATCATTCGAAAAAGACATTTCTCATCAAAGAAAAGTTTCGATGGAAAATTGTCAGTCAGCTTACTTACAAACTAGATCTCTATAATTATTACAATTCAAATAGCTGATATATCACCTGCTACATTGGGTTTAAGTAGAACATACCACAGCAACTCACAAACACCCATAAGTCAAATTGTGCAACCCTGACCCAGGGCAAAAGATAGATATTGGCTCTGAGCTGCCACTGACATCAAAAGGAGCCACACATCCCTATTCAAGAGTGCCAAATTGACATGGCCTTCAGTGGCACTTTTCACTGAATAAATACTAAATGATGAGTGCAGGATTTATCCTAATATGAAATATCACATAAAATAAGTGGTTAAACTGGTCAGAAAGCAACTTTTTTGTCTTGCAAAAAATGTTGAGATTTTGAAATAAATTCATCCTGGCCTGGGACAAAAAGCTGACATTTCAAAATTTGCTTGTGGAATGAAATTAAAAACAAAACAAAACACTATTTTAGGTGAACTGAAATGTTTCATTTTGATAAATTTGAAATGTTTCATTTCAATTTCAATCCTTTTTGTTTTCTAATTTTTAAAATATAAAATAAAGTAAATTGCAAAACAAAATGTTGCTTAAAAATGAAAAAGGAGTAATTTTTCCAATGCTTTTTCAAAATAGATATGATTTCATGAAAAAATTCAGTTGAATCAAAATAATATTTTCCAAAGAAAAATTTCAACCACAATTTTGCAATTAGCTCTACCTAAATATAATTAATGAATGGAATTGGTAGATGATGACTGAGAATAACCTTTTTATACTCTAAAGATAGTCACACAAAGGGGAAATCCATTCTAGACAATCAGATTTCAGAATGAATTACAATGATTAACTGAACAGAAATTAAAATAATAAAGCTTCAGCCAGTCAGAAACTACCGTAATTAACAATTAACTATGGAGCCTTTTTTAGCTACTGTGCTAGGGATTATGGGATTTCTTTCCTGTTGAACTCTGTAGAAAGCTAGCTGGCTGCAGAAATGTGTTTCCCAGTGTAGGAGCCCAGAATATGCATGCTTCTTGCCTGCCAAAGGCCTTGAAAGAATTAGGGAGCAGTTATACTAGGTAGCCTCTAAAGGGTCTGCTGCAAAGATGGGATGGAGTGGTCTCTGTGCCTCATGAAACCTGGAGAGAAAGGAACTGAGGGACCAATGTGGCCCCAGAATGTAACAAATAGGGAAGCAGGCTTCAAGGCCACACTGAAGACAGCAGAGGTAATGTAGGGAGTCTGGGAACTTTGATGGAGACAGCATGGATTGAGAACTTTGGGAGGAGGTGGGTTAATATAAGTTCTATTTCCAAGTAAACCTGCTTGGTGTGGTCTCCTGCAAGCCCCTGAGAATAGAACATGCAGGGTTTGACTATCCCACATGTACTGTTTGTTCAGTTCTTTCTCTCATTGCTTTGTGGAATTATTATGACTGCTAGATTTTTTGCAAGGTACAGAACAGGTACTCCTCCTTTAACACTTTTCTATCATCAAACAAAAGAGCAGGTATAGGTGCCAACACTCCATTTACTGCCCAGAGCATGTGCATTAATCTTCTTTAACTGTCTCCTGCTTGTCTCCCGGATATAAAGCCTACCGACCATCCTTCATTAATTTTAACAACTTTTATTCTGTTTATTCATAATTATTTTTCTAAGTATTTTAGGGTCCATATTCCAAAGAGAAATATACCTACAATCAACATATATGGATTGCCCTTGATAACTATGGAATATAACTGGACTTTGGAGTACTTATTTTGATTTTGGAATCTAATTCCAATTTTCCCAGTAGGTAGAAATAATACATTTTATCATACAGATTCAGGGCTAAGTAGTAAGCCCCTTACTAATATTGGTGAGCAATTACTCGTTCCTTGAAAAAATCTGAATGTAGAAAATATGATCAAAACAAGGATGAGTAGTTGCTCACAAAAATAATTCAACTGGATCACTAACGGGAGTAAGGAGTTCCCAGTCTTTCCTGAATAAACATGGATCTTTTGAAATGTCTTCTTATAACTAGGCTTGACAAAATTCAATTTTTGTTTATAATTTTGATGGATAATTGTTCATTTTAAGCATTTTTTATTTTTTATCAATTTAAATTTTCACAGTTGCTGGAAATTATGGTGATGGTGGGGAAAGACAAATGAGGGAGGTCAGACAATTATTTCTTGACAGTAGACACTGAGGCTAGGTCTACACTACCCGCCTGAATCGGCGGGTAGAAATCGACCTCTCGGGGATCGATTTATCGCGTCCCGTCGGGACGTGACAATCGATCCCCAAATCGGCGCTCTTACTCCACCAGCGGAGGTGGGAGTAAGTGCCGCCGACAGAAAGCCGCAGAAGTCGATTTTGCCGCCGTCCTCACAGCGGGGTAAGTCGGCTGCGATACGTCAAATTCAGCTACGCTATTCACGTAGCTGAATTTGCGTATCTTAAATCGACTCCCCCCTGTAGTGTAGATGTACCCTGAGAGTCAAAAAGTTAAAAGCTTTATAACCATCAAAACACAAATTGTCAACATCACATCTCAGATTAACAAAGTAAATATCCTTAAATCAAACTCTAATAAGTTCTCAAGCAGCATTTTGCCTGCTTTGCCTATCTGTAAATTTTGATTATTATCAATGGAGATATTGTCCATTTGTGTGTGTACAGTGAACTTGATGTTTACTGACATTTACCAATAAAAATCCTATCCTTCCAAGACTAATTATAACACTAATTTTGCAGTACATCAATACCTGATGTGTTACCATACAGTATTTTAAATTATCTGTTAACTAGATAATTTCTTTTAACCTTCATCATCTCCCTTCTCCCCTGGCCCCTTGTCCCATTTTGGATTTATCTGTTTCAGACAGAACCCCTCCAAAATATGTCATAATTTTTAGTGATGAAACCAAGGCAAATAATATAAATATATTCTCAGATTAGTTTGTAGTTTTGCATGAATTAGCACATTTGTGTAATTTTTGTCTTCACTTGAGGGGAACATCCATGAATTGAACTCTGCTGGCACAAATGTTCATGGAAAATGAATCACAAAGTCACATGTACAAGTATTAGAGGAAATGAAAATTTAAGTTTGTCCCCACAGTACTCATACACAAATGCTTGTATGCTCATTCCGTTAGGGAACAGAAATAATACCATGTGATTTATTTGAACAATAACAACTAAGCAACATAAGTCAAATGTTGACAATCTATACGTCTATAGTAAAACATTTTAAAATGTATTTCTTACACTATTTCAAATAATGAATAAATATAGTTTATAAAATCATGACTTTCTCACAGATATTCATTAACAGAAAAAAGAGTCTAATTTCATTAAGTAAGTTATTTGGCTTGGTTGACTCAGATTTAAATATATCCTCATATAAATGTTTGAGGTTTTAGTTTAAACCTATGAGCTCTAAGCAAATTTTATGCCACTGCAGAGCCTCATGATGACCAGGGGCCAAAGCAGTACCTGAGGTCAGAGCAATCTAAGAGCTCCTCTAAGTTGTGCCAGGAAGAACTCCATCCATTAAAGGATGACTCCACCAACCAGTGCTGAATCTTACCACCTCCCTGCCCTTTCCCCTCCTTGCCCCAAACCTCCTCTTGGGTCACAGCTGGGGGTGGGGGGTGTGTGCTGAAAGAAGCCATGGTTGACAGCTGAAGGCAACAGCACAAAGGGAACATAGTAAGTGCTGAGGATCTGGTTCTCTTATTGATTTGTAGTGGTGGTATGAGGGTGTTTCCAATGCTGGAAGCAGCGGGTGGTCAAATACTTAACACAGGTCTTGATTTGTCCATTTGCTTAAATTGGCTCGACAATGATTTGCCAGCCTTGTTGCTTGACTCCTAATTCTCCTTTAGTGGATATTCTATTTTTTCTAGAAAACACTGATTTATTCCACATTTTTTTCCGGTAGTTATCTAAGCATTGTCAGGAGGTTGTCCACCTGTTCTGATAAAAATGTATCTATTGCTTCTGTTAAATCTGAAGTATTTTTCTCATTCTTGGCTGAGATTTTAATTACTGATGTAACCCTTCCTAGTTTCCTAGCACCCTATGTTTACTTATCAATAAGCCACTCTCACTAAAGAAAAAAAAAGACCTTTAATCCATTTGTTATGTCTTGCACAGGCTTCCTGTCTTCAAAAATTAAAACACTTAATTTCTCTCACATCCATTTCAGTCTAATTATAATCACTCTGACTCTTAATTCCTCCACAGCATGATCACCAGTTGTGATTGACCCAGTTTCCTTTTGTTTCATACCCTGTACCAAAGCTCCTGAGATTAGGGTGTAGTTAGTCTTGAGAATGTGGAATATAGGCTGACTGGGAGTGTAATCTTAGGGTTCATCTCTACAAGCAAATTCATCACTGGAGTAACTGAACTGAAGTTTGTGAAGTTGCTCTAGTGAATAATTCACCCTCCCCCGCCATGTCAATTAAACCTCTTACATTTGCCCAACACAGACTCAATCACTTGATTTTGGTCAACCCATTATAATTCATCCATGACCCATTTCTGTTAGTTTAATTACTCAGGGGCAAAAAGGTTGTATTATTTATATAGCACCACCTATGCCCATCATGCTTCACAAAATGAATATGGGTGGAGTGCGGCCCTATTCTTACATTCTGTGACAAGAACAACAGGAGGAAATGATAGATGCCATGAGGAGTTGCGGGGGAGAAATGAGGTTGCGGACAGTAAGACCATGCCTTTGCTTGGGGGAGAATGCGCAGATCTTGAGGGTTACACACATTTCCTCTTTTATTTACACTGATGTGTCATCGTGACCTTGGATAAATTAGGCAGTCTCAAGGCTATTACCATTCTGTGCTGAAGTGTTTATTTTATGGCAAACAAAAAAGTGACTAGTTGTACAACACTAAAATATACTTTCAAAACTCATCAAAACCAAGTCCCTGCTCTACAGAGAAAAACTAACTCAGGGGAATGCCTCTCTAGCCAAAAGCCCTGCAAAGGAAAAATGCTTTGGATAAACTGTTTCCAGAAAAACCCCTACTAACTCTGTCTCTGCCTCACCTCCCAAAGTGAGGCTGGCTTTTACATATACAGACAAGTGATCTGAACCCTCTTACTACTCCTCCCAAATTAGGCCCCACGAATTCTCTTCCAAAACTGAAGCCAGCATCTCTGTCTCTAAGCATCTCAGCCCAGTTACTAGACTGTAAGGCCTATATCCTAAGCTCTTTGGGAGGGCAGGGCAAGGATTATCTTTATTATGTGTTTGTACAGCACTTCCTGGTCCATGATTAGGACTCCTTGGTACGATGGTAATACAAATAATAAATAATACTGAGTTAATAATATGGCTAATCCTATAGTTTAAGGGTCCGATGAGGATCTGGTCCTCTAAATACCTGTACAAAACTTTCTTCCTCAAGGTGATTTAAAGTAGAATAAGAGAAAAGGGTGGTGGTTGTGGTTAGTCAGGGGCTTTAAAGTATAGTGGGAAGCCAGGCAGGTTGATGTAAGATGTGGGAGCGTAAAATGAACCGCTGGTCTTGAGCGGAGAGAGTATGAGTCAGGGCATATCTGGCTATGATTAACAACTGTTCCTGGATCTAGAATTGTGAGAAAGTTATGACTCTTAACATTCTATGCCTATGGCAGGATATGGCAAAGAAAAAGAGAAAAAAAAATACATTTGTATTTTTCCTTTAAAAGAAAAAGGGCATTGAAGGGTGGGACAAAAGCTGTGTCCATAGACCCATATAGATCATCCATATGGACAGTGGTATATTCGTATAATGCTGAAAGGGAACTGTGGTACTGGAAGTGACATCACCCATTTGTAACTTTGTATTTCCTTGTACTACTAACCACTCAGAACAACTGTGTTTAAGAAAGTGTTGGTCCAACCCCTTTCCCCCCTCCCAAACTCAGACTGAATGGTTGCTACCAGAATTGAGAGCTTGATTAGGAAAAATATAGTTTCCCCAGTGCTTGATGCTGAGTGTCATATCACATCATGATATAACATGACTACATGTGTCATTTTGACAAGATGTTGAGTTACATGTTTGTCAAAAATTAAATGAATTAAGAAAAACAGAAGCCAGCAGATGTAGCTGCCTTGTCTCCTACTGTCCAACCTCTTGTCCTGAGGCGGTTTATCACTTCTTGGAGCAGACGAGCTGAATTTACAGAACAGCAGGTACAAGAAAGGCCTCCAAAACTTCTGTACATTTAGCATCATTGGAAAATAGGGAGCTGCGAGCTCAATTACATGATAAAAACAATAAATGCCCCACTCCCTCCCCTACTGAAAACTGAATGTACCATAACTGTGCCCATGGATATTTTAATTAGCTCCTTAGAACTGATGGAAGGTCGTTCAAATTCCCATATTCAAATAGGTCCCTCTCACATTGTTCCATTTGCTGTTTCTGGTTTGGACGTAATGGAAATCTTGCAAGAACACTCTGTATCTCTTCCTCGCTACTTATTTTTCATGGTGTCTGTTTTTTACTTTGGTACATTGTACTGCATTCTTTCTCTATGGACCAGATCCACAAAGGTACTCAGGGGCCTAAAGCCCAGATAAAGGTGCTTAAGTCCCAGTTTTAGGCACCACTTTGAGCCAGAAAACCCCTGTTTGGCAACTGTAGGCACTTAAACTCACTTGGCACCTACATTTTTGCTGTTAAATTTCTCTCTGTGCCCAAGTTTCTGTCTCTGCACAGGCACACTGT
This sequence comes from Trachemys scripta elegans, assembly GCF_013100865.1. NCBI lineage: Eukaryota > Metazoa > Chordata > Testudines > Emydidae > Trachemys > Trachemys scripta. Next base: position 206,706,370 of record NC_048299.1, read on the forward strand.
GGCCTCAGGATGTCACTCTCATGTCTAAACCCTTGCACAGTCTCAGAACAAGTGAGCTCCACCTTGTCACCTGCAGAGCCCAATCTGGTAGGCATGCCTAAGTCCACACAAGATGGCCAAAGGGATACTCTCATAACCTTGAACCCAGTGGCTGGTGCACTCACTCAGGATGTGGAAGGCCCTAGTTCAATTCTTCCTTGTGCTTGACGTGCAGAGGCGATTTGAACTGGGGTCTCCCAGCTCACACTTGAGTGGGATATGGATTATTCTGCTATGGAGGGATTTCTCAATCTCTATTGTTGAAACCATTCCACTTTAATGAAATATTAATTGGGCCAGAGAGAAAATCACTCTATAGTTCAGTGGTTGGAGATGGGAGACCTCTCTCCAAATCTCTTCTTTTTATCAGGCAAAGAGAGGAATTGAACTGGGGTCTCCCACATCCTGGGTGAGTGCACTATAAAAGTCTCCATCATCATCATAAGCTCCTCCTTCTCCCCAGCCCATCAGGTGTTCTGTAAGGAGTTATGGAGGCACCTAAGCCCTTTCTTGCAAGAATGCCTTAGGTGCTGAAACAACCTGACTCCGGCTGTGGATCACAGTCAGAGGAAGGTGGCTCCCCGAAGGCTGAACTTAGGTGATAAACTTAGTGAGAAAGGTGGGGCTTAGGATACACCTTCTCATCAGCATGTCCCATTGGCTTGCTTAAGTGGCTCACTGCCTAACATGCTGGCTTTTGTGAATTCCATTCTCCAGCCCCTCTTTCTCCCCATATTTGTATAGGGAGCCTGGGCACCTAACTGAAGCTATGTGGATCCCGGTGATTTTCAAGGCACCTAAAACTTAGGTGTTGCAATGCTCAGCTAAGACCCTTTGTGGATCCGGGCTTACTATTCATGTAAATAAAGTTATGCATGTGCTAAAGAGTTTGCAGGAATGGGGCCTAAGTTTTCAAAGACTTTAAAAATCCATCACATAATCCTAAACTATCCTTTTGACAACTTGGCCCACAGAGTTTATGAACTCTGGAAATAGTAGAATATAGATGTAAACTATATAGTACTGCACCATTCTGACATGGGTACATGGAACTTCTGACAAATATACACAGACTAAGGACTTGCAGTTTTAAGAACTATCTTGATTTATTGTAAACAAATCAAATCCAGTTTCAAAAGTAGGCTTTGGGCCCTGCTCTCACTGCAGATGTTGCTGGAAAGGCTGGATTTCACCTTCAGAGATGGTTCCTGAGATGCTTTCTGCTTAAGAGTAACTTGTCTCTTACCTTCATAGAGGGAGCAGGCTTAAGCATTTCTCCTTTCCTCATGGTGGCCCTGTTTTAAGTAACAAAAGAGTTGCCAGAAGGAACAGTAGGGGCTTATTCTTGGTACTTTGTCTATCTGATCATTATTTCTGCTCTCTGGCCAGTGCTAAATTGGCAGGTACAAAGAAATCCTCAGGGTTTAAAACCTTGCTAGAACACGCTGTTTTCTCCAGTCACCTGTCACTTTTTTTCCCCCTGAGTAGGCCGTGCTTTCCTGTGAAAGCAGACCAGGCTATTGACAGCTAGATACTGCCTTTAAGTCCCTCTTTGACTGTCCTTTCTGAAAGCATATCCTGGTGTTGTACTGACAGAAGACGAGGAACAGCTTGGAAATAAAAAGAAGGGACGTATACTGGCCTACATTTTTGAGATCACAGGGAAAAAAGAAAAGAATAGCAAAAAAGTGGTTACTTCTGTTCCCACCTTTCTTATTGCAGTGACAGTAAAAAGGCAACAGTGCTTATCAGTGTTCCACAATATTAAAAGAACATATGACACATGCAAGCATCATGACTAACTTAAGACACTTTTACATATTCTAGACCTAGGGTTGCCAACTCTGACTGAAGCTATTCCGGGAGATTTCTTTTTCCAATGTGACGTAATGTCATTTACTTAAAATATCCTATTAAATTCTCCTGGATTGCTTTCAATAGTAACCGGGAGATCGATGCTGATTCCGGGAGACTCCAGGCCAATCCTGGAGGGTTGGCAACCGTATTTAGCCCAAACCCACAGCTAGTAGAAATCGGCATAGCCCCATGGAAATCAATGCACTCTTCCCAGAATAAGCACTAAGGTCCATGGGAGTTGTACATGCATCAGGGGGCAGATTTTGTATGTTTCAGTAAAGACTTACCATTATGTTACTGTTTAATGCTACTATAGTTATCCTTTTGTGTGTATTAAAATATTGGAATGGGGGAAATAAAAATTTTCCACCTCAATGTGCAGTACATTCTCTCCAGCATTCATGTATCTGAGATCTGATTTTGGCCCGCACTGTTCTGTTGCTACATGGCTCTGTATCAGCAAAGTACATTTTTCAAGTTTCTTAGATAAGGAGTATTGGGAGCCCTTCAGCTTCCATTACTGATCTCTTATATACATTGAACATGCATCATTATGTCAGATGTACAGAACTTCACAGAAGGTGATTATAAGTAATCACTTCATGTCTGGAGAAAGCCTTCATAAGAGTGATTTTCCTGAACACATTTTGTATCTTCCAAAACAAGTATGTATATAAAATATTATAACTTTGAAATGACAAATATTAATTGAAATTAATGAGTGATATAGTTTGTAGTTGAAAGAAACAACACTTATTAAATCCAATCCAATCATATCAACAAGAAAAATCTTGAGTTCTCACAAGTAGACAATGGCAGTTAAGAAAAGTACTAAAAATGAGGGTCAGTTTTCATCAGACATATGGAGAGGCAGAATTACTCAGTTGGTGTAAATGGATTTTGGTTAGTTCATTATTATTTGTAAGATTTTGTTATTCATAATTATTCAGACATGAGTATTATTTATACTCATCCAAAGCTGCATACTGGAAATGCTGTTTTATAATTTGCTATTTGTTGTTCACCATTCATTATTATCTAGTTTTAAAAGTTTTAATAATTCAATCAGAGAGAAGAAACAGTGCCATGTGACCAGTTACATACCATAAAGAAAGAATAACAAATAATCAAAGTGAACACTTCTTGAACAACCCATAAGCTGAAAAATATTTGTTTTAAGTGTTTCACGAATACATCTAAAAAACAAATGTATTTGTAGAAATCAGGACTGGCTCAATCAACAATTTGCAAGCAGAAAAAAGGCTACATTTGCCATGATTGTTTTTTGCAATTAACAATTTGACTGGCCTTAATAGTTTGTTCATAAAGAAGTGAGATACTAGAGAAGAGTTTCATAATTATGGCAGGCAAGGAGTTAGATACCAACACTCCCATTGTATAGTTTAATTCTCTGAAGGTTTACTCAGTAGTATTTTACAGGAACACACATCTCACAATGAGCAAATTCTCCCACATGTAAACATTCTAATGACTTAGCTGACCACTTCCGGAAAACTTGGCGTTTCCCTTTTAGTCTGGGTCAAATGAAAGTTCTGTGCATTAAACTGTCAGTTCAAGCAAAACCATTCCAGATCTCACCTATTGTAGCTTTCTTGAAGTGTCACCTTCATGGCTGTCTGTTTTAAAGCTTAAGATTGTGTGCTTGGGAGGAAAAAATGGCTCAGAGCTTGCAAAAAAAGAATGTAGGACTCTCTCTGCAACCGTGTTTTTTGGAGAGCTGTCAGCTGCCTTTCAGAACTGAGAGAGTTTGAAAAAATCTGGCTGATGTGAACATTTACTTTTTTCTTATTTTAAAAAGCTTGCCAGCCTTATGGGCCCTGGGAAAACCTAACTGAAGTAAATGGGGGAAATTGTCTAGTTGAAAAAAATGAGAAATTTACCATTTGATTGCTGCACAGCAGACCATTTGGTTCAGCTATAAAACACCTGGCATGCTGCTGAGTGTTCAAAATATGTCCTAATGTTCCAGTGGAGTATCAGTCCCTGTGGGTAGGAGGAGGACCAGCCACAAAAAAATTAAACACCTATAAGTGATGTTCTCATTTTGGGTTCACATAATTCATCTCTGCCTCCTCTCTAGCCCAGTTGATTTCACACTTGGTAGGAAGAGCCCAAACCTGTGCTGAGCTAGACTCAATCAAATCCAATTGGACTCAGTGAGGCTGATGATGTTTGGCAGCATAGAATTTGGGCCAGTGTTTCTACTATACCAGTATTATTACTGATGTATGTCAGGTGCGCTTAAGAATGGCCAAGACGAGTATCAGTATGTTTGCAAACGTTATTAGTTACTAACTGAGAGGAGTTCTCTCACCCCATACTGATTTATGCCTATTACCCAAAATTCCCAGCTCTCCCTTGTTTCCCCTGCAGTGTAACCTTTAGGCTTGTGTCTGAGGCCAACAGCAGCAATGACATTAAAAGATGCCAGCCACTCACATGCTGCTAGGTTAGGCTAAAGTTTTGAAATAAATTCAGAGAAGAACAAAGTAAAGAGGAGGGCAATGGGGTCAAAGGAAACTCCAACAGTTTTGCTTTGAATTGTAGTGAAATGTAGAAGTATTCTAAAGAACAGTTGCCCAGCAATGTTCTTTTACTAGAAGTTGCTATTCAACAGCCCAAGACTGCTGTTCAAAACAGTAGTGGGAGCCCTGGAGAGGAGTGACTCTTCATAAAAGCAAAACACGGGGGAGGTTTATCCTTATGTTAAAAGTGAATATGATATTGCCATAGGGCAGCCCTTTTCCTACCTTGTGAGTGCCACTGCCTACATGTTCTTGTGGTCTCCTGAGCACAGACACACACAGGTTGTTTCCCTTTCACCACATATGAATTTATTCTTCAGTTCCATTGCAAAACAGAGCATACCACAGGTGTACAGCAGGATGAGATGACCTACACACAACTCTCTCTTTTTCCCAGGCTCATCTTTTAGCTCCCTTTTTGTTCCTTTTCCTCACAAATACTGAGTCAATTGCCTCATCGGCCCAGCAATTGCCACCCAAGTGTCAGTAATCAACAGAAACAGGTTAATCGACTTCTTCAATTAAGCCTGCCGTTTTTGCTGTGCTGCAGCAACCTCAGTTATCAAGGTGCTACAGCTTGTGCCCTGTCACAGATATAAAATTCTTTTAAAGAGGCCCCATCTTGTTTTCCCTTCCTTAAAAGTAGTATCTTTGCTTTTGGTGATTTACACCAGCTGAGGATCTGGCCCTATTTTTTTTTTTTTTTTTGCCCTCCCAAATTAGTACTACCCTAGGCCAGACATACATCACTCCGCTTGACACCATTCTTGATTATGCAACCTAATTTTACTCATGTATTGACTGGAAGATCCCCTGCTGAGTCTTAGCATGTTAGCAAAATGTAATTTATTTATTTTTACCTTTGCAGTGGGACAACTCTGGAACTTTTCTGTACATCAGTGGTGAAGAGGATGCGGGGTGGGGATACAGCACATGGCTACATGTGGCCATCTGGGCTGTCTTTTAGTCTCTTATATTTTTTAACATTGTCCATCTCACTCTATGTTGTTCTTAGGTAAATATCAAATAAAGTTCCAGCAAGGCAATCAAGTTGTGGAATATAGAAAAACCAGGTCTCTTGACATTCTGTAGACAACCTTTGATTCTATGAATGTAGAACTGTGCACAATTGCATGTTTTTTTACATCTTACATTCCTGCCACTGAAACTGGCCCTGAAAAGCCCCAGAGTTGCAGGAGCCAGGATGACATGCCACTGAAAGACCCACAGTGATGGCTAACTCCTCCAGAAAGTCATAACCTTTGGATTTGGACGAGAAGGGTGACAATGACTGAACGTGGACTGGTGTCAGCCCCCATTAAATGGTTACCTGGGAAGACAAGTGTCCCTGCAAAAATGAGATGACAGCTGAGCTTTCCGTCAGTGTGCTAGAATTATTACTCCATTCAGAGTCAGTGAGTGTGCAATGTGTAGGTAGTGAAAGAACTCACTGTAGCGTGGTACACAGTACATGGAGCTGCAAATAGGGTCATTCTTCTGTTCAGAGCCCCAATGCCCAGAGTAATTAACTTCACATGCCATAGCTGAGTGCTGAGGCTGAGTTCAAGTGAAGTGATGAGGAGCCCAGCCCTGAAGGGTATGGTTGCTTGAGTTCTTTATTACAAACACAATGAAAAAAGTAATAGTTTTTGCTATACAATGTTGCAGCGCTTCTGCTCAGGAGATGAATTTTGTGTGTTTTGTATCTCATGAATTCTGCACATCTTATTCCCTAGAGTTTGGTGTAAAATGCACTTTTTTGTATTGCTAAGTAACATGACTAATTGCACAAACAAAACAGACTGCAGCAACTGGCCCTCATTTGTATGTTACAAAATTTATATGTCAGGAGCCATCAGGGGGTCTCTGGGAATCAGTGCCTATGTCATTTTAAATGGCCTTTATGCTCTAAATTTACACGGCATTATCTTGGGGCAAACAGAATGTTTTAATCACTTTGTGTTATAAGATTAATGAGGGCAAAGGTTGTTTGGGCTTAAATTTATTTTTTGAACTGTCCTAGATAAAGATGTGCAGTTCTGCAGGTGCAAGCTTTTCATGTAACAATTTGTGAATACCTCATCTGGATGTAAATCACATTTTAAGGAAACAATATGTGCTGAATAGCTCCCTTGTTTAAAAACAACAACAACAACATGGTCTTTACTGAACTAAATTACCCAAGTCTAGACTGTATACTACACTATAATCCTTTCTCTCCTCTCTATTTATGGTACTAAGGATAGTCACCAATTGCATTTTAATTTTTGAATCATGCATGGAACAGACAATTCAGATGGGAGACAAAGGGAAATTATTTGCCACTAATTGGCATTTGCCATAGTTGTTTCATCTTTCCCTTCTTATGCTAAGCTGTTATAAGTCTGCCTACAAAGACAGGGTAATATTAATATCCTTACTCAAACCGTACTCAGCTATCTGTACTCAGATAAAATGCTCACAGAAGACATTGACAGTTTTCCCTTAGTAAAAACTGAACAAGGAGTTCAAGATGTGATCCAGGAATCTGGAGGGAAAAGGACTGTCTATTGTCCTTGTAACATCAGTTCTTCCCTTCTTCTCTTTTCCTCTAATCTAGAGGCTTCATTTACATTGCATATGTACAGGAGAAGACTATGAGGGGAGATAAATGAGAAACAGGAGGGAGGTAAAGGAGACTACTACTTCTTGTAAGTAATTTTCTTTGACTATACATTTCCACAGATTTCTGTCAATAAGGAAGCAAACATACCTGTTATTTAGGGGCTTGCTAATGTTTCTTTCTGAAATAAGTGGGAATGGCTGACATCAGAACTCATCTACAGCAGGTGGTAAAAGTGCTTGAGGTTTTCTTACAGATGCCTTAAAGAGGCATCATCCTTATGGCTGGATGTCCTTTTGATTTGGCAATGTCTTCCAGCTTGAGAGGAAGCTGCCCAAAGAGTATTTTGAGGCTCACTTCACATTGAGTTAGTGAAGACATAACTGGTTTAGAATAAAAAAGCCAGAAGAAGAACTACATGGTCTCTGTGCAATGGGGAGTTTAATGTGAGGCCAAATGAAAAGCACTGCATTGGCAAAGATCAGTTGAAGTATAAAGCACCCAACAGCCTCAGACTCCTGGCCGAAGCAACAGCCACTAAGTGGAAGATCTTGACTATCAGAAACTTCAAGAGAATCCCCTTCACTAGTTCATAGGGAAGGTTTCATCATTACCTTCCACACTACTGGTAAGCTCCCCTCTTGGGTTCTGAGTGTGTGCACTGGTCTCTGGAGGCTGAATGCCGAAAGTAAAGGAACAGCACACAGGTGTGAGCCAAACTCCAACTGCTCTACGAGGGGTCCTTGCACAGCAAAGATTACGAATGCATTCAGAGAATAAATCTGCAACCCCTCCTAAAAATTACCAATGATGAATTCTAAGATTACTTAGAAGTTCTGGGGTTCTCACTAAGGGCAGAAATTCTCCCATATTCTACTGTAAACTATAGAAATGGACGGTTTGCTGCTGCCATCTGGGTGCTCCAGTACCCTCTACAAGAACCCTTTGGCTGTTCACTTCATCCTCCAGGCTACAAAGGCAATATAGTTCTGCTCTGCAAATGGGATCAGACCCTGACAAAGGGTGTCTATGATCAGTGGAAGCAAAAAGATAGAGTTGGACTGCCAAGGAAGAATGTCTGAGAAGGGAAGCATCATGACAATAAGAAGAACATCAAACACAACTCTGCCCTGTCTGTCTAGTTGGATTACGTTCTGAGATTTTGGGAGCTAAAGGGAAAGGGAAGATCTAGAGTAAGCCCGCTCAGAGGCCCAATCCTTAGAGAAACAAATCCATTCTTATTGACATTGGGTTAGTGTTTGAGAACAGGTTTATTGACTCCTGGGTTCCGAACCAATTAACACAACTCATGCACATAAGCCAGAATAGCTGGCTCCAGAGGGCTCAGATTACATGCTGCTGAGCCAGTCTCGTGTGTTTGACAAGCTTCTATGTGGGTAGTCTATCTGCAAAGGAAGTCATAACTCCACCTAGGATTAGACTGATGGTGGCCTCTGCTGACAATGAATCACTCCTGATTTGTATTGTGACAGTATCCAGAGGCCCTCATCAGGGGTTGAGTGCAGTTCAAAAACATAGAAAGACATAGTAACTTTCACAAGGAGTTTACAATCTAAGAAGGCCTCTGAGATGTGGGGGAAAGGATACAATCAAATATGTACAATTTTTATATGTACATACAACTGCTCCTCAACCTATTTTTTCTTCTAGGCATCATGGAAGAAGGGAATCTTGAGGTGAGATCAGAAGGAGATAAGGAGAGTAGCATTGCGGAGGCTGTTCCATGCATGGAGAACAGTGTGGAAGAAGAGACAAAGTTAGCATTGGGAGAAGTGGACAAACAGTAGTCAAGGCTATCATCAGTTGAGGAGTAGAGGTACAATGAGTGATGTGATAGGATACAAGAGTAGCTTAATATGAGAGTTATGAAGAATGTTGAAGGTGAAGACACAAGTCTTGAACTTGATGCGGGAGCAAAGGTAGAACTAGAGGTGGATTCAAAGAGAGGATGATGCTTTCAGAATGATAGGTAAGGAAGCTGATCTTAGCTGTGTTTTGAATGCAAAATAATTGAATAAGCTCCACCAATATGTTCATTAAAAAACTTACTGACCCTCTTTTTTGTCTGCCTATTTATGGCCAAAGTGGTTCTGTGAATAATTTACAATATACAAAGCACCAGTCCCCAGAATGTAAGTGATATATGTACTCCCAAGATCAGCTGCAAACCTGGGCTATATCTAAAAGTTGGGGGAAGCGACTACTCTATGAATGAGCTCACTAATGGTGCAGCTCTGATTTGAAATTCTTTGATAGGCTAAGTATGTGAAGATAAGCTAAATTACGGCTCCTCTGCCAGTCTGGGTTTTGTCTTGTGGATAAGTGGCAGCCTTTCTGAGGAGTAATACAGATAGTGCAGCACTTCCTAAAATGTTAGATACTTATTAGCTAACTTATAAGGAGAAGGGAATTCCATCAAATCATGACTCTGTTCATTAAATGACTTCTAAAATGATGGGTAACAGAAAGAAGAGGTTCTTAGAATATAAAGAAATGTCTTTCTGTATTTTAATTTAGAAAAAGAACAGACACTGCATGTGATGTCAGACTTGTAAATCTAAAAGGGTAATGCATAGTTTATTATCTTACGTACATTTTTAGTGGATGATAAGAGTTACCCACAGTACAACTTTCAACGGCTGAACTATGCCTAATGGCAGACACAATACAATATATCTTTTTGTGATTTATGACCCAATGTTGAGAGTGATGGGCTGGAGCCCAATCCTGCAACCCTTCCTGATTCAGCTAGACCTATTCAAGTCAATAAGATTACAGTAGGGTATTAATTGTTTTCCTTTATCATTGCTGTGCTAAAAGTGGGAGAGTATTTTCTTTTTTTACAGCTGGAGAATGGGAGACTAATTTATTTGTTTTATGTGGCTTGTATTAAGGCATAACAGAGTCTCAATGGATTGCATTCTGTAAATTTCCCAATCTGAATTTATTGGAGGCTGTTGCCAAGACTAATTCAGTTGCTTCTTTTTCATATTCATATATTTCTTTAAAAGTACATTTTATATTTTTCTCAGGGCCTTTCTACCTACTGGGATTCAGAGCATGTGTGATGTAGGTGCCAAGATTGATACAAAAAAATGTAGGAGAATTCATAAATTTAACAACTGAAACAACTATATTTGGAGAGCATAATAATGGCTCTTAAGAGACAACACGGTTGTACACTTTTATGCTAATCAGCCAATTTGCTATTGCTTTTCTTAATGGCAAAAGGTGGTTTTAGTGCACAGAGTTCTGCTCTATGAATGATAGATTGAACATTAGGACATTAACTCATGTCAACTCTTTCTCTAAAATTGGGACTGTGCTGTCTGCACAAGTACATTCATATTACAGAAAGCAAGAAACTGATCATGCTATTTAGTTACTGCAGGGTAGCATTTTAGAAGACGGCTGGCTTTTGTGCCATTTCCAATGCTTCCCATTATTTTTGTTACAGACAATAGCTGCATTATTGTTACCTTGCTCACACCAAAAAGAAGGCTTTGATTTTAATAACTATCATATTCTGTGAATCATGGTAGCATGATGCAGTAGCAATTTGACAATATTTTGATAAGCTAGCCGGTGGCTATCTCACAGTTTTTTAGAATTTTGATAAGTTTACAGTAAACAAGAAGGCAGCACCTTAGAAAGTAGGTAATGGTAAAGATGAACCATAGATGGGCTGAGTTGGACCAGTTTTTGTTCTGAGCTCAGATGAAATGAGAGTGTTTCCAATTTTGGAAGGTTTTTAGGTCTGTCTTCAGGGGGCTTGTGCCTGGTGAAATTCCCAAACGAAAAGGCAGTTTCGTGTCTCAGATGAAGGTTATTCTTCTATCTTTAAGAATGATTAGAGTTTCAGGTTAAGTAGATGCTGAACAAATGGGTGGACAACTAGTAGCAGTGAGTTATCCCAACTATTTTACTGACCAGAAGGCACTCTAAACCGGTGGCCACTACCAGGTTGTTCTTTTTTGCATCAATTCTACACATACTTCATCTAAAAGGGGAGAAAGATTAGAATGACGAATTAATGCTGATAGGAAGGTCTTGTGGTCTATGCTAGGAGGCAGGCAGTCTGACCACATTAGTATTGACTGGCCTGTGTCACATAATCACTAACAAAACACCTACCTTTGTTGCAAGCATACCTGCTGCTTCTTTCTGCTCCTTACTCCAACTTGCACTACAGCTCAACAATGGTAGACATGGAGTACTGGTTAGAGGGGCCAGCTGGAGAGAAACATATAAGATAACAATGGTCACAGGAGAGGAAGTAGGCTTGGTTCTCATCAATAATTCAAGTATTCATTTTCAGGATGAACTAATTCAACTCATCTCCCATTTATAGATGTCATTAAACTACACTGATATATTAAAGAGAAGGTCTTGTGATTTTTATGAGAGAAATATACTGTAGTAAATACTCATTGCAAATTTGAGAAGTGTCTTTGCTATGGCTTGCATTGGTGCAAGTTTACAGTGTGACTACAGTCTAATACCTTGGAAATATATCTTCTAGGCTCAGCCATACTGGGGAAGAGAAAAAAAGTGATCATTAATTTAATGTGGCTTGCTTACTGACATGCCTAGTATATTTCTTTCGTGAAAATAATCAGCTCTTCCTCCCCTTTGTGGAGCCCCTGCGCCAATGTTCCATATATGTGGGGAGTAAAGACCAGAGTTGTTTCCAAATCCAGATGTTCTGTCGCTCAGCACACCAAGAACTTGAATTTGTGAGGTGCTGAGTGCCTTCATCTTTTAGAGAAAATGCTCATTATCTCTACGGAGGAGACAGCCAGAGACTCCAGGCGGTAGGGACAGAAGCAGCCAAAAGCAGGGACTGCTGTGGAGGGGAGGGGGGTAAAATGGGGCCTAGTCAGGGCCATCGTTCCCCATAACATCCCTGAATCCAGAACTGAGTAGTGGAGGAAACAACCCTTCCCCGAGGCACTAGGGCCCAGGTTGTGCTTCCTCTCCTCCACCATGTGGGCTGGGGCAGAGAGGGGCCAGCCAGCCACTCTAGTCAGTAGGAGCAGAAGCAATGACCTCTGGTCCTTTGGACATTTGGAGAACTTTCTACAGTTTTGACAGGACGTTGGCCTGTCCCCTGCCTCATAGCATCTTCACCTCACTTTCATTCTACACTTGCTCCTCTTGCCCTCATTTCCCTTTGAACGTCCCCTCTCCCTTCCCCTTTCTTTTCAATTAGCTTATCTCCTCTTAAGCCCCCGCCTCTAAAAAAAATAACCATGGAACTAATATGTTTCAGAGTAGCAGCCGTGTTAGTCTGTATCCGCAAAAAGAACAGGAGTACTTGTGGCACCTTAGAGACTAACAAATTTATTAGAGCATAAGCTTTCATGGGCTACAGCCCACTTCTTCAGATGCAACTAATATATTTGCCACCATAACTTTCACTCTGCCTGTATGATCTACCCCTTCCCACACCCTGTGTCTGTCTTGTCTGTTTAGATCTAAGATCTTTGGGGAAGGGACAATCTGCTGTTCTGTGTTTGTACAGCATCTACCACAATGGGGCCCTACTCTTGGTTAGCCCTTAGGCACTACTGTAGTAAACATGTTAAATAAATAAAAAATATCTTGGACATTCAGGGCCCAGGAAGACAAAGGACTGATTGCATTATAACTTTTGTAATGGAATTTTGAATATATCTATAGACTTCTGACATTTTAGACTTACTTTACCAGTCTTTATTAGTTTAATAGACCCTTACACTTTAGAGAGCCCACTGTGACTGTTACAGGCATATGGTTAACTTATGCACATGAGCTGAAATTTGAATGTAAGACCATGCAATGACAATGATTTCAGTCCAGCTTCCAGCTGCATACACTAATTGTTGCCATTTAATGTACAATGCAGTTTTACTCAAATAACACTGTTGAGCATAAAAGGAAAGTAAGCATTTCAGGGTTGTTGTTTTTATCCAAGTTGTATAGATTGCCAGCTTTTAGGAGAATGTGGACATAATTGTGTAAGTGCTGCTTCCATTAAAGAACAGCTGATAAGGCTAATGCTTTTGAAACTGTGTAATAGGAATATGTAACATCTAAAAATAGTGACACTTTTTAGCGATTGTATATTCTTAACTCTTAGAGCACTCAGTGCTGGGGGCTCTATTCTGCACATACATTCTATATCCCATCTGTGCGTGAAATGCAGGAAAAGGTAACTTTATGCAGGCTGCTGACCTAATTCTAAACTTCTCTGGGACAGCGTGTATTTGTCAAGACAGACTCTGAGGAGTGACTCCCAAAGAGAAACAGTCGGGGTTGGAGACTAGAGATAGATGGGTTTGGGGGATCCCTTATCTATCAGCCTCTTAATGAACACACCATAAAACAATTTATCTACTGTCAGATACAGCTACAGTGAAATCAGAGAAAATGAAACTACCTTGTTGTTGTTGGAGGACAGAACAAACAATTAAATACTCAAACTATATGTGGGGAGGAAGCCTCCTGTGTATTTGAAGACTCCTGGAGATAAATCTTTCTTGTAGACTTCAGTATAAAGAATTTTTTTTCACCCAGAACTCTGTCTGCATTAAACTAGAGATGGGCCCAAAACAAAATCCTCGGTCCGAACTCCCCACACTTTCAGGAAGTCTGTATTTTGATCTGAATGGAGCTCACCCCTAGAATCAGACATTCACTTCAGCTGGCCCAAAAATGTGTTTTTTCAAAAGTAAATACAGTGTTGAAATAGCATTGTGTAATCATGCCTAATACCTTACGTTCAATGTTCCCTGTGCCAAAATGACCTTTGCCAGCCCTTCTGGTTGGCTGTGATATATAAGGGAGATATATTTTATTCTTACTATATAGTTTCTTATAATGCCCTCATCGTCATTAGTATCTGAGTGCCTTACAGTAGTACATTAAATGATATAACTAACATCTGTGTTTGGTTTTGGTAGGATTTTGTTAATGGAAGATTTTTGGCTTTTTTGTTTGTTTGTTTGCTATGTGTTTATATTAGAGTAGGCAAAGTTAAAAAAGTGCACCTTGAACTTGGGGTGGAAGGGGCTGAGCTATGTGATGGTCCTTCAATCCTGTAGAGGTTTGTTCCACACTTTTGGATCAGCCTCCCAGAGAGCTCTATTTCCTGCACAGATGAGCTTTTGAGCTTTACTCTTAGTGTAGAGAGTTGCATTGTGCCTAAGAACCAAAGCTGCCGACCACAGTCTTCATCTCAAAGCTGAAGGTGATCTTTTAGATTTCCTGAGCCCATGATGAAGTGTCTTGAAGACAAAGACTGAGACTTTAAATGTGATGATATTCTATGGAAAGCTGTTGTAGAGGGCAAAGGACTGGTTTGATATAGCGCCAGGTGAAATTTTTCAGCCAAAACTGGTTTGTTTTTTTTTTAAATGAAACATGCAGATTCAGGTCAACTGAAACATTTAGTGAATTTGTGTCATATCCGCTGAATTGTTTTGGTCAAAAAATATTCTCTGCTTCTCCCTCACTCCCAAAAATTTGAAACAGTTAAGCACATTTGAAATGAAATGTTTTGATGTTTTGATTTGAATGAATGACTTCATTTTGAAAGTTACTTCAGTGTTATTTTAAAAATGTTTAAAACCTCAAAAACATAATTGTTCATTTGACCTGAAACTAACTTTTGTTGACTCTTTGGGTCGTTAAAATATTTGAAAAATATTCATTTTGGGTTGACTCAAAATGTTTGTTTTTTGAAATATTTTTGGTTCAGTCAGCAAACCAAAAATATCAACTGTTCGCGTAGGTCTAGTCTGTTGTGCTTGCCGCAGCTTGTGCTGTTGAGGGAACATGCGGCAGCATTCTGTATTAGTTGGAATTTCCTAAAGACTGATGGCTTCATCACAGCCTCCTCTATTCTTTGGAACTGGTACCCACAGCAGAGTCTGCTTCATGTTCACGTACGCCAGAGTTCATATTCACTTCCTGAGACATTAATCAGTAATTGTCCTAACAGTTCTGAGATTCATTTTGAGATGTGTTTAAACAAAATAATATTTTGGAGAGAAAATCATAAAATGTAAGGTAAAAATAAACTTGCCTAGATGAATAACGTGCAGAACATTGGTAGGCAGGCCCTAAACTTTCTTTCCAGGGGCTGAAATATTTACTTAGACATCCAACACAGTATACTATAAGCCAGCTCTTTTCTCTGAATCCTCTTGGAACAGCATGACAGTCAGAGTGCTCACCGAGTTTGCGTCTGTGAGAGGAGATCATCTCTTCTCATAGTCCCTTGGCACCTTTGGAATCCAGGCATTAAAAGTATCTTGTAGCATTTTGTGATTACATCAACACATCCAGCCAAGATAATTAATTCCCTTGGACCATGTCCACTTATTAGCACAACTACGTTCCTCTTCAAATGCTGGTTTTGGCTAAGTTGTTGTTTTTTTGGTCTCCTAATATGCACAGATATTGTTTCTTTTTGATCTCTCTATCTATCACATTAATGCCAGTGATGTATCCTCTGGACATTATTGGTATGCTCAGCTCATGATTACTTCCCTATACGTTTTCTAAACTAACAATAAGCAGCTAATTGGAGAAAATATATATGGTAGTTATTTAGATAAGAGATATCAGGTGTATTATGGTGTCAGATTAGAAATCTTAAGTCTTTAAATGTAATCTGTGGTCAAATACCTTTATTGCTAGGCACATTGACAATGGACAGTCATTTCAATACCCCCGCAAGGTAGCTGTGATATTTACAAAAATATCTTGACATACATTGTCTCCTCACTGCCTACACTGCCATTCATCTCTTAGAATGGCAAGGTGTCAGCTTGGAAGTGGCTCAGACTTCCAGCCTTGGGCTATGTGGCAGACAACAAAGGGTTCATATGAGCAACCCACTGAAAAGGGAAAAAACATCTTTTTGATAGTTCTCTGTTGTGTGCCAGCCCTATCACATTACTGCCACATGCCTGTTTTCAAAGGATTATATCAGTTCATATTTAGCTACATTAATTCAGCATATTTAGAGTAAACAGCATATTTTCAGACCAGAAGTGTTGTATATAGCAGGTTAACACATACAATAATAATAATTAATAATAATACTCAACTCTTAAATAAACAGCACAGTAATTTTTACCCTCTCCCCTAAATGAAAAAAGGAATAACGCCTGAGAAAGGTAAGTGCAATACAATGGGCCTATTCCATGTGATAATGACTTCTAGTGACTATGTAGCCTACTACTTTCCCACAGCTAAAGAACTTCACCTTTACCTCATGTGCCTATAGGCTTATATTCATGTCACTACAGGCTTATACATTTGGTGCTGCAGGTCCAAGTTTAATACTGCTGATGAACATGGCATTTGTATGCATCTCTGGTGACTATGATTTATAACAAAATGGCATCCGAAATGTGACTTTAGCTCCTGTGGACCTCAGATATAGGTGACCATATTTCCCTATGCTGAATATGGGACACCTGGTAAAATTACTTATATTCAAGCGAGTTCAACGGCAATCAATCGGAACTATGCAGTATAAACATTCAAATTAGCATCAAGTTGACTGAGCCCCTGTTAAAAAGAAATACTGTGTAGTTGGATTTTTTTTATTTACCTTCTTATCTTTAAGGCTTTAAGGTTCACACAGGGAGGGATGACACACACAATCCTACCCCCCCGCCCGACACACACACGGGGAGATGTGACACACACACACACACACTCGCATAATACCTCTCTCACATGGAGGGGTGTGTGACTGACCGATCCAACTCTCCCTGCCAGGTGCTCTCTGCCCTCCATGCCTGGCTGGACCCCCAGGAGGGACCTGCCTCTCCTGGTACTTGGTGCTGGGTCTTCCTGAGGCAACATGTGGGGAGGGGCACGCAGGGTCACATGCCTCTCTCCCCAGATTTCTGCCAGGGTTCACACCAGAATGTGGCCAGCAGCAGCCTTTCGGCACTGTGCAGGAGGGAAGGGACAGGAGCTGCTTCTAGCCACAGGGGACTGTGTGTGGGGGGGAAGAGATGACCTGGCCCATGTCTTTGCAAAGCTCATCTCTTCTCTCCCGCCCCTCCATGTGGTTGGAAGCAGCTCCTGCCCGAACAATCTCTGCTACTGGCCACCAACATAACCCAGCCACCTCTGGCTACAGCGCAGGCATGAAGGGGTTAAGCCCTAAGGAGGCATTATGCACCAAGGCCCAGGGAACCTGACTGCAGAGGCTTCAGCAAGCCAGCCCCCGAGGTGGCTCACAGGGGAGCGTACCTAGGGGACAGAGCAGCCCTGCGCTCCCTGGGGTCAGGATCGAGGGCTGGGGGAGGGGATGCAGGTGAAGATGGTGCTAAGCCCCTGTTTGGGGGGCTGTTATGGAGCCTGCAGGTTTGGGGTATGAACAGGCTGGAAATTGCTTACTCTCCTCTCCCCCTGCCATTCCAGAGCTTAGCTGAGGGGCTGAGATGCCAGTGCTATGTGAGGCTTTGGCATGTGCAGGGCTCAGCTCCTCCTGGCCAGTCCCCTGGGCTGGAGGGTCTTGGGCTTTCCCAGGGTGCCAGCTCAGCCAGAGGCAGTGGGGGAAGGAAGGATCCTGCCGGTCAGGCTGTTGGTGAGCTGAGCGCTCCAACCAGGGACTGGTTCTCCGCATAGCACTGGGAGTGGTACGTGCCCTGCTGGGGGGAGATTTTGCAGAGCAGCAGAGCTTGGGGTGGGGGGGCAAAGGGACAAAGCAGGGAAAGGACAGTGAGAGGGGGCACATGTAAAGGGCTGATGGGTGGGCAGCAGAGGTGACACGTAACCGGCCGCAGTCTGGTGCTGCCTGCACTCACCAACCATTGCAGCTCACAGCGCACAGCCAGCACTGGCTGGAAATGGGATGGGGGCCGGGTCCCTGCTGGCCGAGAGCCAACACGCCACAGGGGCTGCGCTGACAGACCAGCAGGGGGAGCGGCCGGCCTCAAATTCTGCATCTTTGCCCTGCCACCAGCCTTGCACACCCACCCCCATCTTGGCCACTGGAGCCCCCCCATTCACTGATGGTGGGTGGGTGGCTGGTGAGCAGGGATCTGGGCAGCAGCAAGACCTGCCAGTACTGATGTGGGGGAGCCAGAAAATATGGGACAATTTGACCGTTTTTAAGAAAACGTCGGGACACCTGCAGGAGGGCTTAAATACAGGACTGTCCCTTTAAAAACAGGACATCTGGTCACCCTTCAGATACAGCTAAAGCAAACTTCTCTTACAGGTGAAATTTGTAGTTCATTGATGTAGGGCACGTGATCATGACTTCTTCTAGTGGCTGAAAGTCTGCTTCTTTCTCACATGGTGGTAAAGGTTTGATCATCACTGATGACTCTCGGGCTTGTTATGCAATTTAGCTGTACAAATTGAATTGAACAAGTCAGAGGAAATGGTGTTGGATGAAGAAGGCTAAAAAGAAGAGGAAATTACATTCAACCTCAAAGCTTTCCCAGGAGATGCTAGTTGGTAATGTCACACTGAGATCTCCCAGCTGAAAATGTAACAATGTGGAAAATTCTATTATACCTACTACTAAATTCAGTGCTTTCATCATTTTCAATTGTTTCAGCTTTTGGAAGATTAAATTTCAAAACATTTTGGCTAAAATATTGTTTAAGTCTTCTGGATATGCTAAGATTCTGAGCATGAGACTATATTGCAAATAATTAATATAAAATATATAATGTTTCTTAGTAGAGTTATTCCTCCTCCTTCCGATCATTTTATAGAGACCTATATAAAATTAGTTCAGAGTGGGTATATGTAAAATGAAATTTAATCATAGAATATATAATAATATTAGTGGAGAGGAAAAGAAGATATCATAAGGAATGTTTTGAATAATAAGTCTATCCTAACTATATCTGTGGATAAAAGGAGCTCAATTTCTGTAATGGATTTTTAAAAATAAGACGTGAGATTCTTCAGTAACTAAATGATAAAAGTTTGTTATATGAAATACTATACTAATTCAGACCAGTAGTTCTAGGGAAAGTTTCTTCCTAACCCCCATCTGTCAGAGTTGACTAATGGGGGATTTATATTTCCCTTTATATCCCTTGCAAACTTGTTTCTTTTGCTTGATCCTCTTTTGAATACTGCCAATCTCTTGACATTGATATCTTGTGGCAAGGAGTTCTACAGACTATGTGTATGTTATATAAAAAGGATTTCCTTTTATTAGTTTTAAATTTGTTGCCTATCATAAGAACATAAGAACATAAGAAAGGCTGTACCGGGTCAGACCAAAGGTCCATCTAGCCCAGTATCCTGTCTACCGGCAGTGGCCAATGCCAGGTGCCCCAGAGGGAGTGAACCTAACAGGCAATGATCAAGTGATCTCTCTCCTGCCATCCATCTCCCCTCTGACAGACAGAGTCTAGGGACACCATTCCTTACCCATCCTGGCTAATAGCCATTAATAGACTTAACCACCATGAATTTATCCAATTCTCTTTTAAATGCTGTTATAGTCCTAGCCTTCACAACCTCCTCAGGTAAGGAGTTCCACAGGTTGACTGGGTGCTGTGTGAAGAAGAACTTCCTTTTATTTGTTTTAAACCTGCTGCCCATTAATTTCATTTGGTGGCCCCTAGTTCTTATATTATGGGAACAAGTAAATAACTTTTCCTTATTCACTTTCTCCACATCACTCATGATTGTATATACCTCTCTCATATCCCCCCTTAGTCTCCTCTTTTCCAAGCTGAAGAGTCCTAGCCTCTTTAATCTCTCCTCATATGGGACCCGTTCCAAACCCTTAATCATTTTAGTTGCCCTTTGCTGAACCTTTTCTAGTACCAGTATATCTTTTTTGAGATGAAGAGACCACATCTGTACACAGTATTCGAGATGACGACGTACCATCGATTTATATAAGGGCAATAATATATTCTCAGTCTTATTCTCTATCCCCTTTTTAATGATTCCTAACATCCCGTTTGCTTTTTTGACCACCTCTGCACACTGCGTGGACATTTTCAGAGAACTATCCACGATGATTCCAAGATCTTTTTCCTGACTTGTTGTAGCTAAATTAGCCCCCATCATATTGTATGTATAATTGGGGTTATTTTTTCCAATGTGCATTACTTTACATTTATCCACATTAAATTTCATTTGCCATTTTGCTGCCCAATCACTTAGTTTTGTGAGATCTTTTTGAAGTTCTTCACAGTCTGCTTTGGTCTTAACTATCTTTAGCAATTTAGTATCATCTGCGAACTTTGCCACCTCACTGTTTACCCCTTTCTCCAGATCATTTATGAATAAGTTGAATAGGATCAGTCCAAGGACTGACCCTTGGGGAACACCACTAGTTACCCCTCTCCATTCTGAGAATTTACCATTAATTCCTACCCTTTGTTCCCTTCCTTTAAACCAGTTCTCAATCCATGAAAGGACCTTCCCTTTTATCCCATGGCAGCTTAATTTACATAAGAGCCTTTGGTGAGGGACCTTGTCAAAGGCTTTCTGGAAATCTAAGTACACTATGTCCCTGGATCCCCCTTGTCCACATGTTTGTTGACCCCTTCAAAGAATTCTAATAGATTAGTAAGACACGATTTCCCTTTACAGAAACCATGTTGACTATTGCTCAACAGTTTGTTTTTCTATGTATCGGACAATTTTATTCTTAACTATTGTTTCGACTAATTTGCCCGGTACAGACATTAGACTTAACAGGTCTGTAATTGCTGGGACCACCTCTAGAGCCCTTTTTAAATATTGGCGTTACATTAGCTAACTTCCAGTCATTGAGTACAGAAGCTGATTTAAAGGACAGGTTACAAACCTTAGTTAACAGTTCCGCAACTTCACATTTGAGTTCTTTCAGAACTCTTGGGTGAATGCCATCTGGTCCCTGTGACTTGTTAATGTTAAGTTTATCAATTAATTCCAAAACCTCCTCTCGTGACACTTCAATCCATGACAGTTCCTCAGATTTGTCACCTATAAAAGCCAGCTCAGGTTTGGGAATCTCCCTAACATCCTCAGCCGTGAAGACTGAAGCAAAGAATCCATTTAGTTTCTCCGCAATGACTTTATCGTCTTTAAGCGCTCCTTTTGTATCTCGATCATCAAGGGGCCCCACTGGTTGTTTAGCAGGCTTCCTGCTTCTGATGTACTTAAAAAACATTTTGTTATTACTTTTGGAGTTTTTGGCTAGCTGTTCTTCAAACTCCTCTTTGGCTTTTCTTATTACATTCTTGCACTTAATTTGGCAGTGTTTATGCTCCTTTTTATTTGCCTCACTAGGATTTGACTTCCACTTTTTAAAGGAAGTCTTTTTATCTCTCACTGCTTCTTTTACATGGTTGTTAAGCCACGGTGGCTCTTTTTTAGTTCTTTTACTGTGTTTCTTAATTTGGGGTATATATTGAAGTTGGGCCCCTATTATGGCGTCTTTAAAAAGCGCCCATGCAGCTTGCAGGGATTTCACTTTAGTCACTGTACCTTTTAACTTCTGTTTAACTAACTCCCTCATTTTTGCATAGTTCCCCCTTTTGAAATTAAATGCCACAGTGTTGGGCTGTTGAGATGGTCTTCCCACCACAGGGCTGTTGAACGCTATTGTATTATGGTCACTATTTCTGAGGGGTCCTCTTGGACCATCTCCTGCGCTCCACTCAGGACTAAATCTAGAGTTGCCTCTCCCCTTGTGGGTTCCCGTACCAGCTGCTCCACAAAGCAGTCATTTAAAGTATCGAGAAATTTTATCTCTGCATTTCGTCCTGAAGTGAAACGTTCCCAGTCAATATGGGGATAATTGAAATCCCCCACTATTATTGAGTTCTTAATTTTGATAGCCTCTCTAATTTCCCTTAGCATTTCCTCATCACTATCACCGTCCTGGTCAGGTGGTTGATAATAGATCCCTAATGTTATATTCTTATTAGAGCATGAAATTTTTATCCATAGAGATTCTATGGAACATGCAGATTTGCTTAAGATTTTTACTTCATTTGATTGTACATTTTCTTTCACATATAGTGCCACTTCCCACCCCTGCACAACCTGTTCTGTCCTTCCAATATATTTTGTACCCTGGAATGATTGTGTCCCATTGATTGCTCTCAGTCCACTAGGTTTCTGTGTTGCCTATTATATCAATATCCTCCTTTATCACAAGGCACTCTAGTTCACTCATCTTATTATTTAGACTTCTAGCATTTGTGTACAAGCACTTGATGTGTCAGATTTTTTTTATGTGAATGTTTATCATCTGATCTGGCCCCTACTTTATCCTCTTCCATCCTCTGCTCCTGACTATAACCTGGAGATTCTCCATCATTAGACTCTCCCCTAAGAGAAGTCTCTGTCCGAGCCACATGCTCCTCTGCAGCAGTCTCCTAGTTTAAAAACTGCTCTACAACCTTTTTAATGTTTAGTGCCAGCAGTCTGGTTCCACTTTGGTTTAGGTGGAGCCCATCCTTCCTGTCTAGGCTCCCCCCATTCCAGAAGTTTCCCCAGTTCCTAATGAATGTAAACCGCTCCTCTTTACACCATCGTCTCATCCACGCATTGAGACTCTGAAGCTCTGCCTGCCTACCTGGCCCTGCGCATGGAACTGGGAGCATTTCTGAGAATGCCACCATAGAGGTCCTGGATTTCAGTCTCTTCCCTAGCAGCCTAAATTTGGCCTCCAGGACATCTCTCCTACCCTTCCCTATGTCATTGGTACCTACATGTACCACGACCACCGGCTCCTCCCCAGCACTACACATAAGTCTGTCTAGATGCCTTGAGAGATCTGCAATCTTCGCACCAGGCAGGCAAGTCACCATACGGTTCTCCTGGTCATCACAAACCCAGCTATCTACGTTTCTAATGATCGAATCTCCTAATACTAATACCTGCCTTTTCCTAGCAACTGGAGTTCCCTCCCCCAAAGAGGTAACCTCAGTGCGAGAGGCAACCCCAATACCGTCTGGAAGGAGGGTCCCAACTATGGGAAGGTTTCCCTCTGCTCCCCTTGACTGCTTTGTTTCCCTGGGCCTTTCATCCTCCTCAACAGCGCAGGGGCTGTCTGACCGGAGGTAGGACAATTCTACAGTGTCCCGGAAAGCCTCATCAACATACCTCTCTGCCTCCCTTAGCTCCTCCAGTTCCGCCACCCTTGCTTCCAAAGACCATACGTGGTCTCTGAGGGCCAGGAGCTCCTTGCACTGAATGCACACATATGCCACCCGCCCATAGGGCAGGTACATGCTACACTCAGTGCAATAAACTGGATAGCCCCCACTCTGCAGCTGGGCTTCTGCCTATCAATTTAATTTAATATTCCCTTGTTGTTGTATAAGACAGTATTATAAAAAAGGTGCATAGAAGTGTCTTCCTTTATAACTTCTCTATACCATTTGTTATTGTTATATATTTATATTCCTTTATATTCAGATTTGTCTAAAATAAAAAGCCCTATTCCTTTCAATCTCTCTCCATATGGAATTTTTCCCCCTTATACTGCTAATATTCTCATTGCCTATCCCAGGAGCACCTTTTTGTATGCTACATGATGTTTTTATAGAGGGATGATGTGAACTGAAACCATTATTCCAGGGGTGAGGACAAACCAATGGTTTATATAAACATAATATAATATTTTCAGTATTATTTTCAATCTATTCTCATGTCCATTTTTCTGACTGCTGCTGCACATTGAACGGAGGATATTCACTCAGCTGTCCATAATGATGCCCAGGTCTTTT
Organism: Trachemys scripta elegans; assembly: GCF_013100865.1. NCBI lineage: Eukaryota > Metazoa > Chordata > Testudines > Emydidae > Trachemys > Trachemys scripta. The sequence goes on from NC_048299.1 coordinate 206,730,153, forward strand.
TCCTGGGATGTTACAGTTAATTCAGAACCCAGTAAGGTTTATGCACTGTTCAGATTATTCCCTGCAATGCGTATTATTTTACCTTTGTCAGCACTGAAATTCATTTGTTATCATGTTGTCTGTTTACCCAACTTTGTTAGATCTTTCTGAAGTTCCTCACAGTCTTCTCTGGTCTTGACAAACCTAAATAATTTTGTGCCGTTTACAGATTTTACTACCTCATTGCTTGACCATAGGTAGGCCTATGGGTAGGGCCCTACCAAATTCAAGGTCCATTTTGGTCAATTTCAAAGTCATAGGATTTTTAAAATTGTCAGTTTCATGATTTCAGATGTTTACATCTGAAATTTCATAGTGCTGTAACTATTGGGGTCCCAACCCAAAAGCGGGTCCTGGGGCATCGCAAAGCTGTTGTAAGGGGTCATGGGATTGCGACCCTCACTTTTGCTCTGAGAAGGCAGCAGTCACGGAACTTCCTGCAGCTGGGGGAGGTTCACAGAGGTTGGTTTGATTTCCCCCATGCTGCTGGAAGCGTCCCAGCTGGGAACTCCTAGCTGCTAGTCCCGGCTGAGCTGGGGAGGGATGGAACTTCCTCTTCTTCAGAGCAGCTGCTCTTGGTGGGGAGATCAGACCCACCTCCACTGTTTTCAACAGAGGTGTGCCAATTTACATCAGCCGAGGATCTGGCCACCAATTTTTTAGAGTAGATCTCTTTAATCCAGGCAGATAAATGTTGTACTGAGTTCCCAGCTAAAACGACTGAAAGTGGGCAAGTGATGGAACCCCTGACAAACACGGTTTCTGGAGAAAAGGTTGACAGGCACTCAAATATTGCTACTGAGTGGACAATTGCCTTCACAGTCGACATTGTGGGGGTAGTGTTATGGAAGGGAGGAGGCTGTTGTGTTTGATGGCTGCAAATAGTTCCATAGAAACCTCCTTTAAGCCCTCAACACTGTGGTCCCAGGCTGCCGGGGACAAGTCCCCATGTGCCTATCATTTTTATTTAAAAGGACGAGTGGATTTTTATGCAAGCAGTGATTCCAGGGAGATCCTGAGGGTAGAGCCACGCTGCTGGCAGTGTATTTATTTGACCTGGTGGAAATGACATGGAATGCAGTTGCTTTCATAGAGCTGTTCCTGTTACTGAATGTGCTGACAGACAGCTCAGCTGCGGAGCTTCCTGCAGCCGGGGGTAGGTATCCAGAGGTGGATCTGATCTCCCCTGAGAGAGGCGGGGAAGGGAAAGAGAAAGTCCCATCTCTCCCCAGTCCCACCGGGACTAGCAGCTGGAGCCTGGTGAATGCCCCAGCCCTGCCCCTCGCCCCCACAATAGCTAGATTTCACAATGGAGATCTGATTTCGCAGTCCATGACAAGTTTTTCACAGCCATGAATTTGGTAGGGTCCTACCTATGGGTTTGGGTGGCAGTTCTCTTAATCAACCAATATTGTAGTTAATTGATTATTTTTCTTAGAGCATTTTTGTATCAATTTTCATCACTCTTTAGAGATTCTTTTAAAATAAATTATCTGCTATTAGTGAGATTCATGACAAATGGTATTTAGCTTCTGTGGATGTAAAGAGTCTTTATACTCAGAATATCATGCAGTTCATCATTTTTTTTAAATAATGAGCAATATAATAGCTCAGCTCTTGAATTCCAGAGTCTATTAATTCAAATGCCATTAAATAAAAATATTTTACTTCTGAAAAAGCTTTATCTTCAGAAAAGAAGTATTGCTGGGAGTTCTTAAATGGCACCTTGATATGGTAGTCTAGGGCCTGAGCCAATGCCCACTGAAGTCAATGGGAGTCTTTCCATTGACTTCAATGAGCTTTAGATCTGATTCATGAGTAAGGCTTTTCCGGCACAGGTTGATATGTATTTATTGTATGGAATTGTTGTAAAGATCTATGATCAGATGAGTTCATTTTATAGATGAGATTTTTTTCTATGGAGAACTGAACTTGATAGCTTTGATCATTTTACCTGAATTAAATGGTATTTGTTCTATCTTCAGTACCCATGTGGCTCCAATTGCCATAATATCTAAGCACCTCACAATATTTAATAGAATTGTCCTCGCAACACCCTGTAAGGTAAAATGGTGCTATTATTTCCACTTTTAGAGGAAGGAGGTGAGGCATAGGGAGTCTAACTGATTTGCCCAATGACACACAGAACATCGGTGACAGAGCAGGAACTCAAACCCAGATTGGCAAAAGCCAAGGTTCGTCTAAAGCCTAATCACCAAACCATCCTTTTCCATTCCTCTCTTTAATTTGAAATAAATATTGATGATCATACAGTTTGGGGGGATCTTTTTGGATATGCAGGTTGCTACATTTTATAATAAAATATTTACAGCTCTTCATAGAAAAAGAATAGATTAAAAGAATTACTTGTATCCTGTTTGTTTTCATTCTGAAGTTATAATTAGGAGTTCACCATATTCTCATTTCCTGAGTGTTAGGATAATATTTTCTAATCAGATAGAATTCATACATTTCAGCTATGTATGTAAGGTTTATACCTACATCTTATGAAGATTATCAGATAAATGTATAAAAAGCATTGATGATACATAGGGAGTATTTGATAACATTTGAAACTAAAATTAAGAAAATTGGAATACCTTTTGTTACTATGTAGTCCCATTTAAAAAAATCAATAAAGTCATTAGGAAATACTGAGATATATTAAGATTAAATAGTAGTTCATCTGATCTATTTAAGGAATTGCCAGTGATTTCTAAGAGGAGAAATAAGAATTTATATGTTTTATCGATTCTATTGATTATATAAAAACAAATCATCTGTCATCTGGTCCTTGTCCCAGGAGTTCTGCTTATTTACCATGAAGTAATTGTGGTGGTGCTTTTTAAAGAAACAAAGGGTAAATAAGCACCCATCTCCAACTGAAAATCAATGGCAGTTGGATGCCTGGCTCGCATTGGTATCTTTAAAAAACTTCCACTGTAACAATACTTTAAAAGTAGCCACTTTAATCTTCCATTAATTGATAGGAAAATCTCTATTGGTATTTGATAACATCTGATCTACTCATATGACCTTGTTGCTTGTCATATGTGAGAGAGACCAGTAGACCTTTGAAACAATGGGTTACTGAAGATAAATCTGAATTAAGTAGGGATGATATCACCTCACCACTTGCTAGACACTTTATAGATAAAATTTAGTCTGTTACTATACTGTGTTTAGTTTGGATTGAACATATTTTTAGATCAAATTGAAGTGGAGACGGAATTAATAAATGGATTTGTTTGCAGAACAGATACCACTACCCTTACTCATAATGCCTAGTTTCTTATTTTGTAAGTAGTCTCCACTGATTTTGGGGAGTAAAATAATGCTTAATGTTAGTGAGGGTGGCATAATTCTGATGTTTGTCCCTGCTTGTACTGAATGAAGATAATTCATTGAGTTCCTTTTGAGGAAATAGATTAATGTATTTGTTGATATAAAATGAGCAATGGTCTCACAAAGTCCATATTGAACCAGAGAAGATGAAGGCCATGTGTGTTGTACATCTTACCATTAGATCAATACAGTGGTGTTAATTTAGTGGGTCTAGTGAAGACCCGCTAAATCGATCATAGAACTCTCTCCACTCGACTCCAGTACTCTAGCTCCCCGAGAAGAGTAAGGGAAGTCAGCAGGAGAGCATCTCACATCAACACTGCACGGTAGACACCACAGTAAGTCAACCTAAGCTATGTTGACTTCAATTACGTTATTCCTGTAACTGGAGTAGCGTAACTTAGGTCGACTTACCATGGTAGTGTAGACAAGGCCTTGAACTTCTTAATATTTTGGATGTGTGGAGGTTGCTATGAGTGGGGGAAAGTAATATCATGTCAGTTCAGCAAGGTATCAAGTGTAAACAAATTAGGAAATTTCAAAGCGGCTTATCTGGATTCAAAAAAAGAATATAAATTGAATGTGAGTTATTAAATATTTGGTCACACATTAAGTAAACAAGGCTAAGTAAATGTGTACAGCATCTGCAAACATGTGCCATATTTTAAAAACATTTTCCTTTTTTAGCCAAATATTTGCTCCATTTAATAGCTGTCTATTTACTTAGCACATGAAATAATTGTTCAACTCTTCGTTTTTTAAACACAGGATTTTAGAAAGATGAGTTTACATTAACAAAAAATCAGCTTTGCCTACACCATGCTAAATTGTTTTAAAATAATGATGCCATCCTAACAATATAGTCCAGTGGTCTGAAGCTTTTAATATACAGTCAGACACCTCTAAAATCTTCAGAGACCTTTTTGATGCCATTAATATGCTCAGTAAATGAAGTTATTAAAATAGGCTAGCCCAGTGTTTCTCAAACTGGGGCCACTGCTTGTGCAGGGAAAGCCCCTGGCGGGCTGGGCCGCTTTGTTTACCTCCCCCATCCGCAGGTCCGGCCGATCGCGGCTCCCACTGGCTGCAGTTCACTGCTCCAGGCCAATGGGAGCTGCTGGAAGCGGCAGCCAATATGTCCCTTGGCCCGCGCCGCTTCCAGCAGTCCCCATTGGCCTGGAGCGGTGAACCACGGCCAGTGGGAGCCATGATTGGCCAGACCTGCGGACAGGGCAGGTAAACAAACTGGCCCGGCCCGCCAGGGGCTTTCGCTACACAAGTGGCGGCCCCAGTTTGAGAAACACTGGGCTAGCCCAAAACTGTATCAAGAGTTCTCACTTTTATCTGATCCTTCACCAGAAGCATATACTGTATTTCTGTTTTCTTTCCAAAGCAGAGCCACTGAAAAGCTGTGGATTATTGGGAAATCTTATACAATTGAGATGTCACATTTTCAAACTACCTAGAGAAATAACCAGTGGTTCAAAAGGTGCTATTTAACTTAAAATACAAACCATCCTTGAATTTATAGATCTTCAAGTGGTTGGCTGAGCTTCCAAATCAAACAGATACAAGTATATATTTTCCACCTGAAATATAGCCTTAAGATGAATTCTTGTTCAGGTGTGTGGGAAACATTTCTGCTTCCATAAGGAAATCTGGTTAGTTCAAGATCATTTTAAGAGAGGTATGCTTTCATAAATAATATGCTCACTCAGTAAGCAGAAATACAAGTAAGTACCTCTCAGAGCAAAGATTCCTTTTGAAAAACTAATATGTATTGGAGAGACCATACAGTACTTCTCATATACTTGAAGTGTACTAGAATCACTTTGGCATATCAAACTATTTTTTCCTTTTATTAAGGTCATCTGTTGACTTTAACACTTCAGTTTTATTATTTAAGATCACTGAAGACTGAATTCTCTATTACTGACTTCACCAAAATTTCCACCTAAATCAATGCTTGCGCAAAGCTGGCTGAATATCATATAACAGTATACATTTACATGGTGACCTGCAAACATCAGGGGAAATCCTGTCCCCTCCCACAGGGGTCTGAACACAGAGGAGTATTGGTAGAACACTTTTCAGCACAGGTGAAGAGAATAACTCTCTGCCTCAAAGCTCAGGGAGAGCTTAGTATTGCCAATTTAACAGCTGATTCTCCACTCCCCAATAGCCCTTGGAGAATAGAGCAAATTGCTTATCTATGACGTGGAGGAGCATCTGTCCCTCGTTTCCCACCCATCCCTCCCTGGTTTACTCCATCTCTCTGATTAGCTTTGGTAGACAAGGTAAGGCAAGATCCCAGCCCCAAGAAGCTTTTGTGCATCAAAGTCATGTTGCACTTATTAAATATCATCATGCTTTTGATAAACACATTTAATCAGCTGATGCCTCCGTATGTGGTACAAAAACTGACACAGTGCTAATTGCTCCAGGGGAGGATGCCTTGTATTAAGAGCCAGATATGTAATATGTAAGTGATCACTTAGATATGCACATTTTCTTTTTCATGATAAGTAAATCTTATCTACCACGCTGTGTCAGGAGCAGAGCTGGTGAAAAAACCAGGGTCTTTGGCACAAATGCTCAAAGGTACTTTGGTGCCCAACTCCCATAGATTTCATAGAATCGTAGGGTTAGAAGGGACTGCAAGGGTCATCTAGTCTAACTTCCTGCCAAGCTGCGGGATTTGTTGTGTCTAAACCATCCAAGACAGATGGCGATCCAGCCTCCTTTTGAAAACCTCCGGTGAAGAAGCTTCCTCAACCTCCCTAGGCAGTTTGTTCCATTGTCCTACTGTTCTTACAGTTAGGAAGTTTTCCCTGAGATTTAATCTAACCTAATTTCAAGTTAGGAACATAAATACTGAAAGTTAGGAGCCTAAATTCTTTCAACATTTTTTTTTTGAAATTTTAAATTTCAAATTCTGAAATTTGAAAAATGTCAACCAGCTCCGGTCTGGAGTATCAAGATGGCTGACTCAAGTCTCAGTCTTCTGCTTTCCTGTATGTACAGGACCTTGATGCTGAGTGCTATAGGAAACTGACTCACCTAGTTCAGTTTGTAATACACCTCTACCCCGATATAACACAACCCAATATAACACGAATTCGGATATAACGCGGTAAAGCAGTGCTCCTGGGGGGCGGGGCTGCGTGCTCCGGTGGATCAAAGCAAGTTCAATATAATGCGGTAAGATTTTTTGGCTCCTGAGGACAGCGTTATATCGGGGTAGAGGTGTACCCTTTAATCCTGCTGAGGATGTCAAAGACGGTGGCAATGGGAAGATTTTATCTAGCTATTTTGATATTGCCTGTTTATAGTCTCCGGCCCCAGTCCTGCAATAAACTCCAGTCAATAAATCAGGCCTCATAGAGCGCATCACAGGATCAGAACCTAAGTGTTTGCTTAAAATACTGAGTTCCAGTCACTGGACAGTGTACAATGTATGAGAGCAAATAGGTAGAATAGGTATATTTATTTTGATAATTAGCTTATATTTTCTTTTATTTTGTGGCATGTCTTGCAGTAATCGTGAAATATGCAAGTCGTACTTTGTTTGAGAGACTCACTGGATTAAAAGGATATCTAAAAGGCACTGTACATTAAGAAGGCTTGATTTGAGAAGGAATTGCTTAGTTTCTCTGAGGAAGAATAAATAATTAAGAGTCTGACTACATAGCTAATATTACAGTACATAAATACACAACCCAGGGAGGCTTGGTGTATAATGCATTAATTTATGTGCTGTTTAAAGGTACCTTATCTTTCTGTTTTGTTATTTGTAAGTTAGAGGGTGTATTTGCTTAGACAACAGCATGCCCAGCAAGAGCTGGAAAGCTGATACTCATCCCGGGGGTCCAGTTTGCAATTTGGAGCTCTCAGGTAGAGAGAGGTGGTCAGAAGCCAGGGGTTCTTTTTCTATATGGGTGGGAACCATGAACTTTGACCTTCATTCCCATCATCCTCTAGGAAATGTAATTACATAACTACCTGTTGCTGGAGGTTTTATTTATATTGTGGGTGACAAACATAATTTTGCAATCTTCTTTGCTTTTTAACCAAAGGGTGGTGATGGGTTTGCAGCAAATATGTTATAGGGATATCTCTGAATGTAGAATACACATGCTCTTTTTTATTTGGAAGGCTGAGTTGACCAGAGAAGGCAGTCTTCTTTTAGAAACCAATTTAGCAGAGCACTTAAGGATGGACTTTAGTACACGCTTATTTAATGAAGCAATTAAGCACATGTTTAACTATAAGCACGTGTTTACTTTCCTTTGAAAATGGGCTAATGGAGTTCCAAAGAAGAGTGTAATGTAGCTGTGAATTTTCATGCTGCCTTTTTTAAGAGTAGGGGATCTGCCCACAAAGTATCATGATGCCTACAAAATGTTAGTGGAGACCCCACAGATTTGAGGTTCCCTTGGCTTCTGCAAAGTCCCCACTCTGCTACCCAGCAATCAGGGGCTTCTAAGTTTGCGGTGATGCCACTGATAGTCCACTAACTACCAACGCTCCATCCATGGTGGATGAAATGTTCTGGATATGGTGACCAGACAGCAAGAGTGAAAAATCAGGACAGGGGTTGGGGGATAATAGGAGCCTATATAAGAAAAAGACCCCAAAATCAGGACTGTCCCTATAAAATTGGAACATCTGGTCACTCTAGCTCTGGAATGGGAGTCCTGGCTGCTATGAGCAAGAGTAAATAACATTACAATGCACTTAACCTTCAATCCTGCACTAGCAGAAAGGGATCATCTAGGAGCTGACCTAAGGGATTTTTTTTTCAGCATTCCTCTGATTCTATGTGACTAGAAGGATTGTGTTTTATTTTTATTTATCAATGATCCTTCACCACAGACACAAGGCGATCAGAAATGATGGAATGCCATAAAGCCGTGCTGCATCAGAGCAGCTCAGAATGCAAGAACAATGAAAATGTATTTCTTTTCCTTGCCTCACTGCGTTCTTTCTCAAACTTCCCTTTTCTTTGTCTGTAACATTGCCAGCATACATTAACTGCTACTTCAGTCTGCAGCAGGAGAAATTTGCAATCATTGTCACAGAAGGTTTAATATATTTTAAGGCCGCTCTGCTGTCCACAAAAGGGCTTTGAACAGGAGGTTGTAAACTAGAGATGCTCCATTTATCTTACCTATGACAAGGAGTAAAAATTTAGGAATTCCCAAGTGCCACTGATGACTGCTGTAGCATCCTGTAATTAAAGGCTGCATTACATTTGGATGGTAGTGGTGAACATTGCTGTTTGAAGACTACAGCCAACACAGTATCTTAATTGAACTGTTAAAAAAAAAACCATGGGGGATCGATAAAAGGTAAGATTTGTTAGAATTAAGATGTTAAATAAAAGAACATCCAGGCTGGAAGCAAGGGAATCTTTATGCCTCACTTGGTGGGAAGCCAAGAGCTTCTGAAATCAGTCAGTACATTTTATTTTTGGCATGGGTAGGAGATACTGGCTCAGGTTTAATCTGAGCCTCTAGAACTTTTCACAAGGTTTGGCGAAGAGGCTTTTGAAAGCTCCTTATTGGTTTTCCTTTGATCTGAGCAATTCCTAGCAAGGCAGGAGGTGGAAGCATTAGTGCTATTTTCTTTCTTTTGTCAGGGCTTACCTTCAGTGAAGTGCTGCAAGAGAGGTGCCTGGAGCAGCCCTGAGAGCCCCTATGGTGACTGTACGTCAATGTCAGCTTTTTAACCGGTAGCCTGTTTTCAGCTTGAACTAATTTCTCATGCTTCCTTCCCCTCCCCTACCACCTTGAGAGGACGGCTGCGGCCCCATGTCCTGCTTCTACAGACATCTGAAAGTCTTCTTGTGGTATTTTCATGTGTCCCACAGTTCTTACCAAAGCTGTGATCTGAATATCACAGCAGAGCTCAGACCACAGAAGTCTGAGAGGCTGGTAGAGCAAACTAATGCAGTAACAGCATTACACTGTAGTCCTGAGGTTTCTGTTTCCTGATAAGATGTTAAAATCTTTCTATCAAGACTGTGTAAAGGGCAGGAGGGTTAGTACTGCTTTCTCTATTAAAAGTGACTGTGGGGTATCTCAGTTCTTTGAATTCTCAATTGTATTATTATAATCTCAATCAACGACATTTGTTGTCCTTGAGATGAGACTTGGCAGGTGAAATCTCAAAGGTATTGATTGATTTGGGGGCAAGTTAGGGGGCGATTGAAAATCTGGCTTATGAAGCGAAATTAGCTTCAACCTTACCTACAGAGTGACAACAGTAACTGGTGCTCCATAATTAAAAAACAGTGGGTCAGATTCACCGCTTTGCATAGCTCAGGTAAAGAAAAGCAGGTGGAATATACTAGTGAATCTAGCCCTGTATTTAAATAATAATATGGATCTGACTACTTGCACTCTTTCAGTTCCTTTCACTGGAGCCTCTTACATTGCTTTGCCATCATTAATATGGATTTTAGGTGCCTACCTGTAGGGATCACTCAGTGTGGTTAAGATTTTTGTGTTGGTTCCCACGGTAGCATCTGTATAAGACTCTTTTTTATTTTTACCCCAAATTTTCCACTGTTGCTACCACCAGGAGCTGATACAGTGGGAACAACAATGAGAGAGCATTGTTGTAGTCACCCTTCCTCAATGCAGTTGGGCATGATACAGTGGCAAAAATACCAGAGGCCGTCAATGCCTTGTTTACATTAAATTTGCTATTTAACTGCTGGTAGCAATGGTGGGAAACTTTGGTAACAATCCTAGAGTACATATGGCCTGAGTCTAAGTACTTCATGACTGTTGGCAGGGCTCTCAATATTGTGGGATCCCTGTTATGGAATATATTACTTTTTTCAACCCATCAGAGCAAATTCTGGTGACCTTTGGGAACAACGTAAAGCCCATTGATTTTATTTAGTATTCAATCTGAATGATTTTATTTTGCTTTTCATGTTTGGTTTTGCAGGCTTGTTCTTGCTAATATGCGTTATGTGTTTTAATCTCTGTTGATGAAGTGCCTGGCTGTCATGGAGGTGTTACACAAATTAGTAAAATAAAGAATATATATTGGTACATGTGTATGTGATATTCATAAAAGATGCAATATGAATTTGTCCAGTAACATGACTAGACAAGAATATACCTACAATTCCTTAGCAAATACCTGGTGAAACCAATCCCCCTAAAGAATTGCAATGCATATCATAAGATACCCTGAAGACAGACCTGGCTTCTTCAGTAAGGGAGGAGTACATCTCTACACTTCAGTCATTCACATATATTCATTGTAAACACACTTCATGAGTGAAAGGTATTTCACATGCAAAGTTTGCTAGAACAATCAATTCAGATGCATAAACAAAAGGAAGCTCTCTGCCTAGGTGTAATTTTTTTTATATCTTTCAGCTAACTCTGATGTAAATGTGAAATCCAGCAGTCAGAGACCTCATGTGGATTAGTGTCTGAGTCCATAAAACAATGAATGGCTTATACTTATCCATATATATTGTTTAGTTTTCTGTGTTAGATGTCGTATTTTTCAGTTAATAAGTCATTTGAAGATAATTCAGTGTACTCTAGAAATAGTTTTATTTTATTTAATGGACTCATACTGTCGGAGAAAATAACACCAAAAACAATGTTAGGAGATGTCTGCATTTTGTTGTACAGCATGCCCGTTAGTGAAGTAAAAGGCATGCCCCAGTCCAGCCTGTCCACTTAGGCATGCTACAACCAAAAAGCCAGCTTGTGATAAGCCTTTCAGTGCACTGAAAGGCATGCTATGGCATTCCAACTGCAAAATGTTACCATACAATACATATCGATAGTGTATATAGTGTTGCTGAGTTACATGGAATGTGTGATTGCAGCATTTGCTAATAGGTTAAGAGAAATGGGGGTAAATATTATGACCCCTTTGCACTGCTCAAGCAGTTGAAAGGGACTGTACAACTGCCCCAGATGAGCAGCTGGGAAATCCCCAGCTAGTGCAGAGCTGTAAGCCAACTCTTCCTGGCACCGCAGCTTGGGGATTGTGCTGGGCAAAGAACGGAGTATGGCTGGAGCCCACTGGGTACCAGTGTTACTTGTCTATCATAAAAGCCCCTAGCAGGTTGTTGCAAGTTATTAGACTGCTGTAAATTGCAACAGGGGGTGAACTGGTGTCCAGCTGCCCTGGGATCAAGGGAGCACAAGAGTGACACATTTTAGTCAATGTTACCAGTGAGGCACCAGAATAGATAGGAAGTGCACTCTGAATAGAACAGGAATAGCGAGGCACATGGTAAATTGAAAATGCATAGGGTAAATTGAAAATACATGGGTACATATCTGGCAAAAATATGGATATGAAAGTCCTCCCCACCCTCAGTTAGATTTATACACACAGATCTGACAAAGCGTGCAGAGTAATGGTATAATGCATCCTCCCTTTATGACATGCAGAGAGGCCACACTTTGTTCTAGCTTTCTCTTGAACTAGGTTTGGAGAAATCATGAGCTCGACAATTCTTTGATATGTGTCTGAGCCTGGACTGTCAGAAATCAAGAAGTACAGAGGAACACACAGATTAAAATGTTAAACTTTTTCGAACCTCAAAAAAATTGCAGTGGAAGTTGAGGACTGTTCTTATTTTAGCTGATGTGATTCACCTATTTCTTTGAAGTACTTAGGTTGGTATATGATCTTAAAATCAATGTTAAATTCTGTGTTCTTAAGTCTGTCTGTCTACTATGGGTTTTGGTGTTCATTATAGCCAAACACTCCATGTTCTTCCAGGGGTTCTGTGTGGTTTTCCCTACAGAGTCATTTCTCAGTAGTTCCATTGGGGACAGCATGTTCCTCCTGGCAAAGATTACAGGGTTTGACCTCCAGAACTCATGGATCTCTCAAGCTCAGCATGAATTGCAGAAGATCTAATAGAGTGTCATCCACATGGAGTCCCTGTACCTCCATATTGTCTTCAGCGCTGGGCTCCCTACTCTCTTGGAAGAATAAATCCCACTGGAGCAATGGTGCAGGGAGTCCAATGGTGCAGGGAGTCCTGAGCTGGTGGTTGTGCCTGGAACATTTGTGAAAGGGAAGGTTCCATAGTATGGAAAAGAGCCGAACAAAAGGCTAGGCAAACAGAGGCTGTATTTGCTTTTGCATCCATACCTGCTGGCTATAGGGTGGAGAGTGTCTGTTCTGCCCTCTGCCTATATGTCAGTCTTTAGATTCCTAGAAAGCCCTCTTAAGGTATGGGGAGAGTGTCAGTGTGGGGTGAAGGACAGTGCCTCAGATGTTGCTCCTTATTCTTTCCAGGAAAAGGGGAGATACCAGATGATCCTGCAGGAAGGATTTCCCAATTTTGGTTACAAAGCAATTTTGTCTCTGAAATTCCTGAGACCAGGTAGGTGAGGTAATATGTTTTAATAAACCAGCTTCTGTTGGTGAAAGAGACAAGTTTTCGAGCTGCACAGAGCTCTTCTTCAGGTCTGAAATTCCTGGCACACTGTGTAGGTATCTTTTCATCATGTGAAATGTTGGTGTTCAAGTAAAAAGGAGATGAGAAGTCATTAGTGGAGATGCCCAGCAGGTGTTTTTTTAAAGTTAAAGGAGTTGGCTTTTTTTTTTTTTAAACTTGTTTAAAAAAATATCAAAAGGCAAAGCTTATATCAGACTAAGTGCTGCAGTCTCGGAGCCTGAAAAAGGTCAGTGTTAAAAAAGCAAGACTTTTCTTAGCAAGAAAGTAATGAAAAAAATTTCCTGCCTGAGTCATTGACAAACTATTTTTTCATCACTTTTATGTTTAAAAAGTGTCAACCAATTCAAGTTATTTTTGGTATAAAAATGAAAACAAAAAAAACCATCTGGAATGAGAACTAATTCAGCAAAGACTTAGTCCTGCCGCACTCCGTGCATCACAAACTGCCACCGAAGTCCCTGAAAACATCGGATGAACCAGGAAGTCAAGATTTCAACAGGACACCAATTATGATGTTTGAGTTATAGAGCACTTGTCTTCCCCTCTTCCAGCCTTGGAATTAGTTTTTGTGTGAATTTAGTGCACCTGAAAGATGCCAAAGTAACAGCCTACCCTGGAAAATGAAGGCTTCTATTTAGCCACAAAACAGAGAACAAGCAGCAGCTGTGCAAGCTTCCTTGTGCGGCTTCGGCCCAGTTCTGGAGGGAAAACCTCTAAGGATGAGAGGGTAGTACTGTCTTTTTCCCTCTATGCAAAAATAATATATGAAGAAACCATACGGGCATGGTGGGTCCAAAGAACCATGTTTACTAAATACAAAAAAAAATCCAAAACCTCATTACATATACACATTGCAGCTTTGGCTGGTTTATAAAATGTAACACACAGTGCGCGCCACTAAACTATTTAAAGGGATACTACCCAATTCTTAACCACTACAATAATTTAGTCTTCACACTCGTTCAGTCTTTGACCTGTCTATTGATATTGCAATAAAGGTGTCCTCCTTTACCAAATAAGTTGTTTTATTAGATGTCCACAGAGGAAATCCACTCAATATTAGCAACAACAAAAAAGTGTTATTAAGGGAAATGCAACCATATCCTGGACTATAGCAGTGCTATCTGTCGGTATCACTTAAATTACAGATACAGGGTTAGATTCACCATTACACTCCAGCTGCTTTGGAAACACAACACAACCATGAAGCCAGCCAGTTATGCCAGGTGTGTTCTGCTTTGCATTACTGGAGAGCAAAAGAGCAGCCCGAATGTATTGGTGAATCCAGCCCACCGTTTTTAGGTCCCAATTCACAAGCATGTGCCTAACTTTAAACAAGAAAGTAGTTCTATTGGCTTAAAGCCTAGCATAACTGTCTGAGTTTTGTGTCACCAAAGCAGCAGGAGTACACTGGTGAATCTGGTCGTCAGTACGACTACTCCCATGCTTAAATACCTTGGTGATTCAGGGCAGCATTCACTCTTCTTTGTATCTAATTCCCACTTTTAATGGAAACCGCCAGTAGCCAGAATGTAAAGTACTGCTCCACTGAAACCCTCTGGATACATTATAAAACACGAATGCCACTTTTTTTACAATTCTGTAAACAAGAGTAAGACAAAATTAATGGGCATCACTGGAATTACTGTATATTTTCAGCAACATATGCTTCAGGGGATATTGACATTTGCCAACTAACAATTAATCACCCTGAAATATCTCATTTTGGACATATGGGAAGGTGATAGCAGCATGCGAGTTGCACAACTGCTAAAGAAAGCTGTTATTATAGATGTCAATCTGAATTATAGGTGATGTGGCAGTGAGAACCTAGAACCAGTTGCTACTAGGTATTGTTAAATCGATCACATTTGCCTCCCCATCTTTATTGAAAGGTTCAGCAAGACCCTCCCACACTACCTTATTTTGTAATCAATAAACTTGTATCTCATTATATAGTATTCTGGCTTCTCTGGACTATATTGCTGTAACTCTTGATGGCTGACAGAACATTAAATGAATTTCCATACATTTGAGGTGGCTGCATTCTGCCTCTGGTAGAAAACCTGAGCAAGCAGGAGGGGAAAAAAAGGAGGGACTAGTACATTTTAAACAAAACTATAGAGATAATTGAAATAAGAGGCATGGTTAAATAATGGATGTACTTGTTTATTTTGCTGGATTTCCAGCTCCCAAATCAGTTAGAAGGAAATGGGTTTCTTTCTTTCTTTCTTTCTTTCTGTGAAAGCATGATGGTATGTTGTTCACTTGTATTGAGTGTATCACACCCGGGCACTTGTGATAGGCTTCCTTCCTTCCAGGGCTGGCTCTAGGATTTTTGCTGCCGGTCGGGGGGAGCGGGGCCGCGCTGCGGCCGGGCTCGCCGCCCTCCTCCTGGCGCTCCGGCTGGTCGGGGGGAGCGGGGCAGTGGCCAGGCTCGGTGCCCTCCCCTGCCGTGCTCCCTGCCGTGGGGCGGCAGGAGGCTTTTTTGCCTGAGGCGGCAAAAAAGCCAGAGCCGGCCCTGCCCAGAGTAGTGGGCAGGCCTGTGTCTCCCCCTCTCCCCCTTGCCTTGCACCCCGCCGACGGAGTGGCCATCTAGAGCTGCACCAATGCCCTACCAAGAGGGGAGTGACTTTGAGGGTGCAGTTGGCCACATCGGCCAGGTCGCGGAGAGGCAGCTGATTGATCCCCCCCCGGAAGGGGGCGAGGATGAACTAAGGGGAACTGCTGGAGGGCACTGGCTCGAAGAGGACGCCGTGAGCTTGGGAGCAACGCGGGTCCAGACACGCCAACCGAGGGCGAGACGACGGACGGGACGCTACCAGGAGGGGGCGCTCCACTGGACACAGCTAATTCCCGAAACAACCAGTAGGAGGCGCCAGGTGGTGAGTCCCAACCCCGTCACAGTGGCCAATAATGTTTTTTATTAAGTTTTTATGGTACCAATCATTCTTTTTCCCCCTGTCAGATTTAACCTGTCATTTGGAAGCCTCATTGGAACAATGAAATTAGAGGAAGGAGAAAAACCTAAAAACACAGCCCAGTGCACTGTAAAAGTTCCATTTTTCACAAAGACTTTAGGATAAAATCTAAAGCGGAGCATTGCTGGTTTGAGTAGGAGAGAGTCAGCTTTTCCGATAGTTTGCATACAGAAGATAAGTTCATATGGGTCTGACAATATGTTATATGGTATCAATCATGTAACACAAAGATTTTGGGCTGGAGTCACCACTCTGTTATTTTAGTTTTATGCAGGTGTGACTCCGTTGATTTCAATGGATGGATGTTGTTCCAGATTTAAGTCCTAATTCACTGCTCTGTTACAGCAGCTTTATGCCAATGTAACAGAGTTGTGAATCAGATGTTAAATCTGAAAAAAAAAAATCTACTGTCACTTCATTTTATTGCAGATCACATGGTGACTGCATGCACAGTTGCTATGTAATTTGTGCTTTGCAGGTGCTGGTAACTTAATTTTAGAATAAAGAAATAATCCTGGACGTGTTTAGTAATTACTATGTTAATAACAGAGTAATTGCACTGTTATTTCTTGCCTACAAATTACATAGTAGTCGCACTTGGAATTACCATAAAAATGAAAAACTTCAGTAGATGCCAGTGAATGATTGCTTTATAATTACAATATAATTACTTGGTTATTGGTGTCTGGCAAGAGAAAGGATTGCACAAATTTTATATACAGTATTGTACTGTCACAGCTGCCAAAGGTCTCAAGATGTCATTGTCTTGAACAATATCCCTGGAGACTCACTAAAACCCTTGAAAATATTCTAATTTAAGAGTAAAAAACGGATGTCTCTGGAGGTGGCCCTGCTCATTGAACAAATAGTTTGCGCTGACAATAAAATACTACTCTACTAAAACTAAGCCTGCTGCAATTGTAGAAGGACTGTTCTGCCTATCCTGTTTGGAGGAGGAGGAGATGGCTCAAGAGGAATAAATCAGTGCATCAGAGTGTGTGGACTCAACACAAGGTCTCACAGTAGGGGCTTCCAGAACTAAGCTCCCCGAGACAACCGCATCATGCTCCCCATCCACAATGACTGCTTATTTAATGATGTAGCCTAATCCCCTGTACCATCATCTGCCCGGCAAGAAGTTGCCCACTAGTGGATCTTTACAAGTAGTACTTGCCATGAGTTCTAGGGCTTCAGATAGAAACTGACTTGGTTTGCTTCTCAGGGTTTGGCAATTTGTAGTAATAACAACAGTTTAAAGCCCAACATAGGGGCTTTAAAATGCATTACAAACACTGAATCATTTCATACCTTGTGAAGTCATCTGCTAGGGAACTGTAAGATTTTTGAGTACATTCCTATCGCTTATACGATTGGGCAACAGCATAAATAAGGCTGGTTCAATTAATTGTCAAGATTTTGATAACCTGAATTTTCTGCAGAATGCTAGATCAGAGGTTTATACAAATGGTATTTTTCAACTGTTCAGAATAGCACTCTTTGCATAATAATGCAAATGCTTTCTGTGATTCTTCATGGAAAAAGCAGGAACATCAGAGGAACTCTGAGTTTGTTTTGATTTTTAAAAGTCAAAAATGTTCTGAAAAAAACCTATTTGCTCGTTTGGCATTTTCTCTAGTGGTTATGCAGATATATTGTCAATAATGTTCTGATGGGAAAATAATGGAACAAATATTTTCCACTCGTTTCAACCTGAATTTGATAGTCCATGTAGACAGATGGTGGAATGATTGAATGTAACTGAGGCAGAAAGGGTTAGATTCACAAAGGTGCTGTGATGCCCAAGTTTCTAGCTTGTCAGCACTTGTAGAAAATCACTGGGATTCACAAAGACTGAGTTTGGTACCTAGACTCCCTATACAATGAATGGGGAGAGAACAGAGCTCAGAAGGGGATTTACAAAAGCCAGCACCCTTGGTGGCTTCTTGCCTAAACTGACCACTTGGAGATGCTAAGTTAAAGGGTATGGGGTAATCCCCACCCCTCTTTTTGGAGGTAGGTGGACTTCCTTTGGGATTCTCAGCAGTGAAGCCCTGCTTGGTGTTACATACCTATACCATTTTATTAGGAAAAGGCCCTTCCTTTTAACTTTCAGCCAAGTGGTTAGGGTACTCACCTGCAATGTGGGGGACAGCGTTCCCTAGTTCAAGTCCCCTCCCTGCTTGAGAAAGAGATGGGATTTGAACTGAGATCTACCATCTCTTAGGTAAGCACTTTGGTATATTCTGATGTCTGGGGCTCCCTCAATCTCTCCTGTTGAAGCTGGTTCACAGTGAATAAACAATTTAAAAACAAATCATGGACCAGTGACAGCAAGCGAGCATATGCACACATGAGAATGACTTTATATCCTGTGGGTGGGAGCACTCCCTTGAGATATAGGAGACCCAGGATCCAATCCTCCCCTTCCAATTTATTTTTTTAATTGTTTATTCACTGTGAACCAGCTTCAACAGGAGAGATTAAGGGAGCCCCCATCAGAATATCCCATAGCCCAGAGGTTAGGGCATTGTTTGAGGGGTAACCGATCCCTGTTCAAATTCTTTCTCCCTGTGAGGTGGAGTGGGGACTTGAACTGGGTCTCACATCTGAGTACCCCAACCGCTCGGCTAAAAATTATGAGGATGGTTGTCATTCTCCCCTCCCTGGCTGTTTTGTGTAAACTGACCTATAGGGGCCTAATCTGGAAGACCCTGTCTGAGCATGCATACTTGGTCAGGCCCTGCAGGTGAGTTAAGAGGAGGAACACCTATATCTTTCCTCAGTTTGTGATTCGCTTTTGGGCTTCAAGGTTTGGATGCCTGGTGTGGGACTGCAGTGGGCATGCTCAGAAGCAGAAACATAGGTTGTGAGAGAACTTCTACTGCAAAAATGTAGGTGGCAAGTGAGTATAGGTGTCTAGAGAGTTTGGGGGAAGCTAAGTGGGGTTTTATGAATCCCAGTAGGGCCTGATTCTGGGAGGTCGGTGCCTGATTTGGCAGATAGGTAAATAAGTCCTTTTGGGAATCCAGCCCAAAGATTTCAACTAATCAGGGACATTGAAGGCAAATAAATACTTTTTTTTTCTAGTTAGCATTCAGCTACATTTTCATGAAGTCCTTCTAGCTGTTGTCCACTTTGCTCCCTTTTACCCCTCAAGGACTGTGTATATCTTGTTCTTCGTCTCCACCCAGTTCTCTGAATTTCAATAGGAAAAGCTGGGATTCATACAAAATCATGAGAAAGGATGATCTGTATCCTGCTTTTCTTTTCACCCACTCCTTTTGGATTCCATTTGTTTAAAACTAATTTTGAAGGGCTGTCAAAGCACACAGTAGCCTAAAAATAATAGATTTTCTTGTGCTTAATTAATAATGCGTTTTGTTGAGATAAGCACTTTTAAAATGTTTTAGTGTGTATGACAGATGGGCTCTTTTTATTTTCAAGTACTTCTGTCTTTCTCTAATATATTATAGTTTATTTTTGAAACCTACTTGCTGGGGTGGAGAACAAACTGTAGTCCACTCTGAAATATTAAAATAATTCAAAGGGAAATACGGTGCTTGGAAGGAATACCATTTGCTAAAGAGTATTTGCTAGCAGACAGAAGTAGAGGCATAACTACTGTCTCGTTTGGCTTCTACAGCACTGTAAGGAGTGGAACAAATGTACTTTGGAAGCTAGAAATAAAGAACGTCTACAAAAATGTTATAATAAGATTTGAATATTTAAGTAAACAAGAAATTGCTGGAATCTCGCAATATTCTCAGAAGCCAACATCAGTGGGGTAAAACAATGATTTCTTCATGGTGCTTAGGATTTCCTGTATGATTTCAGTGAGGTGTGTTCATGCTTATTGTAGTTATGCCAAACGGGAAGTTTTCAGTAACATTTTCTCTTTCCGTTTTTTGAAAAACCCTCTTTTTATCTTATGTTTCACCCAGCTGCTAAACCAAGATAAATTCCCTTTTCGGATTATAAAACGTTTGAAGGGTTAACTGGAATCTATGACTGTAACAGCACAAAGAGGACAGTTACAAGGGTTCCCAACTTTAGATTTAGATCACTAGTTGGATGATGAATGTTCTAATGGACCAGGTTCTTGTAATGAACCACTTCTTCACCTTCAAGGCTTCTTGCTGAAGTGGCAATTTTCTATCAAGAGCATCCAAGCACAGGGGTGTTATACGGAATAGCAAGATGCAGCTGTTGAGCTGGAATAAAGGCTTGTTTCAACGTGATGCATTTTTCCTAAAACTCAAGTAAACCCTTTGTCCTACACATTGTTGATCCATGCTCCATTACCTGAATAGCTGAACTTAAAGTAGTTTTGCTGGTCAAAGGAAACATATGAATTGAGGAGTGGGTGGATAAACCAAGGATGGGGAGAGAAAGAGCAGTCTTGTGGTTGAGGCAATGGGATGGGACTCTGGGCCTTGATTCTGCTCTGTAAAATAGGGACAGTATTGCTTAATTTCTCCCTCCCGTTGTCTGTCTCGTCTGTGAGTGTAAGCTCTTTGGGGCAAGGATTCACCCCTTACTACCTCTATATACAGCACTCAGCAAGATGGGATCCTGATTTTGATTGGGGCCTCTGAATGCTACAAATAAATAATAGATGCTCTTTATGGATCTTTCATTTCGTGCCCTGGATTTACAATAGAGATAGGTGATCTGTTCTAAATGGATTCAGGAATCTAGTCTTTGAATCCCTCCTTTCTACAGAACTTCCTTTATATAAAACTTCTAATGAGGCCAAGTTCAGCTGCTTTGCTGATTCTTAATATACTATAAAAAGTCTCCTTTTAGGTTAGACTTTTGATTTGGTCCACCTGTAGTTTTGTGTATAACTGTAAATGTGGGATTGGACCAACATCTTTATACATGGAGGGCCTAATCCTCCACAGTCTTGCCTCTTCTGTAATGACTGGCATTCGGTGTAAAACCTTCCAGTGTGATTTGTTAGCATCTTTGCATATTTTTAAACAGAGCTGGTTAGGAATTTTGCAACAATATTTTTTCATCCAAATATGCCTCTTTGTCAAAACTGCTTGTGTGAAAGGGTCGGTTCCCACAAATTTCTCAACTCTAAACTTCTTTTGGGGGAAAAAGTTTTGAGATTGTTAAAATATCCTATTTTGTAATATTTTTTAAATGAAAATTCCAGTTTCTCAGTGTGAAATGACTTTTTGTTTTGAAATTTAAGCTAACTATAATTTTTAAAAAAATTGAAAATAAAGATTTTGATAGACCTGCACCAATTTTTGGCTCTCTGTTCATGAACACTTTTTAGAGATTGCTGTTTCATCCCACGTCAGGATAGGAACATTTGTTGAAATCTTGAACCTTTTTGCAGGGGACAACCATTTCCCAGTCAGCTCTACTTGGCTGTGTCTATAAATGATATGGGCCCAGTACATCCATTCAATCTCCTATTGTTGTATGAGCCTAGTGACTTGGGGCCTTCTCTCACTTACAGTGATTTTATACTGGGGTAGCACCACTGATTTTAGTGCAGTTCAGTGGCTACTTTAACTTGAGGATTTGACCCAACACTGTTCATGATTTTCCACACACTATGTTGTACTCTCTGAAGGATGATCTTCATTTTATAGTAATAGAACAAGTCATAAGTATGGAGTTCAGTGATCACTCAGTGCTTAAGTCCTTGCAAGAGCTCTGCTTTACTCTGCGTATGGTTCCAATTGGCTGTGCATAACAATACAGGCTTCATAGTGCTCCACCAGGACTCTGTCTGGGAAGCTCAGCCTTTAAAGGCACAGACCCTAATACTCAGTACAGTCTTTATAAGAGATTACGGTGGGCAGCTAATCTGTAGCTGTCTGCTTCTAAACCCAAAATAGTAGCTGCTTTTGCAGCGAAGAGGAGAAAAGCTGGATGAATCACTGATTCAAATCGTGCCTCTGAATCAGGAAGAGAGAAGGTTTTAATTCATAGCTCTTATCTCCGAGGTGACTGCTTTAATCACCATCCTATAGAATCATTCTCTTTAGTGCTTTGCTCAATGAATATTTAAGTATTTATGCAAAGTGAAACAGCTTTAAGAGCAACACTGAGCTCATCCAATCCCCAAATAGCCTGCTGGTTAGAATGCTCACCTAGAAAGGTAAAAATCCCAGTTCAAATCCCTACTCCCGCATGAGGTTTTAAACCTGGCTGTCCCGTATCCCATGGAAGTGCTCTAACTACTAGGCTAAAGGTTATAAAGACACATACACATGCTCTCATTTTGCTAGCCTGGAAAAATGGTTTCCCGGACAAAAAACTTCACCGAACTGTAAAGAAGGGTACTTCTGTCCATTTAAATGAGCAGCATATGGAAAATAAATCATAACAGATACAAGCTGCATACATAGCAAACCTTGGGTTAGCACCCATTTAAAAATGATAGAATTTTCTGTAAATCACATTGTGCCATCAATTCAGTGAATGTGTATTATGATAATTATTAACTAGTATTATTTATTTTGCGTCATAATATTCTACATGTGTATGGTGCAGTATAAAGAGATTCAGAAGAGGTCCTTGCAGTGAGGATAAATGACGTAAAATGCAAGGACAGATGACACTGGGCAATGAGAAAGAGAAGTTTACACAAAATATGGCTGTTGGGCTGTGTGGGCACCCAGGGTTTTGTGCAAGGATCTAAAGGTGGAGAGTGGAACTGGAGATTAGAAATTTTCTGATTGAACATGTTTACATTGGAAAATGCCATTTGTTGTAAGCGCAATGTATGGAAGAAATATGTTACCTTTCCTGAAAACTCATTTTGAAAGAAAAATTGAAAACACATTTGGATGAGGTTGAAACATTCCACTTTGACCTTTTCAGAAGAGAACATTTCAATATTTCATTTCAAAATGACTTTTCATTTCAATTT
The DNA here is from genome assembly GCF_013100865.1 of Trachemys scripta elegans. NCBI lineage: Eukaryota > Metazoa > Chordata > Testudines > Emydidae > Trachemys > Trachemys scripta. The sequence continues at coordinate 206,752,876 of NC_048299.1, forward strand.
TTTAAATTTTATATCACATCGTATAAAAGAAAAAAAAATCAAAATCAGGACAAAAATTTTCAACTGTGTTGAAGTGAAACATTCGAAGTGACCAAAGGGATTCTTTTTTTAATTTTGATTTGTGGGAAACGTTGAAATTTTTATGTTTGCATTCTACTCTGGAATGGAAGACATTTTGAAATTGTGAAAGACCCCTGTGAAAAATTCAGTTGTTCATAGTTCTGTTGGAATGGAGGAGAAGGGCAACAGGGAATAAACAGCACTCATTTATAGATAAATCTACAAAGGGCTACAGAATTAACAGATTACACTGGTCTACAATTTTTGAGAAGTCGTCTGCTTCAGAGATAAAATGTGCTATTTATGTATTTTGATGTGCTGAATTCAAGTATGACAATTAAAACAACTGGCTACTGTTTCTAAGATATTTAAGTTTTTACATTTTATGTCTATGTATATTGTGTAGATAGTAGAGTTTTAATCATAAATTGTAAACCTAGGTCTTTTCATGTGTTTATGGTTGCTTTACATGATAATATTTCACCTGTCCTGTTTATGTAACACTTTAAAAATCAGCAAAAGGATTATATAAATAAAATGTATTATGAAACAAAAGGCAAACTATAATGTACATAGTTTAGTCCTATTCAGTGTCTACTCGGCGCTTCTTGGCTTGTCTCTTGTATTCATTAAATGGAGCATCTCTTGTCACTGTCCAGCAATAGTCTGCAAGCATTGATGGGCTCCATTTGCCCTGATAGCGTTTCTCCATTGTTGCAATGTCCTGGTGAAATCGCTCGCCGTGCTCGTCGCTCACTGCTCTGCAGTTCGGTGGAAAAAAATCTAGATGAGTGTGCAAAAAATGTATCTTTAGTGACATGTTGCAACCAAGGCTTTTGTATGCCTTGAGGAGGTTTTCCACCAACAACCTGTAGTTGTCTGCCTTGTTGTTTCTGAGAAAATTTATTGCCACTAACTGGAAGGCTTTCCATGCCGTCTTTTCCTTGCCACGCAGTGCATGGTCAAATGCATCATCTCGAAGTTCACAAATCTGAGGACCAACAAAGACACCTTCCTTTATCTTAGCTTCGCTTTACCTTGGAAATTTTCCACGGAGGTACTTGAAAGCTGCTTGTGTTTTGTCAATGGCCTTGACAAAGTTCTTCATCAGACCCAGCTTGATGTGTAAGGGTGTTAACAAAATCTTCCTTGATTCAACAAGTGGTGGATGCTGAACACTTCTCCTCCCAGGCTCCAATGACTGTCAGAGTGGCCAGTCTTTCTTGATGTAGTGGGAATCTCTTGCACGACTATCCCATTCACAGAGAAAACAGCAGTACTTTGTGTATCCAGTCTGCAGACCAAGCAAGAGAGCAACAACCTTCAAATCGCCACAAAGCTGCCACTGATGAACTGGAATTGATGGCAAAACATTGCTATTATGCAGTAAAACAGCTTTAAGACTCGTCTTCGATGAATCAATGAACAGCCTCCACTCATCTGGATCATGAACGATGTTGAGGGCTGCCATCACACCATCGATGTTGTTGCAGGCTACAAGATCACCTTCCATGAAGAAGAATAGGACAAGATCCTTTTGACGGTCACGGAACATAGAAACCCTAACATCACCTGCCAGGAGATTCCACTGCTGTAGTCTGGAGCCCAACAGCTCTGCCTTACTCTTGGGTAGTTCCAAATCTCCGATAAGGTCATTCAGTTCACCTTGTGTTATGAGGTGTGGTTCAGAGGAAGAGGATGGGAGAAAATGTGGGTCCTGTGATATTGATGGTTCAGGACCAGAAGTTTCATCCTCTTCCTCGTCTGACTCAAGTGAGAATGATTCTGGTGCATCAGGAACTGGCAGTCCTTCTCCGTGGGGTACTGGGCGTATAGTGGATGGAATGTTTGGATAATGCACAGTCCACTTTTTCTTCTTTGACACACCTTTCCCAACTGGAGGCACCATGCAGAAGTAACAATTGCTGGTATGATCTGTTGTCTCTCTCCAAATCATTGGCACTGCAAAAGGCATAGATTTCCTTTTCCTGTTCAACCACTGGCGAAGATTTGTTGCACAAGTGTTGCAGCATATGTGTGGGGCCCACCTCTTGTCCTGATCTCCAATTTTGCAGCCAAAATAAAGGTGATAGGCTTTCTTAACCATAGTGGTTATACTGCGCTTTTGTGATGCAAAAGTCACTTCACCACAAACATAGCAGAAGTTATCTGCACTGTTCACACAAGTACGAGGCATCTCTGCTCACTTTGGCTAAACAGAAATGTGTCCCTTTGCAAAATCAAATACTGACAAATAAGAGAGCCCGACACTGTATGATTTCTAGAGCTGATATAGGGCAATTTGTTCAGCAGAGTGATGTAAGCTTCGTTATGATTGCATAATCCATGACTTCTAGGAATAACATGATGCAATTCATATCATGTATGACGCAATATCAGCTTCAGATTGCATCACTCATTGTTTTGCCTAAAAAGCAACTACTGTCCACACCCAGTCATAGATTTATTCATAGATACAGTCAAAGATGTATTTTAGTCATTTCTAGTTTAAATTGAGATCCCTTCCCTTTATAACTCACTTATCCTCCTCCATTCCCAAGTCAAGGGTCGTATATACTGACCCAATAGCATATCTTGAAAACTAGAGCCAATCAGCAATTTTAAGCATCATTTTTGTTCTCAGTGACCCAGAATTAGTAAAGTTTGACTACATTTATTTCAGAAGCATTTTGCTGTAGAGCAGTGTTATAGGATCTGAGTGGAGTGGTGTTTGGAGACATGAGAATGGGGCAGAACCTTAGAAATGAGAATGAAAAGTTTTAATGGGGTGGAGATTCAGGGAAGAGATGATAGCAGGTAACACACAAGCAACAGTTTATTTTTAGTGTAATGCATGTTCTACTTGGGCTTTTTTAAAATGACACTGCATTGACTGAATTCACAAAACTACCTGTAGAAAACTAGTTGATAAATCGCACAGTACCCTGTTGGCTCATCTATATACAGAAAACTCTGTGTAGTGTTTTGTGATATTGTGCATTAAAGACACCATATTAAAAAGATATACTGCATGTACACATTCTGTATTAAATACAAAATTGCAAGCTACCCTGAGACCTGCCTAACAAAGAGAACTGCATTATACAGAGAAAATAACCTGGGTACTGACAGCATTGTTTTTATTTTATTTTAATGTGCCACTATATTGTGCTAGAACATCTTATATAAAAAGTTAATATTTATTTTTGAATAGGTGGACTTAAGTAGGCATAAGAAAAAATCTGGTCTTAGCTAACAAATCACTTTTATATTAGCCAAAGCAAAATCTTCACAGTGAATGTATGTAAATCACTAACTTTCAGTGCACCAAAGGGAATGTACTTCATACTATAACTTAAATACTAATGAAATCAACTGAAAATGATAGTCATTAGTCAGCTGGGCCTTGATAGGGTTCCCTGTGGACTGATATAAATTCACCATTAGAAATGTATTTCCTTATAGTCCACAGTGAGCATTTAATCCTTCAGTAAAGCAGATTTAAATTTGATGTTTAATGTGTGGTTTTATAATTTCAGGTCTCTCATGTTTCCATATTTGGAGCTTGTTTTTAATCTTTTTTAAGTCACTCTAAGTTTTTTTATCTGCATTCCTTCAGTTTTATGTGCACATTATTGGTCTGTGCTAGACATACAGCCATGAGTATTAATGATAATCAGTGGAAGTGAACTAATTAGCAAATAGCTCAAAATAATGACTCCTCTTGCAAGCCTAATGACCCACTTTGGTTTCAGTTCATGAAAGGGATATATTATGAGATATAGATTTGGGTGTGGTGTTTAAAATGGTACCAAGGAAGAGGACAGCCTCATTAATTCTTTGCCTCTTATGGAACACTATCAAATGTTCTAAATATTTTTCAGTGTCTAATACTGACAGATTATGGGCTAGTAAATCAGTGGCTACTCACCCCTGTTATGTAACTTTTGGAACCCTGAGTCAGGCCATAGAATCATAGAATGATAGGACTGGAAGGGACCTTGAGAGGTCATCTAGTCCAGTCCCCTGCACTCATGGCAGGACTAAGTATTATCTAGACCATCCCTGACAGGTGTTTGTCTAACCTGCTCTTAAAAATCTCCTATGATGGAGATTCCACAAACTCCCTGGGCAATTTATTCCAGTTCTTAACCACCCGGACAGTTAGGAAGTTTTTCCTAATGTCTGAAGTAAACCTCCCTGGCTGCAATTTAAGCCCACTGCTTCTTGTCTTATCCTCAGAGGTTAAGAAGAACAATTCTTCTCCCTCCACCTTGTAACAATCTTTTATGTACTTGAAAAAGGTTATCACATCCCCTCTCAGTCTTCCCTTTGGCAGACTAAACAAACTCATTTTTTTTTTCAATTTCCCCTCATAGATCATGTTTTCTAGACCTTTAATAATTTTTGTTGCTCTTCTCTGTCCACATCTTTCCTGAAATATGGTGCCCAGAACTGGGCACAATACTCCAGTTGGGACCTAATCAGCATGGAGTAGAGTGGAAGAATTACTTCTCGTGTCTCGCTTACAATACTCCTGCTAATACATCCCAGAATGATATTCGGGTTTTTTGCATCAGTGTTATACCATTGACTCATATTTAGCTTGTAGTCCACTCTGACCCCCAGATCCCTTGCCATATTTCTCTTGCCATATTTCCTGTCTTTCCTACGCAGTGGGATAGTTTGCTCTTGTGCCCTTAATAATGTGTCTTTGAAAAACTGCCAACTGTCTTCAATTGTTTTTCCCCTTAGACTTGCTTCCCATGGGATCTTACCTACCAACTCCTTGTGTATGCTGAAGTCTGCCTTCTTGAAATCCATAGTCTTTATTTTGCAGTTCTCCATCCTACAATTCCTTAGAATCATGAACTCATCATTTCATGATCATCACCCAAGCTGCCTTTCACTTTCAAATTCTCAACCAGTTCCTCCCTGTTTGTCAAAATCAAATCTAGAACAGCCTCCCCCCTAGTAGCTTTCTCCAGCTTCTGAAATAAAAAACTGTCTCCAATACATTCCAAGAACTTGTTGGATAATCTGGGCCCTGCTGTGTTATTTTCCCAACAGATGTTGGAGTAGTTGAAGTCCCCCATCACCACCAAGTCCTGTACTTCGGATGATTTTGTTAGTTGTTTTAAAAAAGCCTCATCCACCTCTTCTTCCTGGTTAGGTGGTCTGTAGTAGATCCCTACCATGATATCACCCTTGTTTTTTACCCCCTTTATCCTTACCCAGATACTTTCAACAAGTCTGTCTCCTATTTCCATCTCAACCGCAGTCCAAGTATATACATTTTTAATATACAAGGCCTCACCTCTTCCATTTTTTCCCTGCCTGTCCTTCCTGAGCAAGCTGTACCCTTCTATACCAATATTCCAGTCACACGTATTATCCCATCAAGTCTCTGTGATGTCAACTGTTATAGTTGTGTTTATTTACTAGCATTTAGAGTTCTACTTGCTCATTCCCCATACTTCTCGCATTAAGATACTCTCTCAACATCTAAGATACTGAGTTGATTTCCCCCCACCCCAGTTCTGTCTTGTCTCTCCTTTATCCCTGCTATAACAGCCCATGCTCCCCCCAAATTCCAAACCTTCTCCCAGGTCTCCATGTTTTTGACTTACCTGTGAGCTTTGGTCACCTGCCCCCTTCAAACCTAGTTTAAAGCCCTCCTCACTAGGTTAGCCAGTCTGTATCCAAATATGCTCTTCCCCTTCCTCAATAGATGGATCCCATCTCTGCTTAGCTGTCCTTCCTAGAACACAATCCAGCCGAAGCCCTCCTGGTGACACCATCTTTATAGCCAAGCATTCACCTCCAGGATGCATCTTTCTCTGCCTGGGCCTCTACCCTTGACCAGAAGGATTGAAGAGAACACCACCTCTGCTCCCAACTTCTTTGCCCTTACTCCCAGAGCTCTGTAGTCACTTCTCATCTGCTGAGGGTCATACCATGCAGTATCATTAGTGCCCACATGGATGAGTAGTATGGGGTAGTAGCTAGAGGACTGGATAATCCTCGATAATCCCTCCGTAACGTCTCGGATATGGGCCCTTGACAGGCAGCATACCTCCTGGGATGCCATGTCAGGGCGACAGTTGGGTTCTTCTGTCTCCCTCAAAAGAGAGTCTCCAACCATGTGACTGGGTGGGAAAATGAAAGTCAGCCTAAAAATACTAGTTAAAATACTACTAAAAATATTAGTTCCTACAATTGGATCCACAGTGGGAGAGAGAAGAATGAAGAGAAAAGCAATTATTCTTATGAAAAACAAAGCCTTCATAAGGAATTGGTTTGCACAAGGCCAGGTAAGAGGCTGCAGAAAGGGCAGTTTCCCCTCCCAGTCTAACATATGTCCCTCTTGTCCGGTTGTGGCGTCTATTATCTCATTTCCCTAGAGGTCCATCTACATTGTGTTTGCTTTCTACTCATCCCTTCTGTTAGCTAGCTGGCCTCTTCCCTGAGGAGTGCTGTAAGCTGAGAAAGCAGGGAATAAAGTCAGCAATGAAGTTACAGCAACGAGTGTCAAAGAAATGAGATAAATGTGCCACTTCTGTTCAATTTAAAAGTAAGTAATGTTGATGCTGAGAATGTTATTTTCTGACATTTTTTTATTTTTCACTGACTTGATGAGGGGTCAGGTAAATCAATGAAAAATAATTTTAAAAACCCTTGTTATTGTTACCCTCTGTAATGGATTTGGGACTGTTCTGTAATTTATGAACACTGTGTGTTGTATGAATACTGTGTCTTGGCCTGGTTATTGGTGTGATTGCTGTCTGGGAAAATAGGCAGCGTGGAAAGGAATGGCTCAAGACTGGCCACTCCTGAGCAAATACTTCAGAGTTGTTAAGAGACAGTGCCAGATCCAGTGGCTCTGAAGACTCTGGCTTGAACTCCAGCTGAGCCTAAAGGACTAGTTTTGACAAAAAGGGGTCGAAACCTTGGAACATGGAAGAAGAAAAGAACTCTGGGAGGATTAAAAGGGACTATCTCTGAGGAGAGGACCAGAAGTTGTTCATAGGAACCAGAATGAGACACAGCGCCTCACTGGGGGTGCCTGAAGAAGTTAGGCCTGATTAGATTACCATCAGGGGATGAGAAGACTAGCTAAAATGGACGTGTGTAGACTTTTCTATTAACATCTTTTTTTCTCTTATGCTTCATTCCTACTGCTAAAATAAACAATACTTTGGTTTTAAGAGGGCTGACTGGGCATTATATACGCCACTGGTCACAGACTCTTGAAGGGAAGAACTGCTGGTGCCTGAACTCACTTGGACCTGCAGGGTAAACAAGGTCAATACAAAGAGTGCTGTAGCCCCGGGCCTAGTCTCGGAGTGATAAAATTGTGAAACCCCACCCCCTGATGCTTGATGCCTGAGGGAGCGCGTGCAGAGGCCAGAACAGGGACAGAGGTGCAATGGGCCCTGTAATTGTGGCACTCTCCATGGGCATGTTTAATTTTTGGCCCAAACTTTCACTGAGCTCAATGGGTGTAAGGAGTACAAGATCACAGGCAGGCTATATAGTTCAGTTTGGCTAACTATAATTCATTAACCACTTCAGAAATCTAATTCTGATTGGCTTTAAAATAATATACGTATGTTTTCAGGCAGGGGAATTCCTGCAGCTTGTAACAGTCAGAACAGATCAAATGTCAGATATCAGTTGGCTTGCTTATTTGCATTTGAAGTGGGGTCAGAGTCATAACAGGGATTATGGAAATGACATCTCAGTGTAATACACGTCTTTACTAGTATCTCAATCAGGACATACTCTTTTTAACAACCAGGTTCAGTGTAGTATCTGGAACACAAAGCTGGCTTCTTTGTGTTTATGCACCAATAATAAAGCGCTCCAGTAAAGCGGAGAGTTGGAAGGAACCAGAGGAGGTACAGAAGGGTGAATATCAGCTCCCCAGTCTGCTTTCTCATTCTCCTACACCTCAAGGATACATCTGTATGGGTGCTCCCTTGGGAACTAGATTTGGGGATGTGGAGATGGTGAGGTTGGTATTGATGTATCAGAGCTGGAGAATAGCCACTCTCTACAGTTTGTTCAAGGGCAAGGAGATGCAACCTTGGAGACTGAATCTCCAGAGTGACTCCTATGTGCTGATGTACCCCTCCAATGCTACCAACCCTTATGGGATCTCTCAGAGCAGCAGTTGTTACTGGAGCCCAAGCAACCTGATGTCTTGGTGCCTGCAGGAGCCATGCTGCAGGGGATTATGCAGTGCAGAGGTTTAAGGTCTCCATCTAGCAGATCTGCTAAAATAAAACCAGATGAGAGGGGACTGAGGGGTGAACCTCTGGCACTTTTCATGGGTTGGCCAATCCCACTTTCTGCTCTGATGCAATAATAAGGAGGAAAACTGTGCAAGCTGAAACTCTTAGGAATATTCTGCAGACAGCAGCACAGATCTTCAAAGAGTGAAATTAAAATGTATGGTCAGTTTGTTGAGAATTCAAGAAGCAGAATAATATGCAACCTGCTCTTCAACGGATGTAATGACCTGGTAGCGATGATTCTTTCTCCATATCTAGCAATCTAGACAATTGCACAGCACTTCACAAAAATTAATGCCTACAGTTCTGCCAGGTTGCTAGGTATTATTAGACCTGATCTACTGGAGTCAATGGAAAGGCTTCCATTAACTTCAGAGGGCTCTACATAAATCCCACTGTATTCCCCCCCCCTTTTTTTTTCTGATGGGAAAACTGTAGCACAATGACGTTAAGTGACTTGCCCAAGGTCACACATGAAGTTTATGGCAAAGCCAGCAATGCAGCCCAGAAATCCTCATTCTCATACTTGTTCTTCAGTCATGTTTCATCAGTACATTAAACAGATAATGCTCAGAAGTCTCAGGTACCAGATGTTTTTGCCTAAACTACCTCTTCTCTGACAATAACTACATTTTAATATTGAGATTATTTTAACAGCACACATGAGTGAGTGGGAGCCACTTGATTTCCCCTTGCTTCTGTTATATTTATTTGAGAGATTTGTCTGTGTGTTTTAGTTTTAAATTTTATTGTAAGTACAGCTGCTGGCATCCTTTTCAGCAGCACAGCAGCTATTAATTCTGGCTGCCCTGTTTTTCTGTTTTTCTTTTTCCTTTAACCCTTTTTTTCATTGGGTTTCAGCAGTGCTGCCAAGGCCTGTGAACCTAGCAAGTTTAAAAGAAATTTGTGGGCTTGCTCATTATGCTTTACCCAAATAGGGTTCAGACTGCTGTGATGTGAAGCCAGGAGATTCAATGCAACTGAGCAGCATAGCTACCAGTGATGAGAGGAGAGACTGGGAGTTTGTCTGGTGTTCTATCAGTACTATCCTCATACGTGCGTTGCTGATTAGCTGCATTACTTACACAGGGGGTTATACAGTATGTGAGATTCAAACATTTAAGCCCCAGCGTGTTCACTTGTTCTATGCATAGCTAACCTTAAAACAGGAAACATTTAGTTAGGGCTACTGCTGAGCAAAATGCTTTGTTGTTCATAAGTATGATCTGCTTTTCACTGTGCAACTGTGTAATTTCATACATAAGAAAATGTGTGTTGATTGACGAATTTATATGTGTGTGTGTGTGTGCGCAGATGTGGGTGTTTATGTGCATGTGTGTATATAAATGTGCTCCTATACAATGTGTGTACACATCTATCTATATATTTATCTATCGATACTTTTCTTCTGTAACAAATTGCACTGAAATACAGGGACAAGCACATCACACTTTTGTACTAATGCTGGGGGTGGAGGGGAAAGAGAAGATCAATATGGCATATTTGTTTCCTCCGTGCAATGAAAAGCATGGTGGTGGCTGCTGCTGAGTGATGAAGAATTCTGCAAACAATTAGTCTGTGCTAAAGCACCTCATTATGTTACCCCCTCCTACTTTCCCCCTTCGCCTACTTGTTTGCTTCATCTACTGTTATATCTTGTGATATAGATTTCAGCTTTTTGGTTAGGGACTGTTAATTTTACTATATGCTTCTATGATGGCTAGCACAGTGGATCTATGACCCAGTCAAGATCTCTAGGTGCTATTAAATACAAGACTTCCAGATGTTTTCATTTTGCTATTTTGGTTTTAAAAGATCACAACGCCAGACTTTGTTCGCATCACAAAATTTCCATAAATATTAGGGAAAGAAATATTAAACCTCTGGGCCTGGATCAAGTAAACTTAAAATTCTCTTAATTGCATCTCTTTTTACATTAGATCTGCTTAAAAATTCTATTCAAACAATAATGTCATCATTAAGGGCCTTTCAGTGTGGCAGAAGTGACAATAGTTATTTCCAATATGTAATTAGGACATGTAAAAATCTTCACTATAAACAGAATTTTAATACCACAGACATCATCATAAGAGAGATTTTATTTTATGGATTGCTTTTATCCTATTTTGAGCCTCAAGCATGAGCTGGTATCTTTGTTAATGTAAAATGAAAGAATGACACAATCACGTCTCGGCATCGAAAGTTGTCTTATATCAGCCTTTTCAGCAGCTTCAGATAGTTCTTCAGCGTTAAGGAAGTGTAGTGGCAGATCTGATGCAATATACAGGGTTTACTATGTAAAGCAATATTCCACGCTTAGACATTCACTCTCAATAATTTAATTTCCATTAGTGTTGATTTTATTTTTATCAGTAGCTATGAAGATAATGATAGAAGAAACATTCATATTTTTTAGAATGTATGCATTTTAGAAGTGTTTGTCCTATCTGATTTAGCTAGTATTAATTTTCATTTGCAATCTTCATTGAACAATACACAAAAAAACCCTCATCCTCTTACCATTTGCTGTTCACACTAGAGCAGAGGGATGTCAAATACTATCAGGTACTAAATTAGCAAGGACATTTTCAGTGAAATCGATTTCTTGAGCCTTTGGAATCCTTGAAATCACTCAAAGTCCTTGTTGCTTTTCAGGTATCCCATTAATCTTTATAGGGTTCTATTGACATTGCTGGCTGTGGCTTTCCTTCTCTGCTCTCAGGGCAGTTGGGAACAGACCACAAAGGGGCAGGGATTCAGTTCTAATTCAGCAGAATCCATGTTGGGTCTCTCAACTGAGCAGAAAATGATATTGAATGGATTTGTAAAGACAGGGGTGTAAATTACAACAAAGGTGGTGAACTACTCCCTGATAAAGCCGCTGCCAGCAACGATCTCATTGCTGAATTACCTTTGGTTGCCTGTAAGTGTGGTTTAAAATCTAATAAAGATCTGGTTCGGAGCTGAGTTAGCCAGTCTCATTGAAATTCTGCATCTTCTGATAATGAATAGGGGAAAAAAAACAGGGAGTAAGGATTTTGGTTGGAGGGAAGGAAGGAGGTGGATTGCAATTGTAGGGCCCCATTTACAGGGAGACAAACAGCAATCAATGTAATAGCGGTAGAAAGCAGTCAAAAAAGGACAAAGGCTGCAGCCTGACATCTTTTATTCCTGAGCCCAGGTGGAGCTATAATTGGCAGTCCCAGCTTGGAGATGAATACAGTGCAAAAAAGCTCTTCCCTTGGAATGGCAGACAAAGAAGTGCCTTGGGTGTTTAGAAGAACAAGCAAAGAATATCTATAATTCTTTAGGAAAAAAGCAGCCAATGTAGTCATGGGGGAAAAAAGTTGGCATGTTATGAAACTTGTGACTGGAATTTGGATTGCCATACTACTGGAACTCCCTATTCTCCCATTTAGCTCCCTTCTCCCCAGTTCTTATAAAGCAGCAACAACAGTCCGCTAAAGAATGTCTGACATCTGCCCTAAGTGTTGCTGGTCACATTTTCTAATTCGTGTGCCAAATACTAACCTTGTTATTTACAATTAGCAGGGGTGACAGACAATCCAAGAAGGTTCTGTTATGATCACTGACATTTAGATTTAACTAAAGATAGTGATCGCTCTTCTGCTAAACAAGAAAGAGAAGACACTTTTTTTCTCCCTGCAAAATCCTCACCTACTGCTTAGAATTCCAGTTACAAGGCCTGTTCTACAAAGATGTGCATGCCCTTCTTGTTAAAATATGAGAAATTAAATATAGACAGACAGATAAAAGTGATTCATGCCCTTTTCAAGGTAATTTACTATCAGTACTTTGCTTTCTCCTTTCCCACCTGTTTTCAACCCTGTAAAAAGTCTTTTGATTAAGTTCTTCAAGAACCTCTAAGGTGCAGACCAAAAAGTACACAGAGTTGCCCATAACAAGTACTTTATTTCTCTTTTGTAAATGAAGCAACAAGCCTGCAAGAAAAATATCTAAAAAAAACATAAAAGGGAAGATCAGTATTTACATCTCCTAGTAATCTAATTTCTGAGGGAATAACTGCATTAAAATTAGTCAGACATCTACTCTTCCAATTAACCAGCACAAAATGCTCATTTTTTTTTTCCAGAAAGCATTTTCAAGTCTGCTTAACTATCATTTAGTCTGTGAAGGACATAGATAAGATAGATAGATAATATTAATGTGGTGTTTTTTTCTGGTGTCATGAACAGGAATAAACCAGTAATATAGACTCTGATGATGATAATGTGAATTGTAATATATGGTCATTGACCTTGCTTGCATTTCAAGTTTTAATTTTAAAAAGTTTTGATGAAAAGGTTTAAAATCTCTAGAAGCTATCAGTCATGATTTTCCATCAGAACATCTGTATATGTCTGACTTATGTAGTGTACTTTTTGCCAACAGGCCCCCTTGTGTCAGCGTGTGATGTTGCAGGGATATTCATCTCTGGCACTCCCTGCAGGCCATTTGTCTTTGCATGCCACTCAGCTCTCCAGCTGAGAAGCAGATAGTCCAAACCCCTCCTGGGGTAACAGATGTACAGGTAGAGTCTAAAGTTGCAAAGAATCAATGTCTCTTCTGGATCTGGTGCACAATCCCTTTCTTGGGGTTCCACTACCTCTCCCCAAGTCTGGTATCAATCACTCCTGGACCCACTGAAGTCTTCCTGAGGTTTCCAAGGTTTCCAACAGTCTCTGGCACATCAGCTCTTTACAGGAGCCAGTCGTCCTCTTTACTCCCTGTGGCTGCTTCTTTCAGACTGAACTTTTCTCTCTTTTATGGTCCATTCAGTTATCAGCCAATGCTGCCCTGTGGCTATGAAGCAATTAATTAGGCACCTCTATTGCACCTGTGCCATAACTAATTAACCCATTTCCAGACTGTGATGGGTTTCACTCCATCACATTGACCTTAGGACCTTTTAAAAATCCCCTTTTGTATACTTGTAGGGTAAAATTCTCCAAAACAACTATGTGGCTTTGGAAAACAAGATCCTTTGAATTTCAAACTCATACTTGTCTCCCTACACAGGGGCTAAGGCTAAGGGCCAGATTTTAAAGGTATTTAGGAGCCTAAATGCCCATTGATTTCATTCTATTCTAATCTCTTTGTGTTAACCTAGGCAACCCATTTAGCTATTCTGTGCCCCAGTCTCTCTCTGTGTAAAATTTGATAAGGATGCTTAGTACACAATGGTTTAATTAATTAAGTCCTGATTTTTAAATACATATACTACCTGAGATGCAGGTGCAAAACCACTGATTTGCATGCATATGACTAGATATGTGCCATATAAATACAAAACATCATGATTTGGTAACAATCTTTCTTATTAGTTAATGAATATTGTGTTGAATCTATATATGGATTTAATTTATATTTGAAATGTTTATTGCATATTTATCACCTAATGCCTTAGGTAGGCACGACATCTTGCAAACATGTAATAAAGCAAGGAGTAACTTACAAACACAACAATGAAAAGATCAAGCACTGAGTTAGGCCTATAGGCAAGTAAAAGCATATGCAGGAGAAACACAAACACTAGCTTAGGCAGTTGCTAACTGGGACTTCTGCTTTTCTGCTAAACTCTGTTTGTTCCCTCATCCTCCCAACTCACGCCCATATTGTTCGTCAGTTTTGTTCACTGCTCGTCACGTAGACTGTGACTCCTTGGGGCAGGGACTGTTTTCTTTGTTATATGTCTGTACAGTGCATAGTATAATGGATCATTTATTAGGTTCTCAGGCTCTACCATAATGAAAATGAACAACAACCAGGCTGTGCAGGAGTGTTTTTGGCTGGGTGGAAAACAGGAGGAGGCAGGGAAATCATAGTGCAAATTAAAGCATGAGTCAGTAAGGACAGCGGACAACTTCATCGTCCTTGAGGATGTATGGATTATGGCACACGAGGGGTTAATAGTGAAACTTGATCTTGATTCAGAAGGGTTGATTGGCCTCTGCCCATACTGTTTAGTTTATTCACACAGCTGGAATTAACCTTTGTACCTGTGAATCAAGACCCAGCTGGAACTGCTACCCCCAACTGACAAAACCCAGAAACCTATTTTATTTGTAATTTAATTTTACCAGAAGACAGCCACTGTGCCTCTCACATTCAGCCTCTCCATTTTATTTTCATTATTTTAATATACATCTTGTGACTTTGCTGTTCACACAATGTGCTGGACTGAGAGTTCTAGGAAATGAAGCCCACTCTTTATCCAGAGCACACATACAGCATGGCCAACAGAAGTGCAAGCCAATGCTCTAACCTGTGGCATTACCTCAAGGAATATCAAGCTGGAGGAGTAATAGGATGACCTATGCAGTCCTTGTCCTCTCTGCTGAGGAGGCCAAAATAGATTATAATTGGGGCCCGAGATAATGGTGCTGTGTTTTTTGTTTGTTTGTTTGTTTGTGAATGGGACACTTATCCAGTAGGTAATGGATTTAGATCACATAATCATGGGAAGTCAAATATAGCCCTGAACAGAAGAGTTGTGGGGAGTTTGTTATTTTATTTATTCCCTAATTTTTAAAATACTCATCACAACTGTCTTTGGGATCTTGGGCATATATTAACATAATATGGAATAAGTAACTGTCAGCTCAAAAAAGACAGACCTTTGTTAACATAAATAGACCTTCCTTTGCCAAAACCTAAGTAAATGACTGCACTAGTCCATTCCTTGAGGGTTAACGCACTCAGGCTCTACCAGAGAAAATGGGAAAGAGTTGAAGACCCTCCACTGAAAATGATCTGGTATCAGTCCCCAAATGTTTCAACTGGGGACAGTTAGCAAGAACTTAGCTGTCATGGTGCTGAATGGGGAGGGAGTTGGCTTCTCAGATACACAGGACCCAGTTCACACCGGGCTTTAAAGATCAGCCGCATGAATCCCACCTGCAAACAGGAAGCCAGTGACTTCTGGATCGCTAGTATAACAAATTCCCTATGGCTTATTCTGCTAACCAACTTCACCATCACATTCTGCACTAGGCAAATCAACTGTGTCAGTGGTCAATTTAAGTAGAGCAGATTAAAATGATCTATCCTGTAGGTCATAATCATGGATAACTGCAGCAAGGTCCACATCTGAGAAAAATCATAACAGCAGTAGTACTGATCATAGATGAAAAAAGGCACTTCTGGCCACCAGAGTCACTTTGAACTCCAGGAGTAACCAAGGGTCTGGTTATGTCCCTATATTGCAAACAGCACTGATAAAGAGCAGGCACTTCTCTTCAGTGATGGGACAGACATCATCCCTGCCATAAACTCTAGATTCTTTCTCTAGGAAACTAGCTTCACTTTTATTGTATATGGATCATGTCTCAGCCAGTTTTACTCTCATCCAATTTGCCTTCGCAGCCAGATATTAGGAAAACAAAGATACCATGCTGTCCAGCTCCGATAAAAAAGAAATACAGAGCTGCATCATCATCATCAGTGTAATGAAGACACCACACTTCAAATCACCTGACTAACTCATCCATTGTTCTTCTATACAAGTTAAAAATGAGTGACAGGATAGACTCTGGCCAGAGCCTGTGTTTGGATAAGCAATTGCCCAATAACAACCTTGGGGAAATTTCTGAAAGCAAGAAACTGAACTAACTCAAATGCAATCCCGTCCAACCCTGACATAGTTTGCCAATGTAAAAAGAGCCTCGTTTTGGGTTTCATTACACACTTGACTCTCAGATCATGTTCACTGAAAGGCTCATTAATATTCACTAACTGATCAAACTTGGGCTAAGTTTAGAGCAAAGCGGACATTTTGCATATTGTTGATTAATAGATTAGCCAGCTGATTGACTATATTTAGACTCATAGACTTTAAGGTGAGAAGGGAATATCATGATCATCTAGTCTGACCTCCTGCACATCACAGGTCATAGAACCTCATTCACACATTCCTGTAGTAGGCCCATAACTTCTGGCTGAGTTACTGAAGTCCTCAAATCTTCATGTAAAGACTTCAAGTTATGTTTGCTCAAGTTCAAACCAACAAATGACCTGTGGCCCATGCTGCATAAGAAGGCAACCCTCTGTTCCTCAGTCTCTGCCCATTTGACCTGGGGGAAAATTCCTTCCTGACCCCAAACATGTCAATCTGTTAGACCTTGAACATGTGGGCAAGACCAACCCACCAGACACCTGGGAAAGAATTCTTCGTAGTAACTCAGAGCCCTCCCCTTCTAGTGTCCCATCTCCTGCTGTTGGAGACATTTGCTAATAGCTATTGCAGATGGGCCATATGCCATTGTAAGCAATCTCATCATCCCATCCCTTCCATAAACATATCAAGCTCGGTCTTAAAACAAGTTAGGTTTTTTGCCCCCACAGCTTCCTTTGAAAGGCTGTTCCAGGTCTTCACTCCTCTGATGGTCAGAAACCTTCATCTAATTTCAAGCCTAAACTTATTGATGACAAGTTTATATCTATTTGTTCTTGTGCCAACATTGGCCCTAAAGTGAAATATCTTCTCTCCCTCCCTGTTGTTTATTCCTCTGATGTATTTATGGAGTGCAATCATATCTCCCTGCATCCTTCGTTTTGTTAGATTAAACAAGTCAAGCTCCTTAGGTTTGCTTTGATCATCCTAGTAACCCTTCTCTGCAATGGTTACAATTTGAATTAATCTTTCTTAAAAGTGGGAGACCGGAACTGCACACAGTATTGCAAATGAGGTCTCACCAGTACCTTGTATAATGGTAATAACACTTCCGTCTCTATTGGAAATATTTCATTTGATGCATCCTAGGATTGCATTAGCCCCGTTAATGGCTGCATCACATTGGCAGCTAATAGTCATCCTGTGATTGACCAATATAACCTTTATTCTCCTCTGTTGCTTCAAACTGATATGTCCCCAGTTTATAGCAAAAACTCTTGTTGTTAGTCCCTGTCATAACTATAAAGGGAAGGGTAACAGCTGTCCTGTGTACAGTACTATAAAATCCCTCCTGGCCAGAGACTCCAAAATCCTTTTCCCTGTAAAGGGTTAAAAAGCTCAGGTAACCTGGCTGGCATCTGACCTAAAGGACCAATAAGGGGACAAGATACTTTCAAATCTTGGGGTGGGGGAAGGCTTTTGTTTGTGTTCTTTGTTTGGGAGTGTGTTCGTTCTCGGGACTGAGAGGGACCAGACATCAATCCAGGTTC
Organism: Trachemys scripta elegans; assembly: GCF_013100865.1. Taxonomy (NCBI): domain Eukaryota; kingdom Metazoa; phylum Chordata; order Testudines; family Emydidae; genus Trachemys; species Trachemys scripta. The sequence continues at coordinate 206,770,416 of NC_048299.1, forward strand.
TCCACATCTTTCTAAACAAGTCTCTCCTATTTCAAACTTGTAAGTAAATAGCCAGGCAAGGCGTGTTAGTTTTCCTTTGTTTTCTCAACTTGTAAATGTACCTTTTACTAGAGTGTTTATCTTTGTTTGCTGTACTTTGAACCTGAGACTAGAGGGGAGTCCTCTGAGCTCTTTAAGTTTGATTACCCTGTAAGGTTAATTTCCATACTGATTTTACAGAGATGATTTTTACCTTTTTTTCTTTAATTAAAAGCTTTCTTTTTAGAACCTGATTGATTTTTCCTTGTTTTAAGATCCAAGGGGTTTGGTTCTTGATTCACCAGGAGTTGGTGGGAGGAAGGAGGGGGAATGGTTAATTTCTCCTTGTTTTAAAATCCAAGGGGTTTGGATCTGTATTCACCAGGGAATTGGTGAAGGTTTTTCAAGGCTTCCCAGGGAGGGTAAATTGATGGTGGCAGCGGAACCAGAGCTAAGCTGGTAGTTAAGCTTAGAAGTTTTCATGCAGGCCCCTACATTTGTACCCTAAAGTTCAAAGTGGGGATCCAGCCTTGACAGTCCCAAAGTGCATGACCTTATATTTTTCATGATTAAACTTCTTCCCATTTCTATAACTTCAGTTTTCAAGCTCATCCATATTTTCTTGTATGATATTCTGTTCCTCCTCTTTATTGACAAAACATCCCAACTTTGAATCATCTGCATATTTTATTACCACACTCCCACTTCTTTGTGCCAATTTCAGTAATCCTTGAGGAATTCCACTAGTAACTTCCTTCCAGATGACAGTAGTCATTGTAGTCTCCCCTTTAACCAGTTCCTTACCTACCTTCCAATTGTCATATTAATCCCCATCTTCTCCAATTTAACTAATAATTTCCAGTATGGAATGGTATCAAATCGAGGTAGATTAGATCTACTGCATTTGGGACTGTTGGTTCATTATGAAAATTATTTATGAGACCAAATAATCAAACGTAGCAATTTATTGATTCAAAATCACTATCAGTATAATACAGTACAGTAAATAAAGAGTTAATATGAACCAATCCCTTTGGGAAGCAGTTTCTCACAGTGCTGATCAGTTCACCTTACACAGAAGGTGTGCTTCCCCCAAACACCCCCCCCCAAATTAGCTATATTTATAATAAAGCTATTTATAAAGTTTAAATCACTCTATACATCATCCAAGATTGATATTCACCAATCAGCTATTTTCCTTGTTTCTTCTGGTACCAGGGTATACTCCTTATCTCTTGTTTTTGAACACAGCATTCCAAACTAGTTGGGCCATGAAAACCCTACCTTGTACCATGGTAGAATACTCATATATCTTGATTTTGACAGGGTTTATACTTGCTAGTGCCAATGCAACATATAGCCTTGTAGGATATTGTGACAGTCTTGTAATGTATTGTGGGATATATATCTGAACAAGAGTGAACTTAATACAATTTAGCATAGATCTGTGCTAACATTCATATATGATATAATGTCTATAACATTAATGTGATGTGTAATGCATATTAATATAGTACCCAAAACATACAACATATATGTTGCCTAACAATAGTTTTGACAAAGAAGAAGTGAATCGTAGTGGTTTTGACTGAGCTTTATTTTTTCAGTTGGGATTCACAAAGTCAAAACTGTGGGGACATGCACACAAAAGCTGAAATATGTTCACTTGGCTCTCTGCAAAATGAAATTGTGATGTTTCATACAGCCCTAAACCAAGATATTGGATGGAAAAGATGTTTGTTCACCGCTGGTGATCCCGAATTGAGAGGCTGCATAACCTACTACCAGTCTCCTGAGCCATCCATTTCCTGTCTTTTCACTGTTTAAATGAGTGCATTACATTTTAAAGCAAGACTTTTAATAAGTCTTCTATGACTCTCTGAGACTGTCTCAGACAGCTTCTGACTTCCCCACTTCACCTTGTAACATTCCTGAACTTGCTTTGTTGGTCCTAGTAGTAGATGTGTTATGTATCATATGTTATCATCAGGGAATACAAATCCTGAAGCAAGATATCAAAGGGAAGTGGGAAGCCTTGTAAAGAGGCATTCTGGAATGTATGTTTTTTTCTGGGACATATTGTTGCTTATGGTAGGGACTGGAGAACTTTCTGTGGACTGAGGTTTGGCAGACCTCACAAACTGTTTTGTACGGGGCACACCACCAGTCTAAGATCACAAACATTTTTTCCTGTAATTTAAGCCCATTTCTCCTTCAAGGTGATGATTCAGCTAAAGCAAAAGTATTTCTAGCTAAAGGGAATCCTGTGCTATGTGAGGGCACTATATTCAGTAAGCTATATGTGATCTATATTTAATTGGTATTTTCTCTGTCCCACTCAGCTTCTTATCCCTCTCTCACAGTTATTCACAATTCTCAGCATTGTTTTTTCACTCTGTTCACTCTCTGATCCATTTTTTCACCCTGGATAAAAATGTCAAAAGTACCTAAGTCACTTAGGAACCTAAGACCATTGAAAGTAAATGGGACTCAGGCTTCTACACAATTAAGATGCTTGTGAAAATGAGATCTAGGCTTCTAAGTTACTTAGGTGATTTTGAAAATTTTACCCCCTCTACTTGTGAGGAAGATGAGGATGTTGATTTATTTGTAATGCAGTAGCACCTAGGAGTCCCAGTCATGGAACAGGGCTGCATTGTGCGAGCTGCCAAACAAACATATAATCAAATGACAGTTCCTGATGCAAAGAGCTTCAGGTTTTTTTCTATCTGTTCCCTCCCTTCTTCATTTTTCAGTCTCTCCTAAGCAGAACACAAACCCAATAATGTTCAAGTTTAAGTCTACAATGTTTGAGTGGATTTAGAATTAGACAAAACTGATCTCACCCATCTCTAAGCCACAGAAGTCTGCAAGAGCTGAAACCTGTAAAAAAACAAAAACCAACCCACCATATAAACAAACAAAAAATGCTGGATACAGTTAGCGAATGATAGTATTAAAAAAACAAACCAAGACGATCAATACTTAATATATAATATAATTACTTGGCAATTATGAGTTGATAGCAATAGGATTTTCCAAGTGGCCACATTTTATCTGAAATAGTTGTTACTATGGATTGTATATTTCTTTGGATGGAACGTGATCCGTAGGTGCAATGGATGTTGTTTGTGAATCAAGGGTAAAGTGCATCCAAGTCTCTTTGATTCCAAATCAATGGGATTGTTTCCCTTTTTCTTTTAGTTAGTTCTCACAGAGGATTCCCCAGGAGAATAGCAAGGCTTTTGCTTTGGGCAGGAGTAAAGGGAGAGGGGTTTCTTATGTGAGAGTTTCTGTAAGTATTGTTCACTGGTCAAATTTACATTAAAAATCCAATACAAAACTGTAAACTATTTAGTTTTCCCAGATCATGGTAGAATCCTTCAGATATTTCTAAATCAAATATCCCATTTGCTCTGGTGGATGTTGCTAAAAGAGTCACAAAAGAGAATGGGAGTCACTTATTTATAAAGAAAGAAGAAACAGGAAAGATTTTTAATGAACTTTACTCCCTATTTCTCACAATCGGAAATGTCAAATGATGGAATTACAGTTTGTTCTTTGGGTTGTTTCAATCCAGGTTGCACATAACAACTAAGCATTTCAGACATTTTGATTCTGCTACATTGCAAGGGCACAAAAGACCCAACTATACATTAATTCATTATTAAAACGTCCAGTCTGTGGGATAAAATAATGGGTTAGATCCTCAGCTAGTGTAAATCAGCATCGCTACACTGCAGTCAGAGAGTTTAAGAGTTTTAGAGTTTAAGGCCAGAAGGGACCACCAGATCATCCAGTCATGGAACTATGGTAACTCACAACAGCTGAGGCTCTGTCCCGTTGACTTTTATTTATTGTCCTATTCCATTTACCGTACATACCATTAGTATTTATAAAGTTAACGTGATCCAGATTTTTGCTTGGCCTACTGAGATGTGTGCAGCAGTGGGCAGGGTGTCAGGAGTCTTCTCCTCTCCTTCTTTGCACAGCCAGCATAAAAGCCAGGCAGAATTTTAGCCCGTTATGGCAAAAAGTTTCTTTCATGTCCTCATGAAGGATCTTTACTTCCATATTTTGCTCTTCTATGTGTACAGAAATTCCACTAACCACAAGGGGACTTCTGCACATGTGGGGAGAGCAGAATACCTGAGTTAAAATCTGCCCTGGGGAAGGAAAAGAATGTCATTCTTAAACTGTGACCCTCCTCCTATATTCATAATAGGATCTCTACATATTGTTTGCAAAAGGGAGGATGGGGAATATGCATGAATGTGCAGACACTGATATCATGGCTTTGCATATCTGAGACTAGGATTCATTCCTTAGGCCTGGTCTACACTACGGGGTTAGGTCGAATTTAGCCGCGTTAGGTCGATTTAAAAATGACTGCGTCCACACAATCAACTCCGTTCCGTCGACCTAAAGGGCTCTACAAATCAACTTCTGTACTCCTCCCCGGCAAGGGGAGTACCGCTAAAATCGACCTTGCTGGGTTGAATTTGGGGTAGTGTAGACGCAAATCGATGGTATTGGCTTCTGGGTGCTATCTCAGAGTGCTCCATTGTTATCGCTCTAGACAGCACTTTGAACTCTGATGCACTAGCCAGGTACACAGGAAAAGCCCTGGGAACTTCTGAATTTCTTTTCCTGTTTGGTCAGTGTGGCGAACTCAGCAGCACTGGTGACCATGCAGTGCCCCCAGAATCGTAAATGAGCTCCAGCATGGACTGAAAGGGAGACACTGGATCTGATTGCTGTATGGGGAGAAGCATCTGTGCAGGCCAAACTCCAATCAAAAAGAAGAAATGCAAATATATTTGCCAAAATCTCACAGGGCATGTTGGACAGAGGCTACAACAACAGGGACACACAGCAGTGCTGCGTGAAAGTTAAGGAGCTCAGGCAAGCCTACCAAAAGACAAAAGGAGGCAAATGGTCGCTCCAGGTCAGAGCCCCATACATGCCACTTCTATGATCAGCTGCATGGCATTCTAGGTGAGTACCCTACCACTATCCCACCACTATCCATGGACACCTGCAAGGGGGGGGGAGTCTCATGCAACAGGGAGGAGGATTTTGTGGATGAGGAGGAGGAGGAGAAGAATGCGCAGCAGGCAAGCGGTGAATCCGTTCTCCCCAGCAGCCAGGACCTTTTCATCACCCTGGAGCCAATACCCTCCCAAGGTGGTATTCCCGACCCTGAAGCCAGAGAAGACACACTCTGGTGAGTGCACATTTGTAACTACAGTACAGGGTTTAAAAGCAATAGTGTTTAATGTTTGATTTGCCCTGAAGAACTGGGATGCATTCGCGGCCAGTACAGCTACTGGAAAGGTCTGTTCACATGTCTGGGGATGGAGCCGGAATCCTCCAGGGACATATCCATGAAGCTCTCCTGGAGGTACTGTGAAAGCCTCTGCAGAAGGTTTCTGGGGAGGGCTGGCTTATTTTGTCCTCCTCAGTAATACACTTTACCACGCCAAGCCAGTAGCAAGTATTCTGGAATCATTGCAGCACAAAGCATGGCAGTGAATGGTCCTGGGTTTTGGTTGCATTCAAGCAACATTTGGTCTATATCTTTCAGTGTTAGCCTCAGTAGAGTGATATCATTTATGGTCACCTGATTGAAATAGGGGAATTTTTGTAAGGTAACAGTAAAAGGACCCTGTTCATGATGGGCTGTTTGCGCTTGGCTAAAACGGATCATCCCAGAGAATAGCCGTGAAGCAGGGGGGAGGGGAAAAGGGATCATCCCAGAGAATAGCCACGCGGTGGGGTGGAGGTAGGTGTGTCCTGCACATCCACCTGAAAACCGCAGCCCCTCCTTTTAAATGTGAAACCCAACTCATTGCTTGCTCTGGGAAAGGAGGGCGCTGCAGTTTGAAAACATTCATACATGTTATGAAGGCGTAAGAAATCAACTCCACGTTCCAAAAGGCTTACCATGGCTGCCTGGAAACTGAATTCTGTCGCCCAGCCATGTGTGATGTGTCACCCTACCGGCAGGCGCTCAATATAAAAGGCAAAATGCGACCTTGTACCTAAAGCACATGTGCTGTCTGTTGTGAATTGCTTGATTCACCATGAAAGAGTCTCCCTTTTGTTCTTAGAAATGTATCATCTTAAATTTTACCCTCCCTTTTTATCTCCCCCCAGGCACAAATGTTTCTATGCTCCCCCTATCATCTCTGTCCCTGAGGTTATTGCAGATTAGAAGGCGAAAAAAAACGCATTTGCAATGACATGTTTTCCGAGCTCATGCAGTCCTCCCGCACTGATAGGGCACAGCTTAATGCATGGAGGCATTCAGTGGCAGAGGCCAGGAAAGAATTAAGTGAGTGCGTGGAGCGGAGGCAGGATGTGATGCTGAGGCTAATGGGGGAGCAAACATACATGCTGAAGCGTCTGTTGGGGGAGCAAACAGACATGATGAAGCGTCTGTTGGAGCTGCAGGAAAGCCAACCAGAGCACAGACCGCTGCTGCATCCACTGTATAACCACATGCCCTTCTCCCCAAGTTCCATATCCACCTCACCCAGACACCCAAGAACGTGGGGGGAGGCTCCGGGCACCCAACCACTCCACTCAAGAGGATGGCCCGAGCAGGGCCAGCTCCAGCTTTTTTGCCGCCCCAAGCAGCGAAGCGGAGGGGGAAAAAGAAAAAAAAGGATAAAGCGATCAGCGGCACTTCAGTGGCAGCTCTACCGCGCTGCTTCATTCTTCGGCGGCAATTTGGCGGCGGGTCCTTCGCTCCGAGAGGGACTGAGGGACCCGCCACCGAACTGCCGCCAAAGTCCCGGACATGCCGCCCCTTTCCATTGGCCGCCCCAAGCACCTGCTTCCTGCGCTGGTGCCTCGAGCCAGCCCTGGGCCCAAGCAACAGAAGGCTGTCATTTAAACAGTTTGACTTTTAGTGTGGCTACAATAAACAGTGTGGCCTTGTCCTTCCCTCCTCCCCCACCCCACCTGGGGTACCTTGTCCGTTATCTAATTTTTTTTAATTAATAAAGAAAGAATGCATGGTTTCAAAATAATAGTTACTTTATTTTGAAGGGGGGAGGGTGGTTAGCTTACAGGGATTTAAAAATCAACAAAGGGAGCGGGTTTGCATCAAAGAGAAACACAACAGTCACACCAAAGCCTGGCCAGTTTGAAACTGGTTTTTCAAAGCCTCTCTAATGCGCAGTGCACCTTGCTGTACTCTTCTAATTGCCCTGGTGTCTGGCTGCTCAAAATCAGACGGCAGGCTATTTGCCTCAACCTCCCACCCCACCATAAACGTCTCCCCCATACTCTCACAGATATTATGGAGCACACAGCAAGCAGCAATAACAATAGGAATATTGGTTGCGCTGAGGTCTGATCTAGTCAGCAAACAGCACCAGCGAGCTTTTAAACATCCAAAGGTACATTCTACCACCATTCTGCACTTGCTCAGCCTATAGTTGAACTGCTACTTACTACTGTCCAGGCTGCCTGTGTATGGCTTCATGAGCCATGGGAGCAAGGGGTAGGCTGGGTCCTCAAGGATAACTATTGGCATTTCAACATCCACAACAGTAATTTTCTGGCCTGGGAAATAAGTCCCTTCTTGCAGCTTCTTGAACAGCCCAGAATTCCTAAATATGCGAGTGTCATGCACCTTTCCCAGCCATCCCATGTTGATGTCCATGAAATGTCCCTTGTGATCCACCAGTGCTTTCAGCACCATTGAGAAGTACCCCTTGCGGTTTACGTACTGGTTGGCAAGGTGGTCCAGTGCCAAGATGGGGATATGCATTCCGTCTATCGCCCCACCAGAGTTAGGGAATCCCATTGCAGCAAAGCCATCCACTATGACCTGCACGTTTCCCAGAGTCACTACCCTTGATAACAGAATGTCAATGATTGCATTGGCTACTTGGATCACAGCAACCTCCACAGTAGACTTACACACTCCAAATTGATTCCCAACTGACCGGTAGCAGTCAGGCATTGCAAGCTTCCACAGGGCTATCGCCACTCACTTCTCAACTGTCAGGGCAGTTCTCATCTTGGTATTCCTGGGCTTCAGGGTGGGGGAAAGCAACTCAGAGTTCCAGGAAAGTGGACTTACGCATGCGAAAGTTTTGCAGCCACTGTGAATCATCCCATACCTGCAACACTATGTGGTCCCACCAGTTTGTGCTTGTTTGCCTGGCCCAGAATCGATGTTCCACTGTATCAATCAGCCCCAGTGCCACCATGATATCCCAACTGCCACAGCCCATGCTTTCAGGAACGTCTGTGTCCATGTCCTCGTCAAAATCCTCCTCATGCTGGTGTCTCTTAGCCTGGTTCTGTATATACTCCAGGATAATGTGCGAGGTGTTTACAATGCTCACAACAGCAGCAGTGATGGTGAGCTGAGCGGGCTCCATGCTTGCCGTGGTATGGCGTCTGCACGGGTAACCCAGGAAAAAAGGTGCGAAATGATTGTCTGCCATTGCTTTCACGGAGGGAGGGGCGACTGACAACATGTATCCAAAACCACCTGTGACATTGTTTTTGCCCCATCAGGCATCTGAAGCTTAACCCAGAATTCCAATGGGCAGCGGAGACTGCGGGAACTGTGGGATAGCTACCCACAATGCACTGTTCTGTAAGTCGATACTAGCCACGGTAATGAGGAAGCACTCCACGGACTTAACGCGCTTAGTGTGGACATACGCAATCGACTATATAAAATTGATTTCTAAAAATCGACTTCCATAAAATCGACCTAATTTCATAGTGTAGACATATCCTTAGTGATGCTCCTTCTAACTATGTTTCTGAGTAAGCAGGAAGTGATACTTTCCTACCTCATTTTGCAACTTTTCCAACTGAATTCAAACATTTGTACTGAAATATAAATACTGTGATGGAGATGTATCCTATATTGTGATGCTATGTATCCTAATCCTCTTTTCAAGGGAATTACCTATGAATTCACCTGACTGTACAGAAAATCTTAGGTCTGACTTAGAAAACATAGTAAAATATAAAGCTTCAAGAATCAGAGTCTAAAGCCCGAAGATAATCTAGTCTCATCTCCTGTATATCATAGCCCACCAACACTACTCACACACTAAACTCAACAAACATAATTAGACCAAAGTATTACAGCCCACAGGAGACTAAACTAGCATTTGCCACAGGCAGAGAATAGGAGGGACTGAGGTGCACCAATACAGAGACCTTGCAATGGCAGGTAATTGATTGAGACATACAGAGATAATCTGAGAAAATGACCTGCACTCCATGAGGCAAAGGTGTAAACAGGGATGAACAGCATCTAGAAACTGTCATTTTGCCAACGTTTCCTTTTATGAGTTTAATTTTTTCTTTCTTTCTTCCTTCCTTCCTTCATTTTGATTCTTTGATGTACTGAAGTAATAAGCCTTCTTCTCTTATGAAAGCTGGTTTTCAGCTGGTAAGTGATACAACTCAGTCATACAGTCAGTAGTTTCCTTGAGGCCTCTGCTTTCCCAAAGCAATGGTGGGCCATTTCTGGTATGCAGCTTTGAGACAGATAATGCTACTCAGTCTGAGCCATACACGGAGAATCCTAGTAATCAATATAAAACATTTGTATTTATGATTAATAAAAGTGGCCTGAAAATCAATGTGCACTGGAGACTGGAAATGGTACTAATTTCACTACCATTTCAAGACCAGCTTTAAAGGCATCTACCAATGTCATCTGCACACTGACACTAAAGTAATTTCATTTGACAGGAATCCGTTAAATGCTTTAGGTTTAAAAATTATAACATATTAAATAAGACTCTTTTTGCTGAAAAATCATTGAACTTATAATGAAACGTTCCATAAGAAAGGCATATCCCACACTCCCCCTTCCCCCCTACATCCAAGAGCTCTGATCAGTGCAGGAAAAGGAGAGGGTTGGGATGGGGCAGGCCGTAAGGAACCAAGTATAGCTCTCTGATTCTGAGGGCCTGCTCTGGTCCTCACAATGCTTAGAGCACCCTATACCAGTGTATCTGATCTTTTTCTGTTCTGCATTTGGATGATACTGAGATCGTGCAGAAAAGCCAGAGAGATACACACACAGACCTACCACAGACTGGAATCTCAGTCTCCCATATCCCAGGTGAGGGCCCTAACCACAAGCTATTAACTATAGTTTGCTATTGCTTGCTCTCATTTTGACCACGGATTCCTTTCATGACCTGAGAAATCTTCCTAACAAATCGCCATTTTCTGACAAAAAATGGTTTAGCTGAAATATTCCCATTCAGCTCTGTTCACTGCAGCTGGAAGTAATTGATATAAGTGGGTGGATCTTAAAGAGGCTAGATAAATTAACATCTGTAAATATGCAGACATAATAATAAATAATGGGTGATCAAATATCATTATTTCAGAGCATAATGTGATCTCCTGTAGGGATCAGTAAGGAATCCTTTCTACTATACAAACATACACAATTTACTAGATGCAAATATAGGGTTTGGGCTGTTTCTCCCTCTCTCCCTACATTTTTTCACAATAGTTGGCACTAACTGGCATTCTTTATGACAAGTTTCAGAGTAGCAGCCGTGTTAGTCTGTATCCGCAAAAAGAACAGGAGTACTTGTGGCACCTTAGAGTAACAAATTTATTAGAGCATAAGCTTTCGTGGACTACAGCCCACTTCTTCGGATGCATGAAGTGGGCTGTAGTCCACAAAAGCTTATGCTCTAATAAATTTGTTAGTCTCTAAGGTGCCACAAGTACTCCTGTTCTTTTTGGCATTCTTTATGACAGTCTCAGTAGAGCTCACGGACTAAGGAGGCAAGGAGCATGAATTAATTTTTCACCACTAGACATGGTCACTCCAGATCAGAATTGAGAAATATTAGTGAGGATTACTATAGGAAATTTAACATTTCTTCTGTCTTCCCGGCCTAAGTGAATTTTATCCCTATACAAAGGCCCAGCACAAAGCCAAATGAACACTAATGTCCCAGTTAAGCCTTCAAAACTGCACTTAAGTGGAACTTAAATTTTGGACTGACTTTATGCAATTTCTTCCTCTGTGAATAAACAAAAGGGTTTGGGATGGAATTTTCAAACATTCTCTTGCCACTGAAGTCAATGATAAAACTCTCATTGACTTTGAAAGGAACAGAGTTAAGTGAAAAATGAGTTATTCTAAAAAAACAAACAAACAAAACAAAAAAAAACAGCCTTAGTTTCTAAATGATCATGCCAGCACTTCTTGTGAAGAGGGAAAAGGATTTTAGACTCAGAAGGAAGAGGGATTAAGAATGGATACCAATGGAAGACACTATATTCCGAAAGAGAGGCTGATTTCTATCCTATAAATATTTCCGTTTGTCTACTACTACTATCATCATTACTTTAACTAGTATGGCACTTCCTAGCTGTGTATAGCAAATGAATGGCTTTACAAACCTTACTGAATTAACATGCAATGTATTTAAGTATTATTAGCCACACATTACAAATGAACAGTGAAATGTCTTACACAAAAATCACTCAGCAAGGCAATGGAAGAGTTGAGAAGAGAACCCAGACGTGCAGACTCCAGTTCTGTGCTTTTATCTAGCTACATTTTAACTTACTTTCATTTTTTCTTAACAAAAACACTTGAAATACTAATATTGAAGAATTTTACTGGCAATTGATTTTTCGCCTTCAGATCTTTTCATCAACAGGTCTTGGTCACTTTAGCTCCGTTAAATTTCGGGAATTTTTGTTCATTTTCTTCAAGAGGCTTCAGTTGTGATTTAAACTTTTTCATTTCATTGTATTTAAATGTTCTGTCCAGTTTCAAGACTTACTAATGATGAATAAGATTAACAGCATAATAAATGTTAAGAAAAGATCTTTAATTTTGACTGGCCATTTCCACTATCTAATCTTGCAAGATGTCTTCGGGAAACAGCAAGAAACAAAACACTCCCTAATTGGTAGCGAAGAGATCCTCCAAGTTGCCTGAATATTTTAAAGGTGGATTAACTATAACGATTGCCCACTGTAGTAGTTTTGGACCGCGGTTCGGCCCTCAGCGGGGCTGTGGGGTAGCCCACCGCCTCGCTACAGTCAGAAAAGAGCCCCGAGCCCTCAATCAGGGCGGGGCAGTAATCACACAGTCAGGTAAATACCCAGGCCCTTAAGCAGGGGCTAGGTCAGAGTTTGTAGCAGCCCAGGCCCTAGGTCAGGGCGGGGCAATAATCCAATAGTCAGGCAAATACCCAGCCTCTCTAGGCCAGGGGAAAAAGGGGGAGGGTGGGTGGCAGGGGGGACGCAGGCCCTCCCACTCCACTGCGTCCCAGCCCGGGGCCCTAGCAGCTACAGACGTTCACCACTGTCAGTGGGGATCCTGGCTGCAACACACTGACATCAGCTCTGGCAGTGCAGCAGCCAGACTGGGGTCGGCTGCCCCCGGGCTACTTCCACACTCCCCCTCATATGGTACCTGGGCCGTCTTAGTGTTGTCGGTGCTCTCCACCAGCATGGGCACCTCGGGGTAGTAGCGAAGGACAGGCTCGGCTCCTCCTCGGGCTAGCTGGCACGGGGCAGGCTTGGCCAGTCCTCCTCGAGGTACCTGGCGAGAGGTAGGCTTGACTGGCCTGGTGAGTCAGCAGGCTGCTCGCGGCCTGTGGCTGTTTCCCAAGCGGGAGCTCAGCCAGGGACATCTGCTCTCTCTGCCAGCCTGGGCTCCACTGAGCTCTGCAGGTGGGCTTTTATACTTCTGGGTCAGGGCTGTGACCTCGGAGGGGCGGGCGCTGGACCTGGTGGCTCTGCCCACGTTGGTAGTAGGGGAGGTTTGGCCCTCAGTGGGGCTGTGGGGTAGCCAACCACCTCGCTACGCCCACAAACAGAAGAAGGTAATAACTATATCTTGAGAGGTTGGTTAGGTGTTTACTTTGTAAATGTTGTTTTTGTGCCCTACAGGTAGGATTAAGAAAGATTGGAAGTTTAGCTTTTTACCGACTTCAAATCTTGATCCTGCTAAGAGTGAAAGTGAATTCTGGGTCTGAAGAAACACATATACAAAATAAAATTGCTTCAGATGTTCTTGTGTCGTGAAAAGGCATTTTACTATTTCCCCGGGTCTATTTGGATCATTCCCACTAGCCAGGATAGTGTTATATGTCATCTACTATTCTGTTCATATTGAGGCCAGGTTTTCTAAACCGGCTTTCAATTTTTGCTCCCACAGTTTTACATTCACAATGGTTTACATCCAGAAAAATGAGGGCTTTGTTTAACCTGAACTAAAAATGTTGGGGTAAGCTTGTGGGTCATCTCACTAGTCAGTGTGTCAGATAAAATTCCCAGCAGCAGCAGAATTTCGATCCCTTTCTTAAAGGATGGCAGGGTCAGTGCCAGCTTCTTCCTGGTGTGTGTGTGTGTGTGTGTGTGTGTGGAGGGGTCTGAGGTGGGCTAGAGAAAAAATTGGGGGGAGAGGGGGTTGTGCCCTCCCTCACCACAAAGCCCCACCCCCTAATCCTCTTCAGGTAAATGCTAGCCCCACCTCCTTGTCTCCCCCCATAAGACTCTGCCCCATGGCCAGGTCAGTGGCCAGAAGCTGGAGCTGGGCCCTGCGGGGTGGCTGGTGCCATGATACAGGTGGCTATGGTACTCCCCTGTCTCCTCCTGCTGCTGGAGCTTGGGGCCCCAGGACTGCAGTTGCTCCTCAGTTCCCCACTGCCAAGGAGTCTGGGACAGAGTGGGTCAGTCCAGGCTAGTGTGGGAAGCTCGGACCCTCCACCTGCCCTGGGTGTTGGTTGGCCACCCATCCCTAATTGGGCAGGACAGTCCCAAAATGTACATTTCAAGTCCTGGTCCCGAGCTGAATGACTCTACGACAGTGTTTGTCCCAGATTTCCTGCGGCATCACTCTGTGCCTGCCTAAGGCTCGGGGTGGTGACAGTCTCTTCCTGGTGAGTGGGTCTAAATTGGAGGCCAAGGCCAGAAGGTGGGGCTGGGCAATAATAAGAGCTATCTGGGGACCTCGGGCTGCTGTGTGGAACCCTGGACCCTCCACCTGCCACGGACGGAATGCTCAGGAGTGCAGGGACATGGGCCATCCCCAAAGAATGGGTTTATTTGTCAAATCCAAAATTAACACAAATCGAAATAGATAAACCAGATCCCCTCACCTAATCCCTGGCCTCAGACACATCATCCCTGCTGCAGCTAATTAGTCACAGGTGGGGGCTGAGCCCATCTCTCTTGAAGGGCTATCTCCACCCCAACCCCAGAAGAATTGCCCCTATGATCATAGGCGTGCGCAGCACATTCAGTTAGGGTGAGCACCCAGGGAGCCCCACCCTAGCCCCGCCTCCGCCCTACCCTAGCCCCGCCCCATCCACTCCCTCCTACTTCCCGCCCCCGACTGCCACCCTCAAAACTCCCAACCCCCCTGCTCCTTGTCCCCTGACTGCCCCCTCCTAAGACCCCCCCACTGTAACTGCCTTCCTAGGATCCTACCCGCTACCTGTCCTCTGACTGCCCCGACCCTTAACCACACCTCTGCCCCCAGACAGACCCCCAGGACTCCCATGCCTATCCAACCGCTCCCCGTCCCCTGACTGCCCCCGAGACCCTCTGGCCCATATCCAACCTGCCCGGCCCAGCCCCCTTACCACGCCGCAGCTCAGAACAGAGTCCCCACCAAATCCCACCCCCTGGACATCTCCTTGAGCAATGGCATGATGGCACTTACAGGGCGGGCACAGAGAGCACCAACCAAGCTGGAGCGCAGTGGTGGAAGAGCGCTATGTCTGATGTAAGTCAACAAAGGTCATGTGTAGCACTGGGGAGGTGGTGATTGGTTGGGTGGTGGTAAGAGGGTTCTGTGTGGGGCAGTCTGGGTGCAGGCAGCTCAGTGGGGGATATGGATGTACAGGGTGATTCCAGGTGCAGGGGTAATGGGAGTCTGCAAGGGACCAAGTGAAAGTGGTTGGAACTCAGCGGGGTGGGGGGTCTGGGTGCAGGGGAGGTGGGGTTCATTTGGGTGGGGGTCTGGGTGTAGGTGGTTGGGGCTCAGTGGGGAGGGTGTCTGGGGGGGCTCATCAGGGTGGTACAGATGCAGGGGAGGTGGGGCTTGTCAGACTGAGGGTTTGAGGGGCCTGCTTAACAGGGGAGCCCCAGCTGCTGCCAAGGGGATCTGTATGCTGGGCTCCCACTTCCCCTATCCCCTTCTCTTCCCCATCCCATGCCCCTTCCCCACCGTTACATCTCTTCCGCATCCCATCTCCTTCCTTTCCAAACTGCCTCTTTCCCCCTGCCCCTGCTTCCCCTCTCCTCTTCTTTTCCCCCTGCCCCCGCTTCCCCATCCTCTTCTCTTCCCCATTCCATACCCCTTCCCCACCATTCCATCTCCTCTGCATCCCACCCCCTTCCTTACCAAACTGCCTCTTTCTCCCTGTCCCCGCTTCCCCTATCCTCTTCCCCATTCCATGCCCCTTCCCCTCCGCTCCATCTCCTCCGCAACCCACCCCCTTCCTTCCAAACTGCCTCTTTCCCCCTGCCCCCGCTTCCCCTATCCTCTTCTCTTCCCCATCCCATGCGTCTTTCCCACAGCTCCATCTCCTTCCCATCCCACCACCTTCCTTCCCCCCTGCTCCCATTTCCCCCATCCCCTTCTCTTTCCCATCCCATGCCCCTTCCCCACCACTCCATCTCCTCCCCATCCCACCCCCTTCTTCCCCCCCCCGCCTCTTTTCCCCTGTCCCGCCCCACAACTCACTGTTCTACAAAATGAAGGATGGCTCCCAGCACACAGAAGGGAGCTCAACCAGCCCTAGGACGCAGAAGGTGGTGTCCAGCTGCAAAGTCCAGGAAGTTGTGCAGTACCTTCTTTTTTCAGTGGGGCTGCAGCAACTCTGTGTTCACAGAAATGGGGGCGGGGGGCAGTGGCGTGACCTTGCATCCCATGTGGCCCCACCACCCCTCATCTCTATTTGGGGGGTAATGCCCCTAAACTGTGCCACGAACATTCCCAATCACACACCCCTGTTTCTCCTTCACTTTCTGCAGAGAAGCAAAGAACGCTGCAGGAGGGGGACCTGGGCTGTTTTCATTCCCCCTGGGGCCCAGGAATACCCCACACAGACCCCCACTGCCCAGCACCATCCCCAGAGACCCAGTGCCCCTGCCTGCCTGCCCCACAGCCACACTCACTGGCCTGCTGGGCGGGGGCTATTTGCCTTGCCTGGGCTGAGCCAGCATCACAGCTGGGGTTGGGGGGGAAATCAGAGTGGGAGGGGGCCTGCCCCCTCATAACCCCCTTGCCTGGGGCCCAGACGAGCCCTCCCCCCATGCTGGCTGAGAATGAGCCGGCCCCTGCACTGGTCCCAGGCGGCTCAGCCCCAGGAGGCGGGGCAGGCTGAGCAAGAGGAGCTGGAGCAGATCCCTTCCCGTCCCTGCTGGGGAGGCGCAGTCAGGGAGCTCTAGCACCCCCCGCCACACACACAGAGCTCTCATTGGCTGCGGTTCCTGGCCAATGGGCTGGGAACCGGGTCAGCGCTGGGAGGGAGGCAGCGGGCAGTGTTGCCTCTGCTGAGACTCTCCCTGCATGAAGGGACGCTGGGGAGGGGGAGCTGCCCCTGAGGTGAGAGCACCCCACCCCCTGGCCCAACCCACCCCGCTCCCTGTCCCCCGACTGCCCCGGCCCCTTGTCCGACCCCCCTCAGGCTCCTAGCAGCGTCTGGCTCAGCGCGGAGCCATACACACAGCCCCGAGGGAGCACGCAGCCCCGCGCCCCACAGCTCTGACTGCCCTGCATTAGAATGTGCACGGGCATACCTGGCACACCCCGTGCACACGCCTGTGTCTATGATATAAACTGCAAGGGATTTAAGGGTAGTGTAAATCTTTTTAAAAGTCTGAGTTTTTTTCAGTCTTATAGATAATTGGCACCTATAAAGCTTTGTGCATAGTCTTCTCTGTGTGTTATGTTTGATAAGTAGCTTTCACCCTAGTGAAAATTTCACAGGTGTTCAGAACATTTAACTCATTTAGGATAATTTGAATTCAAAATGCTCAAAGTCTATCTGAAGTTAATGCTGAGCCCTTTATTTAGTCTCAGCCATACAAATTAGCTTTGGGATTAAACTGCCACAGAAGTTTTCAGCCTGCGTGGGAGTTGTTATTTTTAAAATGAAATTTGAAATTGATTGACTTAGTGGCTTTTAATTTATAAAGATTAAGCAGCTTATTTAAAACACTAAACAACAAAACCTTGACTCCAAAGGAACCTGTAAAATGTGTTGTAAAATAAATAAATAACTAAAAATAAATACATAAACAGTTCCAGTGATATCATATGGATTCAGAAAAAGCTTGGGATCTGATATAAGAGATTATATCTACTTTTTCCTTTAGACTGTAGCAAAGGAAAAAAAGCATGGGTGATCAAAGGAGAAATGCAATAAAACACCCCCCCCCCCAACCTTGGCTGAAATGAGGTCTGCATTGGCATTTTGCCAATACTCAGTGCCACCCCAGGCTTGCTTCACATGGAGCAGATTGTGGCAACATCCCTCTTTAACGTGAAAGTGCTACCCATGGAAACTAGAGGTCCCAGTGTGCCATCCTCTTTCTTTATCCAAGCGGCTGATCAGTTTAGTGTTGGCGGTTGTGCTGGGAGGACCAGCTGTCTGGTTGTGATTAGAGGAGACAATGCTGTATTTGCAGCACAACAGCACTATTTTAAGGATGCAGACAGCACTGCAGGTGATCAGATATGCTGAGGGTTTACTGAAATGGGGGCAAACACTAGTTTCAATTAAATTGGGTGAGATATCAGACTGTCTCTCCAAATCAGGACTATCTGGCAAATATTGCTAACCGATCACTTAGATAACCCAAAACCCAGCACCTAGATAGTTCTACAAAAAGAACAGGAGTACTTGTGGCACCTTAGAGACTAACAAATTTATTAGAGCATAAGCTTTCGTGGACTACAGCCCACTTCTTCGGATGCATACAGAGTGGAATAAATATTGAGGAGATATATATACACACATACAGAGAGCATAAACAGGTGGGAGTTGAGATAGTTCTACTTAATTTAGTTAAAAAAATAATGTCACTGAGACTTCTTGTCCTTTTGGCTTGCAGAAGCAGAGGGGACCTAGAGCAGGTAGATTTGGGATGAGGGAGTACCAAAGGGATAAGTACTTGTTCTGTGCCAGGTTCCCCCTTCTTCTGATTGCATCAAAGCCCGCCTACAATTACATCATGGGAACTGGGATATATGTGGGCAAGAGTGGGCAGAGATAGATAGAGACAGCGTGGAATGCTTCTTTTTGCAGCACAGTCCATTCTTCACCTTCTGAGATTTCCTGCATGAGCTAATCAGAAACCGTCTGCTGAGTGAAAAATAACTTGAGACAAAATTTTGGGGAGACCAATAGTTGTCATGGAGCCAGAAGAGACGGGTCCACTGTATAGTTTCCCAGAACCTCTTAAGGTGTCTGGTGATATGAATGGGCCTCGCTACATATTGGGATTTAGTAGTCCAAATACTGTTCCTTTTCTAAGGGGGGAGGGGCAAACTTTGCCCCCACTCTGCCTCCAATAGAAATAGCTCCCTTCTCCCTACCTGTCTGTGGTTTTCTCCATATATGCAGGAGATATGGCCCAGTGAAATTAGTTAAAAACTCATTCTACTTAAATCACCATTTCTATACATTAACAAATAACTATTCCATACCCTTCTTTAAAATTAGAAAATTACCATAGAAACTATTCCATACTTTTAAAGACACATTATTACACTGGGGAAAACTTAAAAATAGCGTACTTCTCAGTGATGCAGAAACTCAGTTATATTCCATAATTTACCTACCCGATTTTGCTCCTTAGAAAAAAACAAATAATGTCTTACTAGTTGTCTTCCTTGATAGAATGGCCAAACTGCATAGCAGAATAGAAATCACCAGGAACATCTGAATTTGAGTTGAAGGTCTGCCAGTGATTTACTATGAGCCTTTGTATTAACCCCTAACATGACTGCACGGTGGACTTAGGGTGAGTTATTTGGTCCCATCCTTCTCTCTGCATATCAGTGTTAGGGCTCCTCACATCACAGCTCAGGGGCATGTGGAAAAGCAGAGTCTGTGCACCTGATAATCTCCATGCAAGAAAGTGAGCTGGGAAGAGCAGAAAGTGGACAGAACCATGGCTCTCTCCACAGCCCTTGGGTCCCCCACCTGATCAGCCCAGTTAGCCAAGTCAGCTAGACATGGGGCGGGAGGAAAGCAGTTTGAACCCAAAAAGGAGGTGAAGCAAATTTATCCCACTTCTCCACCACAGGCAGAATTATGGCTTACAGAGAGACAGTTTCTTCCTGGAGCTCCTTCTGGGGCATTGTAGCTATGTACTGTACCATAGTGAAGGCTGAGCTTAAAGGCCCAATTTCATCCTTAGGATGAATTTCATCCTTGTGCATAGGGCCAGAACCAGGCCTCTGCTTTGCTTAAATTAGTAACATCTGCATTGCTTAATGGTAATATTTATACAGCACTTACATCTGCAAAATAAGGCTTAAATGGAACTTAAGTGTTGCATTGACTTTGTGTAGGAACAAATTTCACCCTTAAATCCTCTCTGTCTCATTTTCCTCACCTATAAACCAAGGATAATGTAACATTTACCTTGTGAGTTTGTGAGGATACGTTAGTTAATGTTTCTCTAATACTTTGGAAATGTAAAGTGCTACATGAGTGTTAAACAAGATAACAAGAATAATAAGATATTTTAAAACTACACTTCCTCATACCACATGAGGTTTAGGTAGAAGAGTCAGGATGTTCGGACTTCATCCTTTGAGATAAAGTTGTTGGAGAACAATGTAGCAATGCTTGATTTTGCATTCTTCTTGTCATTAGAATCACTGTTGTTACATCACATTGTGACACAAATATATTGTAGCACTGTTTTATAGTGAGTGTATCTTCAAAAGAGGCCTATTAATGTGCAAATTCAAACTTGTGAGTATACATTTCTGGGCACTCCAACAAAACCTTGCCATTCTGGGTGCAAGCAACATCTGCCTGAGCAAATCAGTTACCAGATATGCTGGCCAAGTCTTGGGATGTGCTGGGTCCTCTGTGCTCCCATTGAATTCAGTATTCTGTTGGAGCTGATGAAACTGATAGGGTGAGAAGGTACTCAGAACCCCTCAAGAGCCTTTCATCACCTTTCAGGATCATGATCTAACCTCCAGTTTGCATCCACAATCATTTGAGGGCTGAGAAACACATGTGCCCCAAATTGTGCACTCAGAAAGGTAAGCATGTGATTTTGATTGTGTAAAATTAGAAGTCAGAATACATCTAATTTGAAAACATGACCTTTAAAATTAGGATGAGTGTTTAATATATTAGAAATTCTTTGTCTTCTGGTATCTCTTCTGTACCGGTGGCACTGCAATTGTTTCCGTAGAAACAGCTTGATATGTCATAGACACAGGATGGTATCTTCTCTAAGCACAAGAAGAAAAAAGAAAAATAAGCTGGGTTTTGAGGGACAAAGCTCTTCAAACACTACCATCTTTAATAATAGCAGGGGGAATAAAGAACATTGCTAGTTAAGTAAATTGCTTTTTATATAAATGTGTTGTGTGTGGGTTTTTTTGTTTGTTTCTGGGTTTGTTTTTCAAAATTTGCTCTCTGTCCCTCTTTAAAGGAACTCTAAGGAATTTCTTCAGGCTCTTTAGTTTTCTGTTCATTTTATTAGAATTCTTTCTACTCAGTTTTTCTTCATGAGGAAATTTTAAAGTCACAGAGGGAAGGGAACAACTATTTTGGCCAGCCACCATTAAGATCATGTGATCAGGTTAATGCAGAACTATCATCAGGCACAGCTATTGAGAGGAATAATATACTTTCACCCTAAAGTCTGCAGACCCAGTCCCACAACTTTTATTC
This sequence comes from Trachemys scripta elegans, assembly GCF_013100865.1. NCBI lineage: Eukaryota > Metazoa > Chordata > Testudines > Emydidae > Trachemys > Trachemys scripta. Next base: position 206,791,355 of record NC_048299.1, read on the forward strand.
AGCTAAGATTCCTATCAACTGAACAGGGAGTTTTTCCTGAGCAATCAGTAGAGCTGGCTGAACTGTTTATGGCAAAAAAATTATTTGATGAATTTTTCCTCATTCTAGGCATGTTGATTATCCATGAACAAAGGTAGTTTGTTTATTTAATTAGTGCATTTTAAACTATTTGGAAAAATACTTTATGTGAACACATTTAGCCTGCTATTCTCAAACTGCTCACATTAACTATTTAATATTTATCATTATTTAATAATTATATTACATTGGCACTGAGAAGCCTCAGACAGGATTGGGGCCCTTGGAACTAGGCACTACACAAACCCATATGTATGTGCCTCAAACAGCTGACTGTCTTAGGCTCTGATCTGCAGTTGACAACCTCTGGGCTTGATCATGCAATTTACTTCAGTGGGGCTCTGTGCAGATGCAGCTGTCTATCTGCCCATGCACTGTCAATAGCAGGCCTGAGGGCTTAGATGCTATGTGTCATATGGAGGGTGAGGGGAGAGGGATAGAACTAATTATTCATACGTATAAACATTTGCTATTTTTTGCTTTGTTATTCTATTTATAATAAGTATCAAATTTCCCCATCTGTCCCTCATTTTAGTCATCATGAAACTAGTTGATTTCTTATAGGCATCACCGCAAAGGTGGGTCTTAAAAAGAGATTTAAAGAAGTGAAGGGTAGGGGAGGAGACATTAGTTCACAGACAGTGTTTGTAAGGGATAGTGTGGAAGAAGGTATAGAAATGAGAAGCTGACAAGCAAGCCCACATGGCTAGCATTATTGAAGGAGTTGAGGAGGTGGGGAGACAATTTGATAAGAGGCAAGAGTGATTAAGTAGAGAGGACCAGAGTTGTGAAGAACCTTCAAGGCTGAGTTTAATGATGGAAAGAAAATACTATGTTGTAAACTAAAGATATTGGTCTGATACTCTAAGGACATGGGTATAGAAGTTATCACTATATTCTTAACAGTGGCATCCATTAGGATGTGGAATAGTCTCCTAAGGAAGGTGATGGAAGCCCCAGTGTTTGAGTAATTTAAAATTAGTATAGGCCAAAAACTTAAGGAAATAATGTTGGGAATAATGCTGCACTGGAAAGGGGCTGGACAAGATGCTTATTTCTTCTTATTTCCATAATCTCTTTATAGGCGGTTAAAAATATAGGAGGAAGGTTTTATAATTTACTGTGTGAAGTATTACCTCAGGACTAGGGATGGGTGAGATGGTCTGGACTGTATTGTTTCTCTCTAATATCCTGGGACCGACATGGCTACAGCTACACTGCATGGACCAAATAATGATTTTTGCCCATCCCCTGAACCAAACCCGAACAAAATCTTCATTTTCAATTCAAATTAGTTTGGCTAATTTTACATGCAGAAAAAAAAATTCTAACATTTAAATGCTGCACAGACACTATAGGTTTTACATATTAGACATATACAAGATCATATATTGACTCATAAACTGTAGGAACCAATATGAAATTAGCCCCATTCATATGTTAATTTACAACCCACACATAGAAATATATAATGTAATTAAGAAATAACCTTACTATGTATACATAAGAAGCACCTAGGACCTTTCCCATATGTTCTCTCCCATTTTTGGCAACTTCACATATACTGGGCCCAGTTATGCCCTTAGCTATACAGTTACAATTCTTCTGGTGTCACCGGGACCTCTGTCCACATGACTGAGGTTGATGTTTGCCCCACAAGGTCTAGTCAAGTTGGAAGTGACAGAATATCATGACAGAGTCTGTATTAATGTTTTTTTCTGTCTCATCAGAAACAGTACAAGTAAAAAATATATAAACAAATGGTACATCATTGTTTTAGTATGATACAAAGGTGTGTTGTCTTTAAGGGTCCACTTTCCTATTTGTCATAAATGAATCAGCATTCTTCTCACACAAGTCCACTATGAAAATCCTAGGCTACTTATATGACATTCACTTATAAATTACATATATTCTTTTCCACATAAGAGGAAGCACCAGAAATCTCATGAAACAGCCTGTTATTATGAGACTTTACCTTAGATATGCAGACTTTGGATAAAATTTGGCTATTTTTCCAAACCAAGTCCTCATTTTGCTGTGAATTTGTTTCATTAGTCACATCAGTTAAAGTGGATTTAACTATCATTATTCAATAATAATTTCACACCTTGTCTGAATATTGATATTGAATTTATTTTCATCCAAAGGTAAGACGGGTATTGAGTGAAATCTATTTTAAGAACAGATCAGGGCAAATATTGTTGGTTATAGTTTTCTGATCAGAGGACTGGAGAACCTACCTTATGAGAGGACACTTAAGGAATTTGGCTTGTTTAGCTCAACAAAATGAAAGATGAGGGGAGATATTATTGCTCTCTATAAATATATTAGAGGGATAAACACCAGGGAGGGAGAGGAGTTATTTAAGTTAAGGGCTAATGTTGGCACAAGACAAGTGGATATACACTTGCCATCAATAAGTTTAGGCTTGAAATTAGATGAAGGGTTCTAACCAAAGAACGAAGTTCTAGAACAGACTTCCAAAGGGAATAGTGGGGCAAAAAGCCTAACTTGTTTTAAGACCGAACTTGATGAGTTTATGGAGGAGATGATATGATGAGATTGTCTACAATGGTACATGGTCCATCCATGATTGTTATTTGCAAATATCTCCAACAGCCATAGATGGGTCACTAGAAGGGGAAGGCTCTGAGTTACTATGGAGAATTCTTTCCCAGGTGTCTGGCTGCTGGGTCTTTCCCACATGCTCAGGGTCTAACTAACTGGTCACAATTTTTGGGGTTGTGAAGGAATCCCTCCCCACATCAGATTGGAGGGGGGGAGGGGCCGCCTTCCTCTGCAGCACGGTTGCATGAGTCACTTGCTGGTTTGAACTAGAGTAAATGGTGGATTCTCTGTAACTTGAAGTCTGTAATTAAAGATTTGAGGACTTCAGTAACTCAAGCAGAGGTTAGGGGTCTACTACAGGAGTGGGTGGGAGAGGTTCTGTGGTCTGCAATGTGCAGGAGGACAGACTAGATGATCATCATGATCCGTTCTCGCCTTAAAATCTATGTTTGGTAAACAGGAATTAGGTAGGCATGTATATTCAGGTCCCAAATTCTGATAATATTTTCCTTTCTGCATTTGTAAGTTCCATTGAAGACATGCATCTTTTTAAAACTATAAAGAAAAGACTGGCTTTTCTCAGCCATACTTCCAGCACTTCTGAAGTTCCACTTCAAAAACTTAATTAAAAATAACATTTACCGAAGAGTCATTTTCTTCATGGGAGCACAATAAAATAATTGACCAAACCAGTCTCACTTTATTGTGAAATGGACTGGTAATACCTTTCCTCTGAACCTGATCTGTCTCACCTTCTACCCTACTGTATGAGTGATAGGAAAAGACTGTGTTTGAGTGCATTTCTAACTCGCTTGAACAGAATAGGTTTGAAACCTAGTCTTATAATGGAGCTTTATAAAAGGCTCCATGCTCTGTGAACATGGCCCCTTTCCAAAGCTTGTTTGTCATTTATGTACACTAGACCACGAAGGAAAAAAGAAATCGGTCTTCAAAATAGATCCTTCCCAGAACACCTTTGAAATTCACTGAAGCATACTTGCAGGGGGAGGGAATTGAGGATATTACAGGCCAAAAGAGCCCACTCCAACTCTGTCTCACACAGCTATAATTAGGAGTGAAAGGAAATGGCATAGAGCACAGCCAAACAGTCAAGACAAGGGTTAGAATTCTATGGTTAACCTTAGAACTGAGCAAATAGCCAGTAAAAAAATCTGTTTAATTTCCCTTGTGTGTGTGAAATATTAGCAAAGAAATTGCAAAACAATTGAATTTATTTCTGTGTTAGGGCCACAATCTGTGTGTCTACAGAAAAATTGGACAGAAAATCCAGATTATGTGGGGAGAACGAATCTTCTGCTATTTCAGGTTTATTTTAAAGAGGTTTTATGCAACTAAAGCAACAAAGAAAACCCAATCCTAACACGCGCTGGCTATGCTCCCTTCACATGTTTTAAACACTTATGCCCCCATCCTGCAAACACTGATTTCAGTGGAACTAGTCATGGGTTTAAAGTTAAACACACGCAAATGGTGTATGCAGGATAAGGTCTTAAATGCTCTCCCCTTAAAAATCTAACAAACAAACAAAGAAAACAGTATAAAAGGGCACTTCTGTCCCTAGCACTTCCTCTCTTGGTTTATAGACATCAACCTCCCTTTCTTCTCCCCGCCGTCCCCCCTCCCCAAAAATAGCACAAAGTCTTTTTAAGGCTTTGAACATAACTATGCTCAACTACATTTATTTCTGATCTGTGAGTGCTTCTGTGAGCTGACTATGAAAACCCCTGCCAGGATTAAACTTAAAAGCCCCATACTATGTCCATCCAGGGGGCACTGCAGAACCTCAATGCTCCAGCACATTCTTTTGTTGTTTAACCAATTTGACCATCTGCCCTCTCTCAGGCCTGGCCTACACTTACACATTTTGTCAACACAGCTGTGCTGGTTAGGGTGTGTGTGTGAAAAAATCACCCCCCTAACAGACATAGCTATGACAAAAAGGCTTTAGTGTAGATACATTACAGGGAGACCTTATTCCATCTGGGAGGGGTGGGAGAGGGGTGTGTCTAAGCTACACTGGCAAAAGAACTCCTGTAGTTTTTGCCAGTATAGCTGTAAGCCTTTGTAGTGTAGCCAAGGTCTCAGACTGAATCTCCCCTCACTTGATGCTAGGCATAATTCATACCTAAGTTGACTACCTTTAGTGCACCTGGCCCATTTATCTAAAATGGAGCTTAATGCAGTAGCCCCATATCAATTTTCTTCCCTTTGTCCTGTCTGTATTGATTTCTGAGTACTTCTGGAAAAGCAAGAGTAGTGCCAATTACTACGAGAACTTGTGAAACTCTGATTCATACCCTGTGAGTCAGGGGAACATGTTTATGTTCATTTTCTTTGGGAGTGAAAATCAAGCGGAGACTGACATTTCCTTTTTTTTTTTTTTTTTTTTAAATCTGAGACATAGGTAATGTACTGAGTATACTTATCTTTCATGTGAATCATAAAAAAACATGTTTCAAACCACAGTGTTTTTCCTACTATTACAGGACCAGCTGTGTGAAAAATTCATAACCAAACCTCAAACCAAGTAAAATTGCCTGGTTTGTGGTTTTGTTACTACTTTGCAATCCTGCCTTTTTTCGACCGATTTATTAAATTGCATGAAAATACTCATGGTTTATCATGGTTTGGCAATGAAATCATGAGAAAGTCAATGTTTCAGATTAAATATAATCGTATAATGGATTTTTTTAATACTGGGTGTGAGTCCCAAACTCAAATCAAAGTTTAGGGGCTGTAATCCTTGAATTTTAAAGTTGAAGGAAATATTCAGAAAAGCCTGTGTGAAATGAATCTGCTGGGTTTTCCATTGGTCTAATATTTATTCCTTTTTTTCTGCTTAGGAGAAAGGAAATCAGTGAAGTGCCTAATATGTAATATTTTGGATCTGGATCCTAAATTATGGTAAAGATTCCCTCAGGGCATCTCAAAGCCACATTTCATATTACCCTGTGGCTAGGACAGGCTGGGCAGTAGTCTGCCCCTAAGAGCAATTTAGGTGTAGAGCAGTGCAAACAACTGATTTTTCAGTTCATTGGCAGTTCTGAAAAATTGAAAAAAAAAATTCAGATTGACCCAAAATGAAATGTTTTCACAATTTTTGTCAAACCAAAAAGTTGAAAAAAGTTCATTTCAGGCTGAACAAAATGTTTCTTTTCAATTTTGTGTGTTTTTTAATTTTAAAGTATAAAAAGTATAATAGAAGGAAATTTCAAAATGAAAAGTCATTTTGAAATGAAAAATAATTTTTTTTTTAAATGTTGAAATGAAATGTTTTGACTTTTGGCTTTTTTTTATAACAGCAATTTAGCAAAACTAGCATGAATTCAGCAAAACCAGCATGAATTCACAAAATGTTTTGGTGTCCCCAAATCTGCACTTTTTTTCCGAAAAAAAAAAAAAAAATTAGGCAGAAAAATTTTCCCTAGTTATATTTGGGAGCTAAGTCCTGCTTCAAAGATGCCTAAGTAACCTAGGTGTTTCTGAAAATGTTACATTTACAGACTAATGGGGAGAAAGAAAATGAGGGTGAGAAAGGATACATCATACTGTCCTGACCAGGACAAGGGCAGTCAGACATAGTGGTCGGAGCAGGAGTTGGGCCGGGGTGAAAGTAAAATTAAACTCTTACTGGTACGGGGGCCCGGCTCTGGGCTCCTAGAAGGGGCAGGGCCTCGGGCAGAAGGGATGAGGCTGGAGGGTCAGCATCCCCCAGCCAGCCCATCCGCGCTGCCTGGCCTGTGCTGCCGTTTTAAATCACGGTCCCAGGGCAACTACCCCTTTTGCCCCTCCCCCACATTGGCTGCCAATGGGGGAGGGGGGAAGGGGCAGCGACTTTGAGGAGGGTCCTTTAACGTTGGTGTCCCTCCCCCCCCCCACGGCCCTGACGGTAGGGACCCTACCAGCAGGGCTGTCAAACGGCGGTGGGATGGGGAGGGAGCAGTGCTTTAACTTCGGCTGCGTACGTGCCAGTACTGGCTTCTTACCATTACGCCATAGTGGCCCATACCGACCTTCTTTCACCCCTGAGTTGGGCCAAATCAGGTACCAGGAGGTCTGAGACAGGCCAGAGGGCAGACTGAGCTTCAGGCATCAGGAGACAGGCTGGTTCAGGTTACTGGGAGGTCAGAGTCTGAGACAGGCCAGAGGGCAAACCGAGAATCAGTCATTAGGAGGCAGGCAAGGTTAGGTTACCAGGAGATCAGGGTCAGTCCCAGGTTACGGACAACAATTGAAGAGCAAAGTCAAGGACAAACCAAGGTCGGAAACCGGAGTCTAGGGTCTATCGTGAGTAGGGTCTGGAGCAGAGATGGGCAGGCAGTCTCTATTGTAGCTCAGACAGCTCCCTGTCATGGCTTCCTACTTAAGTACTGGTACTAGTCAATCAGTGGCCTGTGAGGGGCCTCCACTCAGGTCTTGCTGAGCCCAATCTCACAGAGTCCTCCCATGGGAGCCCAGCCTAAGCCTGCAGAGGTGTCAGCAACCCAGATCTCCCGTGGTTCCAGCCCTGCAGATTCTTACACATTACTAGCAGAGGGATCAGGCTGATAGATGGCACATGTATTGTCTGGGCTATATTTTTTGTTTGTTTGTGTGGTGGCTTTATTTATTTAATTTATTATTTTTCATACATAAATTATCACTGGATGAGCTCCTTAATTTGTGATTTTAAACTGGCTGCTTTCTTGCAGGCATTCTGTCAGAAGTGGTGCTTGAGGAGGGATTTGAATTATGCGAAGAGATACAGAATGGACATCACTAATGTAAACTTTCCATATATCAACTCACCAATGTATTGGGGATATAATCTAAATGAGATTCCCCCCCTTTTATTCATCATCACTAAATTCCAAACCTGAAAATGGACTTTGAATGCAGGAACCTACTTCATGTTTTCCCCTCTTTCTCTTTGTTTCACAGATACCTGTTGGAACTGAATCAAGCTACAAAACAATTATGAGAACACATCCTATGGGGCAGGAGTTAAGGATAGTGATTTTCTGTTGCTTCTGTAGTCATTTGCCCCTGTACAAAGTGGGCGTAAACTACCACCATGTCAGGAAGGTAACACTTTACACCCACTCTGCACTCTTCTAAGTGACTGCACAAGATGCAAGGCAGTGGAGAATCAGGACCATAATCTCTTTATCTAAGTCAATTTATGATGTGCATTGGACAAATTGCCAAGCCACAACCCACTCCTGCTGTGCCTGCAGAGAGCTGAGCCATATTGTGAATGGAACATATGGCCCTTCTAACAGCACTTACGTTGTAATCAAGTCTCAGCATGACAGAAAGATATGTCTTAGATGCATTATATATAGACATTCTTTCAATCGTTCCCATTTGTTACTTGCTCTGTTATAGACTGGGAAGGATTTTCAGTTTAATAAGGATGATGCAAATCCCCTGAATTGTGATTTGAAAAATGCCACATATTTACATTCATAGCTAAGTTCTGCAGGCTTGAAAAACAAGTTTCAGTTCAGTGTTCTGTAAACGCTGCAGTGCATATTAAGGGCCATGTAACAAGTTGTCTTGCTCCCGAAGGGCTGGAGGCCAGAGGCCAGCCAACCCTGATTACTAAGGAGCCACACCTGAGAGAGATCAGGTGATTTCCCTGTAAAACATAACAGCAGTTGGGAGGAGGAAGAGGCTGGGCGATACACAGAGTTCAGAAACTGCTAGGAGTGAGCAGGCGCTAGCAGTGAGTTCTGGGAGTTGGGACTGAGACTCGAGCCAAGTAGGGCCTCAGATTGGCTATCCAAAGCATGAAAGGCCCCAGACAGGAAGGCCTGGGACTGGGAGTAGGAAGAGGAACTTTTATTTTGTGTGTATTTTGGTTGGACTTGGAATTCACTTTTATCTTAATAAACCCAGACCCCAAGAAGGGATGTTTTTGGCCACAAAAAGGAGTGTGGAGTTTCTTGAGCAATCCAGTAGGGAAAACTGAGGTGAGGGGTCATTATCAGGGCTGCCCTGAGGCCAACAGGGAGTGTCCAGAGATGGCCACTCATTGACCGGCCAGATTCTGTCAACCTTCCTGATGTTGATTCGTCCCCTTGAAATTTGCTTGAAGTTGGCAGAATATGACCTTAAGTCATTGTGACCGTGTTAAATAAAAAGATAACAAAGCGAGTGAGAGAGAGAGAAGATAAACAGGCCATGTGCAGAGGTATCAGGGCTAGACTGTGGTCAGTCCTTAAATGGTCATACAGTGGAGAGTAGCCAGCTCCCCTTGCATACCCAACATAAGGATTGGCCAGAATTATAGCCCTTGCTCATGAGCTGCTGCTGAGATGCTTCCCCTCTGGAAGCAATTCACCTGAAAGAGACGGGATGGGCAGAGCCATTAAAACCCAACCTACAAGATGGCCATTGTATGTGGCGTATGCTGCTTTCCATAAAGGAGAGTGACAGATTGTACTTCTGAACATGACAAGGGAGCTCAGGAAAACTCAGCCTCTCTGATCCAGGGCGCCTTCAGTTTTCCTGGTCTGGGGCAGATCTGCATGGCCCCTTATTGTGGCCTGTGGCTAAAGCCACAACATAGCTCATAATTGACAACTTCCTTGCCACCTACAATGCTTGCATGTGTGTGCACATTTATTGTTATGTTATTTGTACATGCCAGTGTAGAATTAATTATCCAAGTAAGCAGTGGCAGATTCTTTTTCCAGAGTGCCCTTCACTGGAGGAAAGTATGGGAAGCTGTAAGAAACAATGCTCATCGAGAAATAATAATGATGACGATGATAACATACTGTAGATAGGGCTGTCAATTTGCTCTAACAAGTTATTCAATATGAAACATTTTTCTCTGGCAATCAATCTTTACAAGTCAATCCAAATGGAAAGCAAAATATTTGGCAGGTTATTTATGATAAAAATAAATGCAGCATGGGGAAAAATTTGCAGGAAGTAAAGAAAAACAACAGCAACAACAGAGAGTTAAAGGACAATAAAAAAAAGGAGGGAGGGAAGAGACAGTGACACATTATCAGTGACCTGTGCACTATATTTCTCATACACAAACAAAACATTATGCTGCATACAATATAATTGAGCTTCCAAATAGAATTTCATTACATGTTAAAATGAGAATACATTAGGCATGGCTGTCCCTGTAACATTGTTATGATTCATCAAATGTAGTTATGCGGTGAAAGTTTCAAAAGTACATTATAGACAGAATAAAATAAGTTAAATGAAGATCATACCAAATGTTTGCATTTCTTTGTCATAAACAAGGGAAATGCCAATAAATTCATGAGTGTACTCTCCCTCTGGGATGAAGAATGTTCATTCCTAAAAATACCAGCAGATAATTTAATATTTAGTTATTACATATAGGTTAAAAGCTCTGTGCAAATATTAACTAATAAATCCTCATAAACACCCCACTAGGAAGGCAAATGTCATTATCCCTATTTTATAGATTCATGAGTGTTGAGGTTACAGCACAGAACTCTGCGTTAGTTCAGTGCCAGAACTGGGATTGGAGTTCTCGATTTCCTGACTCTCAGTGTTGTGCTCTTTCCTCCAGACCATGCTGCCTCCCCATTTGTTTAAACAGATTTACAGGTTTTTTTTCCATAGCCCTTATCTGAAGCCAATACCACTGGTGCATTTCATTGGTTTAGTTGCATGAGCTCTGAAACTGAATCTCATAATCCATTCACTGCTCTATTGCATACTACTGGACATGAATTAGGCAGCTTTCCCCTTATTAAGTGCCAGAGGAAGCTCTGTGAGTTTCATGGATTATAGATTTTAAGGCCAGAAGAGACATTATGGTCATCTAACCTTCTGCATAAAACAAGCCATAGCATGTCATCAAGTGATTTCTGCATCAAACCCATAACTTCTGTTTTAGCTAGAGCATATATTTTAGAAAGACATTGAATCTTGATTTAAAGACTTCAAGTAACAGCGAAATCTGCCACATCCCCAGGTAAATTATTCCAATGGTAATTATCCTCACTGTTAAACAATTTGTGCCACATTTCTTGTCTGAATTAGTCTAGTTTCTGCTTCCAGCACTGGATCTAGTTACAGCTTTGTCTGCTAGATTAAAAAGCCCTCTATCATCAGAAATCTCCTCATGTAGATACTTGTAGACTGTGATCAAATCACCTCTTAACAGTCTCTTAGATAAACTAATAGACTGAACTTCTTTAATTGGTCACTGTAAGGCAGAGTTTCCAGAGCTTGGATCATTCTTGTAGTTCTTTTCTGTACCCCCTTCCAGTTTTTCTAATATCTTTTTTGAATTGTGGACACTAGAACTAGGCACGTATCCCAGTAACAGTCATGGAATGTCATCCTAACCATTGCATTCATGAATTGTGTTTGTACTTTAGTGGACTGGGCATCAACCTTCCATTTACCGATGTGCTGTATGGACCTTGAGAAACATGTTGAGATCAAGGGACTTAGTGAGTAGAGGCCCATTGTGTCACTGCCAGGAACATGGTCTTTCCCATCTACTGGCAGTATCCTGTCTCTCTGTATGTTGGTAAAAGAGAGAATATAGTCCTACATTTGTAAAATTGTGTCTTGTTTGCTGTGAAAAATGACATTTTCCCCACAGCAGTAATGGATCCATGCACTTTACACTGAAAGTGTCTCACTTAAAGCTAATTTTAGCGTGATTTGACTATGGCAGGAAGCTAAATCAAACCACTCATATTTGAGTTTCCAGCACACTTCCACCTTTATACATGGAAAGAAGTTGTACTTTTACTAAGATACGTTTATTAAGTATATCTTGTTCCTTTGTAATATAAATGTTCTGTTAGCATTACCAATCTATCAATTAGTTTTACATGCCGCATTGCTGATTCTACATAATAATCCATTTTATCATCACCTTCCCTCTCTTGTGCCTTGCTATCATGAATAGTGTAAAATAAATATTATATCATATCACTAATCCTTTTGACTGCACTGTGGTTGAGGGTATGGATGGATACCTTAGTCTTTATGGATGGATCTCTTAGTCTTCATTAGCCTGAACAAAGAGGAGATTGCTTGAAATGTGGCCTCAGCACATAACATGTCCCATCATTTTAAATTTAAGACAAAATAGAGGGGCCATATGGCTTTTGGAATGAATCTGGTCATCCATTAAATTTCCTACCTGCATCAAATGGGTGACTGCTGAATGGACATGAAGATAAGATATCTAGGAGAGAGGTCTGTAACAAATAGCATACAAGCAGACCTTGCTCTTAGGTTCTTCTGGTCTTAGGTTTGTATAACAGTAGAGGAAGTAGGGATCGATGGGTAATGGTTTTCCTGTCTGGCAAAAAAAAAATTATTTTTTTTAAAGTCTCTGTCCCAAAATAGGACATAAAATTGTATCTCAGAAATGTTCTTGAGCCAAAAATCAAAATCAGCTGAGGTCAATCAAAATATTTCATTTTGATCATTTCAAAAAGTTTAGCTTCATATTTGACTTTTAATTTTTTTTGGGTGGGGGAAGTTAACTAACTTAAATTTTGAAATGAAAAGGCTTTTCAAAGCAAAACAATTGAATTTTTGGCTTAAAAACGTTGAAATGGGACATTCTGACAATTTCAGAACTTTCATTTTCAAATCAGGAAATTTGTTGAATTTGATCCTTTCCCACAAAAAGGTTTCAGTTTCAACAAATTGGCATTAAAAAAAAAAAAAAGTTTCACTGAAAAATTTCCAAGCACCTCTACATGGTGCCCACAAGTGGTCAATAGGAACAATGGTCCTGGTGCCTTATTTTCCTTATTAATAGCCCCAGAAGTACCTTAAAATACTTTAAAGGTTAAAATCTGCCATGGAGTATGCTTGCTTTTTCTCCAGAACTGATCCTTGTTGTGCCATCTGTAACTCAAGTTAAAAAAATGCATATGTAGAGGTAGAGTTCCCTGCTTGCTTAGGAACATCAGCCTTTATGCATCATCTAAAAGCTGTCATTCCACATTGTCTGACAGCACCATCTGGTTCTGAATGTGATATTTTAGCTCTGGCCATTTCTGGAGATAGTAGTGCCTCCACCATATTTAACTCAAGTGCTTCTACTTCTGCTGCATCTGCTGAGAGTGTCATGCTGATGCTGTCTCTCCAAATGATCCAAAAGCCAGATTGTTTAAATAGCAGCAATGAATAATTCAATAAGAAAAAGATAGAAAAGTGGGCTAGATCCTTAGCTGCAATGGTGCTATGATTGGTGCAGCTGAAGAAGGAAGGCACCCTTCACAAGCTGCCCAAAGCTTCAAGGGTTTTTTACAGTAGCTGAAAATCATGGAGAGAGAGGGGAGACGTGGCCTTTGCCCTTCCCCAAATTCCAGCCACTAAACTGTGACCCTGGAAGGGAGAAAGTATACCATATGATGTCTCTGCACTATTGAAGTATCCTTTTATACAGGTGAAATCCTCTGGCGATCAAAGTTGAGGGCAAAGCTGTAGACCACCGCCCAGATTGGCGCCCATATGCTAAACTCTTTATTTAGCAATAGTTTTAGAACCATAGTAATAACTCTTCCATTTTCTGGAGGAGAAACTTTATGCCAGGAGATATAGGGATGGATATATTGGTATGCTCAAACTGTCTTCCACCATTCTGGTGACAAAAATCAGCTATAAATCTGACTTAAGGTGCTGGTTAAACTGGGTTTATGGCTGCCTTGCATCACTGGGGTGGTGGAAAGCAACAGTTTTTTTTTCTGGCCCTCTGTCTGGAAATTATCAAGCCTTAGGTGTACCCTCAAAGGAAGAGACAAGGGGACAAAAAAAGGGAGAAGGATGCACATCTATCTACTGATGTCTGGACTAGGAGTCAGATATTAGATCTCCATTTATTGGTTTGCTTTACCTTCATCCTTTCATAATGCACAACTGAAAAATGGAACGATAAAACAAAACAAAAAGCTCAGATAGGTCTCAGCTTGCCAGGGAAAATAAGAGCACCAATTTAAAAAGTGACACAATTGGGTGAATAATTGCGTACACAGTGGACTGATAGTGGCACTAATATTTCAGGAGTATTTGAAGACAGTTGGCCAGTATCAGGGCCGAGAAACTGGCCTTTTGCACCACTGTGGGAGTGCAAAAAATCATAGAAATGCAGGGCTGAGGGGTCACTTAGTCTAGGACCATTTGGACCAGGGATGAAAGTAACATAAAAGAGTTACCAGTACGGGGGCCCGGCTCCTGGCCCCCGGAAGGGGCGGGGCTTTGGGCAGAAGGGGCGGGGCTGGGGGGGGGTCAGCCCTTCCAATTTAAAGAACGTAGGCCTCTGGTCACTGCCACGGTAGTGGCAGCGGCTGGGAGCCATGGGCCCTTTTAAATGACCGGGCCCCGGGCCAACTGCCCCTTTGGACTGCCCCCTGCTCTTGGCGGTCCTACTGGTAGGGTCCCTACCCGCAGGGCCGCCGACAGGAGGTGGCAAAAGTGGCAACGTTAAAGCGCTGCAGCGGCCTGTACCTGCCCACTTTCACCTCTGATTTGGAGAGACAGCATCTCTGTTCTGAGGCAGGACCAAGTATACTTAGTCCATTCCTGACAGGTATTTGTCCAACCTGTTTTTAAAAACCTCCAATGATGGGGATTCTACAACCTCCTTTGGAAGCCTATTCCAGTGCTTAATTATCCTTATAGTTAGAAAGTTTTTCCTAATTTCTAAACAAAATCTCCTGTGTGCAGATTATGCAAATTACTTCTTGTCCCACCTTCAGGGGACATGGAGAACAAGTGATCATCGTCCTCTTTATAACAGTCCTTAACATATTTGCAGACAGCCCATTTTTTTTAAATCTTTCCTCATAACTCAGGGTAAACATTTTATTATTTTTATTGCTCTCCTCAGGACTCTCTCCAGTTTGTCCACATGTTTCTTGAGGTGTAGCACCCAGAATTGGTCACAGTACTCCAGCTGGGGCCTGACTAGTGCTGATTAAAGCAGGACAATTACTTCCTTTGTCTTACAGAGGACACTCCTATTAATTCAACCTGGAATGATATTAATCTTTTTTGCAACTGCATCACCCTGTTAACTCATTTTCAATTTGTGATTTTACTGTGATTATAACTCCCAGATCCTTTCCAGCAGTACTACCTCCTAGCCAGTTATTCCCCATCTTGTAGTTGTGTATTTGATTTTTTCCTTCTTAAAAGGACTTTGTGCTTGTCTTTATTGAATTTCATCTTGTTGATTTCTGACCAATTCTCCAAAAATTACATAAAAGCACAAAAAGCACATTCTGAATAGGGATATGCCACAGCACAGATATCCTTCTTGCCTGGATGCTCATTGGTACCACTGAACTACATTCTTAACCTACAGGTATTCTGAAACAATGGAAGTAAGTCACTGTTTGAAAGGATGATTTCTATAAAACAGAATGTTGCAGATTCAGCCAGAGTGCTAGTTGGAGCTATCCCAAGGATAACAGTTGTCATTAAAGGTTGGTAAAATAATCAAAATCCCCAATGATCTTTTGTATGGAGTTATTCAGCAATCATCTTGTTTTCTTTAAAGCTGATCATCTAGAACAGTGGTTCTCAAACTAGGGCTGCTGCTTGTTCAGGGAAAGCCCCTGGCAGGCCAGGCCGGGCCGGTTTGTTTACCTGCCGCGTCCTGCCGCAGGTTCGGCCGATCGCGGCTCCCACTGGCTGTGGTTCGCCGCTCCAGGCCAATGGGATCTGCGGGAAGCGGCGGATAGCACATCCCTCGGTAAACAAACCGGCCTGGCCTACCAGGGACTTTCGCTGAACAAGCGGCGGCCCTAGTTTGAGAACCATTGAAAATGAATGGAGCAAAACTGGGCTTATATTTGGGGGCAGAAGGGGGGGCAGGGCGCTTTTCTGCAGTTGTGGGGCAAGGAGGAGAGTGAAGCAGTAGCATGCAGCTACATTGGAATCATCTTAATACCAGGGATGCTGCATGCTGGGCTGGCTCCTGGCACAAAATAGAGCCAACTCACCAACCTATGGCTCTATGGCAGCGGTAGACAACCTGCAGCTCGTGGGCCACACGCGGCCTGTCAGGGTAATCCGCTGGTGGGCTATGAGACAGTTTGTTTACATTGACTGTCCACAGGCACAGCCGCCCGCAGCTCCCAGTGGCTGCGGTTCACACAGGGATGTGCTGGCTGCCGCTTCCTGGAGCTCCCATTGGCTGGGAATCATAAACTGCGGCCACTGGGAACTGTGGGTGGCCGTATCTGCGGACAGTCAATGTAAACAAATTGTCTGATGGCCTGCCAGCAGATTATCCTCATTGGCCAGAGGTTGAAGCTCCCTGGTCTTGCCACCATTCCCCTGGCTACAACTCCGACATGCATTTTGTTTACAGGAACAATGATAACAAGCATAAATTACTACCCATCATAAGGCATGAATTCAATCATTGCTGAAATAGTCCTTTAATACAGACATATTCAAAAATTCCTAACATATAAACACAATACAGTAGCTGAAAAGGGATGATTGACCAGTTGCAGAGTGGAAGTCTAAGAGGAGATTAATTCCAGATATTAAATCTTTGCAGCACTCCAGACTCCTCAGTTTGAAACCTCATGACTTCCACCACTAGCCACAGAATAACACAATCATTCTGGAGGTTCAGTCTCGCCTACAGGCAAGAACTTGTCCCATCATAGCAGGAACAAAACTAGCACAGCGGGATGTTCAGTACCAGGCATGGCAATAAGAGTCATCAACCAAAGAAGCAGTGTTCTTACATGTGAGTTTAAATTTGGGAATGTCATCTTTATAAATGTCTTTCTCAAACTGTTGCCATACCAAACTAGACGCATAATGAGTATAATCCGTTCCAGCAAATGGTGTGGCTTATCTCTAGAGCACCTATTCATAGTTACTGAAACTTTATAAGCATACTGGAGAACAAAGAAATGAAACTGAATGGATTTTCTCAACTTAACCTTTTGATTACTTAAATAGCTCCCCCAACAAGTGTATCTTCTGAATGAACACCCTGTGTGACAGGAGAGAGATCATTACAGATGCAATGACAATGACTCTTCTCCAACTATGGCCCAAAAGGAAATTTTAATGGATCAGAGAATGAGTGAATCCTGTTAAATATATCAACATTATCAAACCTTTTATTAAAACACATTTATGTAACGAGAAAACATTGTCTAGCGAGGCCATAGCAACAAAAATGAATTTGTTGCCAGATTACATTTATGCTCTTGGCATCTAGCTAACACAGGAACTGGGCACTTGATTGATAGATAGATAGATAGATAGATAGATGTAGGGTGTTTGGGTTGGATAATTGTCTCTAATTGTGAACCACTAGTGTAGTCAAGGGTAAACAGAGTTTACCCTCTTCTTATTTGGGGAATATGGAGTTTACTTTAGGTTAGTTTACCCAATTCTTTTTTCTACCACTGCTGTGAACCCTTATTTACAGGCTTTTCGCTATAAATTCCAGTGTAATATACTACTTTGTACCCCATCTCTAATTCATGGATATATTGGCAAGAGAGAAGAGGCATAAATCATAGTGTGTTATAAAGAAATAAAAGATGCCTGTTGATCATTTTTAAATTGGAGGAATATGAAGAATAATTTCTTTTCTGCCTATAAGTTCTAAGATTCTGTAATGCTCTTTGAGGCAGGAGAGATGGATGAAAGTTAAGAATGGAAAAAAGATGGGAGTTCAGAGAATCCACAGTTAATCAGTGGAGGTGAAAGAGTAAAGCTAACATGGCTGTTGGAGAGCTTTAATCCAGCGCATTAGGTACATTTGGGGGTATTTTAATGAACCATTGGTACCTGAAGCCCAATGGAATTTCTGGTGCATTCATTTATAGTGCAAAAAAATCAAATCATGGATAGCTTTGGTCCACACATATTCATCAATGAGCAATCACCATGGGGTGGTGTGGGATGAGGCTGAGTGATATATAAAGAAGAGGACAATATAGGAGTCCGTTTAGAACATTGGTTCCAAAACTTTTTGGCATCACGCCCCCTTTTTAATTTTTGAGAAACCTTCACGCCCCCCCACCTCTCCTTTACCATCACCCAACCCCCTTTTAACAAATGTAATTTGTAATTTAAAATTAAAAATAAACATAGTTTTTCTTGGCATAAAAATTTAATAAAAATGTAATTTAAAATAAGAAATAGCATGAACGAAACAAATTTAATGTGAAGGATGTTGCTGCATTTTCTTCATGAGTTGGGAAATCCTAAGTTTGAAAGATGAAAATGTATAATGCAAATCTTTTTTGACATCCAGTCGATTCCTTTGTTTTGTTTTTATTCTGACTAAACTTGAAAAGCTTTTTTCACAGAGGTACTTCGACGAAAACGGAAGAATAATATGTAGCACTTCTTCTCCATCTTTTGGGTAAATTGGGAAATATTTTATCCAAAATTCCTCCAGGCTTAAGTTTTCAAAAATATCTTTCGCACTTGAATCGTATTTCATTTCAAGTGCTTGTTCGTGCAATACTTCTGGCAATGAATTGATATCAATGTTGAACAGATTACGTGCTAATTTACGAATGGGGTTGCCAGAAAAGTTGTCTGGAAAATAGCAGATGAATTCGTCAGCAAGGCAGTCCAGATGAAACAAAATGTTGTTCTTCGGATCCTCTTTACAAAGTTCAGCAAGTGATGAAAATGTTAGAAAAGACGAAAAGTTATGCGTCTGAGCTTGCATTAGACATTTCCAAAGCTTTATTTTTTCTGTAAACTCTTTGATGGCATCGTGGTGCACTATAGTATTTACAGCGTTGTTTCCTTGCAGCTTCAAATTGAGATTGTTCAAAGATTCAAAAATGTCCACGAGGTATGCCAATGAAAGTTGAAACATTTGGTTCATAAACGCATTACAAAACTCTTCTTTTTATTGTTGCTTGAGGAAAATTTCCACTTCGTCTTTCAGTTCGAATAATCTCAAAAGTATGTTCCCTTTGGAAAGCCGTTGTACCTCTGTGTGAAACAAAATAATTTTATGATCCACTCCCAAATCCACACAAAGAGCTGCAAAAAGTCTTGTATTTAAAGCTCTGTTCTTCACAAAATTGACAACTTTGATGGCCAAATCAACGAGTCATGTAAGTCATCTGGAAGGGTTTTAGCAACCAATGCTTGTCTGTATATGATGCAGTGAGTCGTAGTTACAGATGGATTTTTTTCTTTCACCAATGTCACAAATCCAGAGCGAGAGCCAAGCATCGCTGGAGCACCGTCTGTGCAGACACCAACCAGATTTTCCCATGAAAGTCCATTTTCTTAAAAAAAGTCGGAAACCGTTTTCATAACATCAGAAGCCTTTGATGTGATCATCAATTCCTTCGAAAAAAGCAGTTCTTCTTTTACAATTCCATCATTAATGAATTGAACGTAGATAAGAAACTGACAGCATTGTGCTACATCAGTGGTATTGTCACACTGAATTGCAAAAAAGGAGAAGCTTTCACTGCCTCCACAACTTGAAGTTTTAGATCTTTCGCCATGGCATTGATTCGAAGTTTCACGGAATTGTCAGAAAGCGAAATTTCCGATATTTTTTCTTGCTTTCAGCACCAAGCACAATATCATCAGCTGCTTTCAACAAGCAAGGCTTCACAAGAGTTTCTCCTATTATGTGTGCTTTCTTGGCTTTAGCGATGAGCAACGACAGTTCATAAGATGCTTATACCACTTTGGGCAACGCTTGATGAAAAGCTCCAGTAGTGTCCAGCTTCATGCATTTTAAATTTTGAAGTTAATCAGCAAAAAACTCTTTTGGTTTGTCTTTCAAAGCGGGATTTCTTTGTCAAGTGTTGCTCAAGATGACTGGGTCTCAAGGCATCATTGCTGAGAAGTGTGTGGCATACTACGCATTGAGGATGATTGATCCTGTTTTTTTGCATGACGGTGAAACCATATTTAATGTAGTCTTCATCGTACTTCCTTTTCTTAATTGTGGCCATAATATACTAATAAAAAAAAATCTATAAAAATATTTTTCATGATTCATGAATAATAATGGACGCAAGTTAATTTGAGTTATTGTGAACATTTACTTACTACTACTATTACATACGGACGCGTACTGCCCTATATATACCCCACCACCAGTCTGGCAAGTAGCCGGTCTTGCACGGTGAGTGGTGGAGGAAACCACTCCCATGAGAGAACAGTCTCGAACACTCTTGCAAGTGAGCTAGGAAGTGTTAAAAAGTTCCATTGCTTTCTACATCATTCTTCGGCCTCCCCACCGACCAAAATGGCACTCCTACACATCAAAAGGCAAAAAAATAAAAAAAATTCACATTTTGTGGTATGAAATTTGAAAACATTGCAGTTATATACTTCTATTTATAGTTGTATTTTTATTATTATTGTACTTTGTTATACCTTTATTCTTGTCTACTTATATTAATAATCAAAAACGAGAAGATTGTCAATACTTTATTGTAGTTAAGTAATATAGGCTGGTAATTGGACAATTTTATGAATAGTTATTATTATGTATACAGAATATGTATAATTTATTGTCTGTTGGTCTATTAAATAAATAAAACATATTTTTTTATGCGTCCCCTTGGAATTTCTTCAGGCCCCCTCGGGGGGCAGCCCCCCAGTTTGGGAACCGATGGTTTAGAAAGTATAGTCCAATATATGGCAGCAGCCCATATTCTATTTAAAATAACTGATTTTATTCATTAAAAATTATTGTATTCTATACACTGTGAGGAATAGGGAACAGAAAGACAGTGCCTGTAAAAGGAATAATAAATATACAGCACAAATATAACTTCTGTGCAAGGAAGGCCTAGCTTACTTAATTCATCACAGCATTTGATGCGGCACCCTGTATGACTTTTGGAGAGCTCTCTAATTTGTATCACACAAGAGATGGGTTTTAATAAATAAAACATTTTCACTGAACGTGTGTTGACCTCCCATCCTCTTCAGCTGGCCTACTGGAGGATAGGGTGTTCTGTACCTAATTGGCAGGAAAGCACTTTTGGTTAGTTGCTCATCGGTAGGACAGGCTCAGGAGTATGCTCCAGTTGCACTGCCCTCTCTCCAGTAATGGGAGCTTAATCGCTAAAAGCCCTTCTATAAACCCATCTTAACTGGCAGTTCAAAACAGTCAGAGTGTACCAATGAAACCGACTGTAAGAGTTTTGGCTTATTATCCAGGGTATACAAAACTGCCCTTCGAGATAACTATATTTTTCATAGGTATTTGCCAACAAGAGGTAGTGTCTACTGGAAATAAACTTTACTCATTTCTCTCCTCCCTATATTCAGTATGATTAATATGAAGATGATAATTCACATAAATCACTAATCGTCACTGTTCACAACACATTTACCAGATATTATTGCTTCTATCCTCATTTTATATCTATAGAACATCTAGGGGCTGATTTTCAAAAATGACCTCCAACTTGTGGGTTCACGTTAATCATGCCAATATATTTGCATGTGTAAGACACTTTTCATTAAAGCCCCTTGAAGCATTTTACAATGACTTACTAATTAAGCTTCAAAACACCCTTAAGCCGCACAAAATAGGAATATGTAGCTATTGTATCACTCACTTCTGAAATGCAGGCACCTTTGGAGCAGAGCGAAGCGGCCGTTTACAAGCACACAACAATACACAACAGTTTAGAAGAAGAATTCTATGTCTCACTGAAATTGTAGGGGGAATCTGAGTAATTAATTGAGTTGGAGTTTGGCCAGGATAATGAGGTTAACATCTTTGCTCTTACAAAAAAAAAAAAAAAAAAAAAAAAAGGTGCTATGGGACCTTAGATTTTACAGGAATCTGGTTTTACATCTCATCCAGAAGACAATAGCCCTAATTCTGCTCTTAGCTACACCAGTATAAATTAGAAGTGACTTCACTGAAGTCAGCGGAGTTACACCAGTGTCTCCTGTCATCATATCGGGAAAGGCAGCACCTAATGAATCACTAATGCTTCCCACAACATCCAGTTATTCCCTGCTTAACTTGTGAGATCAACTAAGAACACAGTACAAGATCTGGTTGTAGGCTCATATCTAACTATGTTCATTGGACAAAGTTGGATAGCAGAATCGAACAAAAGAAATAGTTAAAACTAGAAAGCTTTATGTCTATGACTCAGGGCCAGATTCTCAAATGGTGTAAAATGAAAATAATTTCTGGAAATATTAGACATGAGTACTGATGGCTATTTGAATTATTTTCACCTGTTCTTCTACACGTTTTGTACGTTCTCTTTAACTTTAATGGCATCACAAACTTGTCACATAACACACTACATATTTACTCTGTTCGGTTATCAAGATCTGTGTTACTTACCAGTATTTTATTTTATTTTAAAGATGACATTAAAATGCACAGCTGTTTCAAATGGAACATAAAATCCACCAAAAAGCCAGATTTGCAGAATTTTGTAGAAAATTGCAAACATTCAGCTGTCATCCTACCACCCATTATAATGAGTATAAATAACCTCCATTTAATATGTGAGGATTTTTTAAAAGATGTTTGCATTGAAAGAGAATTCCAGGTGCTTTTAGAGTTATTTGGGACATTTTCCAGTTGACAATATGGAAATACTGTCACTTAAGCCAGGGAGCTTGTTGCTATGGGGACACAATAGCAGCAGCATTTGATAACTTGGCAGTTGTTACACTGGCAAAGAGAGAAACTCAGCGACAGGGACTGTTGAATAATTTCAGGTGGATGTGCACTAGGGATAGATGAAATGGTTCAGAAAATTTAAAAAATGAAAAATATCTTTCTTTTCAACTCACAATCTCTCCTTCACATATGGTCTTTTTGGTACACTATACTGGCTCAGAAGTGAAACTATGAAACTAGTAGGAAAGACAGCCCTATCGACACATATAATAATGGATTCACAAATGCATTTTGGGATGGATATGCAGTAGACAGCACAGTGTAGCAGAGATGGCAATGAGATATGGAAGCTGAAAAAGCCAATGTGAGTTTTGGTTGGTCACTTGTTAGCGTATACACAATGTTCCTCAAATGGCATGTGACCAGGATTCACCACCGAATTTGGTCCGCTGGTTGGATCATTAACTTCCCTGGCCCGGGCCAGGTACTGATGGAAAGTGTGACGTGAATGCTGATCCATGCCCCCAACTAAGAGATGTCTTAGAAAGGGACTATCACTTCCCTGTCCTATCCTAACAGGTTTCAGAGTAGCAGCCGTGTTAGTCTGTATCCGCAAAAAGAACAGGAGTACTTGTGGCACCTTAGAGACTAACAAATTTATTAGAGCATAGGCTTTCGTGGACTACAGCCCACTTCTTCAGATGCATATAAGTGGAACATATATTGAGGAGATTACTTACTTAATTGGCCTCTCAGAGTTGGTAAGACAACTCCCACCTGTTCATGCTCTCCTCAATATATGTTCCACTCTATATGCATCCGAAGAAGTGGGCTGTAGTCCACGAAAGCTTATGCTTTAATAAATTTGTTAGTCTCTAAGGTGCCACAAGTACTCCTGTCCCTTTCTAAATCACTTTGATGATACTGTAGCTATAATATTATATCCACTGCATCTCAGGACATAGAAAGTTGTGGACAAACTGTAGGGAACTCAGAGAAGAGTAACAAATGTGATCAAAAGCTGGAGGGACTGGTTTATAACACTGGTCTACAATTTTTGAGAAGTCGTCTGCTTCAGAGATAAAATGTGCTATTCATTATGTATTTTGATGTGCTGAATTCAAATATGACAATTAAAACAACTGATTGGCTACTGCTTCTAAGATATTTACGTTTTTACATTTTATGTATCTGTATATTGTGTAGATAGTAGAGTTTTAATCATAAATTGTAAACCTAGGTCTTTTCATGTGTTTATGGTTGCTTTACATGATAATATTTCACCTGTCCTGTTTATGTAACACTTTAAAAATCAGCAAAAGGGTTATATAAATAAAATGTTTTATGAAACAAAAGGCAAAAAACTATTATGTACATAGTTTATTCCTGTTCAGTGTCTACTCGGCGCTTCTTGGCTTGTCTCTTGTATTCATTAAATGGAGCATCTCTTGTCACTGTCCAGCAATAGTCTGCAAGCATTGATGGGCTCCATTTGGCCTGATAGCGATTCTCTATTGTTGCTATGTCCTGGTGAAATCGCTCGCCATGCTCGTTGCTCATTGCTCTGCAGTTCGGTGGAAAAAAATCTAGATGAGTGTGCAAAAAATGTATCTTTAGTGACATGTTGCAACCAAGGCTTTTGTATGCCTTGAGGAGGTTTTCCACCAACAACCTGTAGTTGTCTGCCTTGTTGTTTCAGAGAAAATGTATTGCCACTAACTGGAAGGCTTTCCATGCCGTCTTTTCCTTGCCACGCAGTGCATGGTCAAATGCATTATATCGAAGAAGTTCACGAATCTGAGGACCAACAAAGACACCTTCCTTTATCTTAGCTTCACTTGGAAATTTTCCACAGAGGTACTTGAAAGCTGCTTGTGTTTTGTCAATGGCCTTGACAAAGTTCTTCATCAGACCCAGCTTGATGTGTAAGGGTGGTAACAAAATCTTCCTTGATTCAACAAGTGGTGGATGCTGAACACTTTTCCTCCCGGGCTCCAATGACTGTCGGAGTGGCCAATCTTTCTTGATGTAGTGGGAATCTCTTGCATGACTATCCCATTCGCAGAGAAAACAGCAGTACTTTGTGTATCCAGTCTGCAGACCAAGCAAGAGAGCAACAACCTTCAAATCGCCACAAAGCTGCCACTGATGTTGGTCATAGTTTATGCACCTCAAAAGTTGTTTCATGTTGTCATAGGTTTCCTTCATATGGACTGCATGACCAACTGGAATTGATGGCAAAACATTGCCATTATGCAGTAAAATAGCTTTAAGACTCATCTTCGATGAATCAATGAACAGTCTCCACTCATCTGGATCGTGAACGATGTTGAGGGCTGCCATCACACCATCGATGTTGTTGCAGGCTACAAGATCACCTTCCATGAAGAAGAATGGGACAAGATCCTTTTGACGGTCACAGAACATGGAAACCCTAACATCACCTGCCAGGAGATTCCACTGCTGTAGTCTGGAGCCCAACAGCTCTGCCTTACTCTTGGGTAGTTCCAAATCCCTGACAAGGTCATTCATTTCACCTTGTGTTATGAGGTGTGGTTCAGAGGAGGAGGATGGGAGAAAATGTGGGTCCTGTGGCATTGATGGTTCAGGAGCAGAAGTTTCATCCTCTTCCTCGTCTGACTCAAGTGAGAATGATTCTGGTGCATCAGGAACCGGCAGTCCTTCTCCATGGGGTACTGAGCATATAGCTGATGGAATGTTTGGATAATGCACAGTCCACTTTTTCTTCTTTGACACACCTTTCCCAACTGGAGGCACCATGCAGAAGTAACAATTGCTGGTATGATCTGTTGGCTCTCTCCAAATCATTGGCACTGCAAAAGGCATAGATTTCCTTTTCCTGTTCAACCACTGGCGAAGATTTGTTGCACAAGTGTTGCAGCAAATGTGTGGGGCCCACCTCTTGTCCTGATCTCCAATTTTGCAGCCAAAATATAGGTGATAGGCTTTCTTAACCATAGTGGTTATACTGTGCTTTTGTGATTCAAAAGTCACTTCATCACAAACATAGCAGAAGTTATCTGCACTGTTCACACAAGTACGAGGCATCTCTGCTCACTTTGGCTAAACAGAAATGTGTCCCTTTGCAAAATCAAACACTGACAAATAAGAGAGCACCACACTGTATGATTTCTAGAGCTGATATAGGGCAATTTGTTCAGCAGAGTGATGTAAGCTTCGTTATGATTGCATCATCCATGACTTCTAGGAATAACATGATACAATTCATATCATGTATGACGCAATACCAGCTTCAGATTGCATCATTCATTGTTTTGCCTAAAAAGCAAGTACTGTCCAAACCCAGTCATAGATTTATTCATAGATCCAGTCAAAGATGTATTTTAGTCATTTCTGGTTTAAGTTGAGATCCCTTCCCTTTATAACTCACTTATCCGCCGCCATTCCCAAGTCAAGGGTCGTATATACAGACTCAATAGCATATCTTGAAAACTAGTGCCAATCAACAATTTTAAGCATCATTTTTGTTCTCAGTGACCCAGAATTAGTAAAGTTTGACTACATTTATTTCAGAAGCATTTTGGCTGTAGAGCAGTGTAATGAAAGGTTAAAAAACTAAATTTGTACACATTGGCTGAATGGTTACTAAAAAGAGGTATGATAACTGTCTAGAAATATTTGAAGAGTATGAATGTCAGAAATAGGATGAAATGTTTAGGATAGTCAAAGATATCCTTGGGAGGAATTGGGATGAAATGAAGGAAAGAAAAATCTAAGTTAAAAAAAATCTCCTATAGTGAAACCTATTAGATTGTAGAATAGTCATTTTTATCTAAGGGGAATGGTGAATGCCTCATTGAATCATTATAAATGGGACTGGACAATGCAGAGTACAAAATATACTTTAGGGAACAATCATGCACTGTCAGGAGGTAAACTAGAGCATGCAATAGGTCTTTCTATCTCTAATAGGAAGGCCAAATCCTGTTGACCTTACTGGAACAAAATTCCAATTAATATTTGTAAGGACAGCAAGCTTTGACCTATGATTTTATGATTAAGCACAAAGAACCAATACACCAATGACAATTCAATAGTGCACTTGTGGTAGTGCAGGGAGCTATGGAACAGTGATCTTGGATTCTGCTGTATCTACCAGTATTACATATCATGTGTAAAGTAATTACATATCAAACCACTAGAAATACTTACAAGACTATGGTGATCACACTTGATCTTTGTTCCAACAAATGAACTTTCTCTGTTTCTAGTTTCTCCTTCCATTATGTGCTCTTAAAATTATCCCATTCATTTGTAAAATGCCTGGATTTGTTTTTCTTCTCAATGCCAATACAAAATCAAAGATATAATACCCACATAGGGCTAGATTTTCAGAGACCCTTTGTATTCACAATTCCAGTGGAAGTCGATGAAATCTGCAGGACACAATATCTCTGAAAATCAGCCTTATGTAGATAAATAAAGAAAAGCATATGGATGTTGTACATGACGCACCATAGGAGAAATCTCTTAAGAGACCGTGAACTAATACAGCTACATGCTTTATGCTGCAGTCCAACTTGCAATCACCAGGCCATCTCACCACAGGGGACAAACGGGTATTGAGAGTTATTGAACATTGCCAATTTTCACCGTGAAGTTATTTAGCACAGATGTTTCCATAATTGTGACACACTGGGAAAATCCACATGCTCAATAGCCCTCAAACTCATGCTTCCATCTGTGCAGTGTGATGGTCTACAGTTACTGCACATGTCTGCAATATAAAACATACAGGAATATTGTCTGGCACAAGTTCTATTGGAAGATTTTTCCTAGTACCATCTGTGCTTTTTTATTTACTTCTATTCCTGTGTTTCTGTATTTATATTTAACACAATTATAAACAGGCAATATAGATTTTATATGTGCTGGTGAAAATGAGAGTGTATAAAGAACCATATAAAGTTGGTAGTGGAGTTATAAAGCTCTCACAAGGGGTAACAGCTGACAGAATGGGATTTAACTGTGGCATCTCTAACAGTTTTCCGATCTGCGTCACTGACTCAGTTTTGACTCACAACGGCAGTGTCTGAAAGTTGTTACTATAGCCATGCCAAGGATTGTACCTGGACTAAGTTTCAGGGCCAAGATTCAGTTAAGAATTTGATGACACTGAAAACACTGGAAGTGTTCTTGTGTGATTTGGCCCAGTATGGTGAAAATCTTATGAATTCAAATGATCTTGAAAGATTTCTGCCATCAGGTATTTGAGATCAGCCATTCTTATCAACTTCCATCCATGTTCAAATTGGTTTACCAGTTAATCTGGAACCACAACAGTGGGGATGGGTTCAGATGCAGGGATTAAATTAGGAGGTTTTTCATTCCCTTTAAATTTATAGTGGCTTGAATTGGAAGTTTTAGCCCTTCTCTTGTTATTATTATTTGCTGGGTGTTCCCTGGCTCATGTGGGATGAGGTGGTAGACTCTGTCCAGTTTGTAATGGCCAGTTGCACACATCACAAAACCTGTTTTAATGTGATCAGTCTCAGCAGAGAAGCCAAGATCTGAAAAGCCTGGAGAGTGAACTGTTCTCTCACCCCTACATGTGGTCCCTAAAGGTTAGGGCTGAAAGACACTGGAGGAGAAGTCTGAGGAAGCTGGCCATGCCATTTTTCACTATCTTAGTTAAAAGATTTCAATTTTTAGTGCTGTCAATTTAGCAATAAACTGTATGAAAATAAATCTTACAGAAAAGATACCAGACCATTAATCTTGGAGTTTCTTATACTTCAACAATGTGCAATGGCATATACATACATCACATGCAGTCAGAGGTTATGAGGTCTCACTCATTTCTATTAGTGGTGTTTTTATTCAATTCAGTTTATTCAATATCTCATATTTTTCAAGTGGTTTGCTAGATGGGTAAAGCTATGGAACTGGATAGGAAGGCTAAGCATAGAGGATGGCATGTATTTGTAGTTTTTTTGTCAAAAATCAGATTGCAATATAAATATCACTGGTAACAGCTGAATTTTAAATTGTTTTCATTCTCTTTCTTTGTGGTCTCTGCAGTATTTTCTCTTTCCAAACACCCCTTCCTTTCTGCAATAGTGTTGTATGTTTGGAAGAAGAGACGAATTATAAAAAAAAGCACAAAAGAAGGTAAGTCTTCTATCGTGCTTTTTGTATAATTCTTCTCTGCTGCCAAACATATAACTTTTTTTGATGCACCCTCTCAGAAACAGCATTGAAAGCCATATCAACACAACTTAATCACATTAAATACAAAGGGAGTCTGCCTTTCTTCTTGGATTTCATTCTGTTTATATTCTTGTTTGCAGCCAAATATTAAGTGTGCCCACTATTTATTTGGGGCTTGATGATTCATTTAGGCAAAGCAAGAGATGCTGCACAAATTGCACCACTGCAGGAAAGATGGTCCCTCCCTGTTTGCCTCTGTTCTAAGAGAGAGGTAGTAATTTGATGCTTTTCTGTACCAGCAGCAAATGATGATACCTCCCATGCTGACTGGTTCATTAGGTGGTGGAGCTAAAGTTACACCAGTCCTATCCCTCCCTATCCACATATTATATGGGGAGAAAGTACATACACATCACTCTCTGATTCCTTTGTGTCCAGACCCAAATTCTGGGTAGCCTTCATAGATGTGTAAGTGCGAGCGTGTGCATTTGTGCGTGTGTTCTTATGCCTCCTTACTGCCTTGCATGAGCATGAAATATGAGTCACAATCTAGCCATTATTTTTAAAACAGCCAAGTTCAGGCTACTTATATTTGAATCAAAATACTATCCACAGTCTTATTTACTCCATAATGAAGTCAGTGAGAATTCTGGTATCCAAAGACTGGTATTTGTAGTAGGAAGGAATGCTACATCTAGTTATCAGATAGGACAGTAATTCTGCTGGTAGTTCAGACTCAAGGAGGCGAGTGTAAATAATGGCTAAGGCAGCAAATATGTGGGGGAGATCATCAGAGAGTTTGATGGAAGGGAATAGGAAGCGGTGATTGGTGATGAAATCCATTAATCGCTGTCTCTGGCAAAATAAAGTAGCAAGACAGAAAGTGTGCCAAGAAGTACAAAGGGAGTAAGCTAACTTCAAAGTCATCCAAAGAGTCCAGAAAATTTGAATCAGTATTATTTTCAGTCACTCTCCCTAAGCGGCCATTGATTCCAGAAGCACCAAGACAAAGAAATCAGCTGTGGGACAGTTTTATACCTGAAGCAGTAAATCCTTGTTGAGGCATTTGCACAAACTGCCCTAAAAATATCAAAGGAGCGAAAGGGTGGACACCTAAGGACAACAATGTCGTCATGCCATTTAGAAAGGAAAACTTTGGCTCAGGAGGAAAAGGGCCATGAAAACAAGAGTGCAGGTGGCCATGATAATGTATGTATAAACCAGTCAAAAAATAGATGTGCTTCTTGCTTGTAGATAGATATAAACATATGGCTAAATCCTGCTCACACAAGGAATTGCACTGATGGCAATGGGCGTTCTCATGTGAGTAAGGGATGCAGAGTTTGGCCTATGAATATGAAACTACACTTCATAGAAAACATAACTCTTAAATAATCTACCTGTTCCACAACAAGTGAAATATTTCAGAAAGCAAATCATGGCAACAGTGAGATGTCGAGCAGTCAAAGACAGAATTGGTGGAAAGATACAAGGGCAGTTTTAA
Source organism: Trachemys scripta elegans (assembly GCF_013100865.1). Lineage (NCBI taxonomy): Eukaryota > Metazoa > Chordata > Testudines > Emydidae > Trachemys > Trachemys scripta. The sequence continues at coordinate 206,821,315 of NC_048299.1, forward strand.
CCTATTAACAGAGTCCTCTGTTCATTCACTGGCTGTATGTGCATATTGCATGTTACTGCAGTTGCAACTAAAACCATGATTCATTGGCGGAAGCTCTACCATGTGAGCTAAATAGGAGTCTTCCTCTGGTCAGTAGGATCTGTCAGCAGAAAACCCTCTTTATCTAACATTTTATTACAATCCCATATATAGGCAAAATTCTGAAAACAATGGCCTCTCTATATTCCCTTTAGTTTCCAGAAATTTTTTTTTTCATGAGACTGAAGGTACCATATTGTCTAGAATATCCCTGAGTGCAAAAGGGATTAGTAGAATATTGTGGATGATGTAATATCTTTAACTGGATCAACTTATGTTTAAAGAGACAAGCTGTTGAACTCCACAGAGCAATTCTCGTTTTTTTCACTGACAGAAGTTGGTCCATCTTGTCCAGGGGTTCTCAAACTGGGGGTCATGACCTCTCAGGGGGTCACGAGGTTATTACGTGGGGGGTCGTGAGCTTTCAGCCTGCTTCACCTCCATCATTTATAATAGTGTTAAATATATAAAAAAATGTTGTTACTGTATAAGGGAAAGTCACACTCAGAGGCTTGCTGTGTGAAAGGGGTCACCAATACAAAAGTTTGAGAACCACTGGTCTTGTCTCTCTCATATCCTGGAACCAACACAACTACAACTACAACTACAACAACACTACAAATACTAGAATACTATCAGCTACCTTTATATCAGCAGCAAAACAAAAAGAAAAAAATTGAGTAAGTTTATCCTTCTCCAATTTCTCCCTGAGTTGTCCACCATGTTGTGCTCTACTACTTATCTATCATAAATGTAGCTGGAGGCATTATGATATACCAGGCAAGATTTTTAGTCTAAGTAGTGAGAATCTAGATCACTTTCTTAAAAAATGTGCAACTCCCCAAAATTATATATTTACCCTTGTAACTCAAAAGAGGAGGTAGATAAGTGACAGAGTAAAGAGGATTAATAGACTACAGCTATGACTAATCCACAGTGGGTGAAAAAAGTCTCTACTGTAGCAGACAAATAATACAATTCAAACATCTATGTGCCAGGTGTATGTTTATTTTGGCTGCTCAAGTGGAGGTATGTGTCTTCCAGCAATGGTCTCACTTAGGGTTAAGCAGGAAGAGGGGCCCATAAAAGAAAAAAATAAATCTACAACTCACCACATTTGTTTTCTCTGATTTCCTTTTAAGAGTTCTTTCCTAGAGTCACCACCAAACACCTGGTTCTTAATATGACCCATTGGGGATGAATATGAATTTGTCTAGATAGCTAATGGAGAGATTACTATGCACAGTGCAGATATCTATGAAGAGTGGATATTTTGACTCTGGCTTTTCTCTAACCTTGCCCTCTGTGTGTCAAGATAATATTCCATAAAGATTTAATAAGACATAATGAGTAAGTGAAATTTATGAAGCATGCTTATGGGATATTTTTCTTACACTGAGATTTTAATTCCTGCAGGTCTTGGACGTTAAAATAAATGGAGATTCATTTTACAATGTCAAAGGTAACTAACTGCAAGTCGTTTATTTAAATATCTCTACTCATTTTGCACATGCACAAAACAATGATGTTTGGTATTTAGTATTTATGAGTCCTTGGAAACATTAACAGTGCTAATTTGGCACATCACCATGCTGTAGCTCTCAAAAGAGAGGGGAAAAAAACCCTATTCCCCTAACAATGCACTGATTACAGTAATAATGTAATGCTCTGAAAATATCCCCTCTGTTTTCTGAACCAGGACTCTGGAGCAACTGAAGAAAAGAAAGACATCCCCTAACTATGCCATCTCCAAGTTTTATACTAGATCCAGTGCATGCTGGGAAAGGATATTTTGGGATGTGGGTAGGAAGTGTTGCGGGAAGATAAGAGCAGAGGACTTTTGGGCTTTAGTTTGGACTCTGCCACTGACTTATTGTGTGATTATGAGGCAAATCATTAACATCTCTATCTGTTTGTAAAATGACTATAATAATAGTATCCTACAATAGAGAAATATGTGAGGCTAAATTAATTAGGGACAGATTCTGCCTGCACTTTAATTGGGTGTGCAGTAGCATAAAGTACATCTGACCATCTCAAATTCTGCTCCCCTCTACTCCTCCAGGGACACAGGCCACCGCAGAAAGGGAATGGGAGGAGGTGGGGCCATGATTTGCCTATTCTGTGTAAGGGCCACCCCTCAGGAGTCTATTGCTCAGGAGTACTGGGATTTCTGCCTCATCATTCTCTCACTAAAGCTTTGTGGATTCAAACTTCTTACTCTCAATAATGGGTTGCATTTCTATGGCACTATGAGATCACCAGATGAATGATGTTGCATAAGGGCAAAACTTCAATTTGATATATACAGTGTTACTTTGAAATTTGCAAGAATGGCCTATATTTAGGCTTTCACAGACTGCTGTACGTGATCATAATTTTCCAGTCAAGTTCTTTGTGAAAATACCAACAAGAAGATGAATGAGACAATCTTGTATTTATCTCCTGTTGAATTTATACCTTCTTTTCTGCTCCTAATAACCAAACACTACCACTACCAGACCAAGTAGGAGTTGCCTGAACCTATGAAGTGTTGCAGTCATGCCAGTACCAGAATATTAGAGAGACAAGCTAAGTGAGGTAGTGTATTTTATTGGACCAACTTCTGTTGGTGAGAGAGACAATTAAAATAGGGCTGTCAAGCAATTAAAAAAATTAATCATGATTAATTGCACTGTTAAACAATAATAGAATACCATTTATTTAAATATTTTTGGATGTTTTCTACATTTTCAAATACATTGATTTCAGTTACTACAGAATACAAAGTTTACAGTGTTCACTTTATATTTATTTTTGATTACAAGTATTTGCACTGTAAAAAAAAAAGAAATAGTTTTTTCAATTCACGTAATACAAGTACTGTAGTGCAATCTCTTTATCATGAAAGTTGAACTTACAAATGTAGAATTATGTACAAAAAAACCTGCATTCAAAAATAAAAATGTAAAATTTTAGAGCCTGCAAGTCCACTCAGTTCTACTTCTTGTACAGCCTATCACTCAGACAAACAAGTTTGTTCACATTTGCAGGAGATAATGCTGCCTGCTTCTTGTTTACAATGTCACCTGAAAGTGAGAACAGGCATTTGCATGGCACTGTTGTAGCCGGCATAGCAAGATATTTACATGCCAGATGCACTAAAGATTCATATGTCCCTTTATGCTTAAATCACCATTCCAGGGGACTTGCATCCATGCTGTTGATGGGTTCTTCTCGACAACAATCCAAAGCAGTGCAGACGGATGCATGTTCATTTTCATTATCTGAGTCAGATGCCACCAGCAGAAGGTTGATTTTCTTTTTTGGTGGTTCGAGTTCTATAGTTTCCACATTGGAGTGTTGCTCTTCTAAGACTTCTGAAAGCATGCTCCACACTTCAACCCTCTCAGATTTTGGGCGGCACTTCAGATTCTTAAACCTTGGGTCAAGTGCTGTAGCTATCTTTAGAAATCTCACATTGGTATCTTCTTTTCCTTTTGTCAAATCTGCAGTGAAAGTGTTCTTAAAATGAACAACATGTGCTGGGTCATCATCTGAGACTGCTATAACGTGAAATATTCAGATCGCTGGTAAAACAGAGCAGGGGACATACAATTCTCCTCCAAGGAGTTCAGTCACAAATTTAATTAACTCATGTCCTCTGGAATGGTGACCGAAGCATGAAGGGGCATATGAATGTTTAGCATATCTGGTATATAAATACCTTGAAATCCTGGCTACAAAAGTGCTATGCAAATGCCTGTTCTCACTTTCTAGTGTAAGAGGGAAGAGAGCAACATTATCTCCTGTAAATGTAACCAAACTTGTTTGTTTTAGCGATTGGCTGAACAAGAAGTAGAACTGAGTGGATTTGTAGGCTCTGAAGTTTTACATTGTTTTGTTTTTGAGTGTAGTTGTGTAACAAAAAAAGATTGCACTGCGGTACTTGTGTGAGGTGATTTTTTGTTGTTGAGTTAATTGTGTGAGTTAACTGCAATTAATTGACAGCCCTAAATAAAAGATATTGCCTCACCCAGTTTGCCTTGCAGGCAGCCAATATCTAAACCCAAACACTAAAATACGACAAACCTGGAGGAAGAAGCTTTCCACAGTGATCTCCCCTGAGTGAAAAAGGAACCTTCATTAATGAGGTTATGAGACTGTGACCAATTTTTTTTCTCTCTCTCTCTTTCTCTTTTCTTTGTGTTTGAAAGAGAGAGAGGGTAAAAATTATATAAATTTTTTTTTTACAAATGTGTAAATATGAGCCAGAACCTAATAGTTTTATGGGGAATAATCATGGAAAGTGAATTCTTAACTTTAAACTGTAATTTTTTGTCCATATCATATTTTGAATTGGGCATTTAATTGTACAACTAGCAACTAATGCTGATCTATTCAGTTATATAAATTATCCACTTGGGAACAGAGACAAAGCCCTGTAGCTTATACAACTAACCAACTCTGTGCATGTTGTGAATTAAGGGTATTTGCAATACAATTATTGTGATTCATTTGCAGACCCTGGATTATACATCAAAGAGATTTTAAACTATTTAGGAAAATAAGTAAATCTGAGAATTTTGTATACTGGTTGTCAAAAATTTGCAAACAGAAATAATGATGAAAGCCATTGCTTTACCCAGTTATTAGTGGTAATATATTCAGAAAGCTCTAATAATAACTATCACAGGCAGCATTTGATAACTGACTTCATATATGTGGTTTATTATTTGACAGATAATCTGTTAATTCAGGGTGGTTTTTTTTTTAATTTAATTTCCTTGTCTTTTTAATTGGCTATACGAACTGGAATTTTTAAAGAAACAAATGGAAAAATACAATTATGTAATTTAAATAGAATACAAGGAAAATATTTTCTGAGAATACATTTTCCCAAGACGTAATCATATCTTTTAGAGATTCTGCATTGACTTCCATGAGCATAAAGGCAAAAATGAAATTAAAGTGCTTCACGTTAAAAAAAAAAGAATAAAAATAAAAATCTGGCACCTAAAAAACATGTGTCTTTACAAATCAAGGAAGTTTGCTTCTGTCTTGACTTCTGGACAAATGTGGAGGCTACTAGGATCTGACCCTACAAATGCTTATTAATACAAGTAGTCCTGGTGAGCTCACTACAAGGCTAGTTGCTTGAGTGAGGATATCCAGGACCAGACAATTTGTCCTTTCACAGGCAAAAATTCTATTGCTGTGAATGGAAGTTTTGACTGAGTAAGAACTCAGTAAAAACTAAGTAAAGATTTCAGGATTTGGGCCTATATTTGTGAAATATGTCCTCAATTGTACAGAATTGCATACACATTACACTGGGTAACTCCTCCTTCTACTTTTGTTAAAGTATTAGTCCTTTTTCATCTTTTCAAAAATGATTAATTCTTATTGGGCTTCAGTATTAGAGTTCAAATACCCAGAGACAGGGGAATTTTAATACCTACTATTGTCTGTTTCTTTCTTGGAGCAGCCCAGTAATGTCAGCATTGCCACTGACATGCCACATGCTTAGATTCCGCTGTGTTGGCCCAAGGTTAAATACGCTGTATCCACTCTGCTACTCCCTACTGGCTACCTAGGCCACTGGTGCAAAATTCACCAAACAAGAATAATTTAATACAACTGAACCAAATGAAGATGGAAATGGAAACATTTTATGAAAAGCTTTTGTGGATCCCTAATCTCTCTATTGTTCATTGTTTGTGTCTCTTTGTATACTATTGTCCTGAGATATAGCCCATTCAGTATAGAGGGAAATATGTCACTGGTTACCTTTCCTGACCTCTGCAGGTTATGCTTTCAAGAATGACAGATAAACATTGAGTTCTGGTGATAGTCATTAGTAGTGCAGGTGTCAAAGTATCTGCTGTAACTACAAGATGCTATATGAAGTTGAAGCCATGTCAGTTGTAGGATATTAGTGAGACAAGGTGGTTGTCTTTCACAGAAGAAGAGCTCTGTGCGGCTTGAAAGCTTCTCTCTTTCCACCAACATAAGTTGGTCCAATAAAAGATATTAACTCACCCACCTTGTCTCTCTAAGTTGCCAGTCAATTCCAACATTCCCATATGCACATCTGATCCAATTCATTCTTGGATATATGCCACTAGTCTAGGTGATCTCCAATTTATCTTTCACACAGATGAGAAAATACTGGGCCAAATTCAGTGATATGCTCTGGTTATTTTGGCCAAATGACAAAATGCATCCATAATAACCATAGCTTAATCAGCTAATTAAATTTAGACTTTCTAGCTGCTTTGCATCACTGGAAAGGCACTAAGCAGCCAGAGTGTTTTGGTAAATCTGGCCTGCAATTTCCATGTCAAAACAGTAAGGATTTCCATAAGACCTGAAGCACAAGTTTGTAGGTTCTATATTTATCTAGCTTTTTTCCCCTGGTTGTTCTTTGTGCAAACTCAGAGGATAACAAGAAGGTAGCTAGATGGTTTTAGTAACTATAGGATACTTGCTTCCTAGGAGTAAAGTAAGTTGAGCAATAGTAACTACTGCAGCTAGTTGAAAAATGCTTGATGGAACAGTTTTTTTTCAGTCAGAAATTGCAGTTTCATCAAAACTGAAACATTTGTGATAACATTGATTTTAATGAACTTGTTAATAGGAAAAGGTCTAAATGAATATTTTTATTTTTCTCATTTCAGTTTGGTAATGTCAAAATATTTTATTTTGATAAAGTAAAAATGTTTCATTTCAACTTTATTGTTTCAATTCATTTTGTTTCAACTCTATTATATTTAGTAATGTTTCAACATTATCAAAAAACAAAACATTTTTACTAAAACTGGTCAGAAAAACTTTGACAGAATAATTCTTTTTATCAGAAAATGCTGTTCTAGCCAAATCAGAATGCTTTGCAAAATTATGTTTATTTCACAGAGATTTCATTTCAGAGAAAGAAGAGAAAAAATAAGTTCCTACTGTGTCCAAAGTCCCATTTGAACATTTTTTGAACAAAAGGTTTCAATTTTTCCTTTCAAATGAGTTCTCCTTTTGAATTTTTTTAAATTATATATTATGTTATAATATTACATTTTAAATAGTCAAACTAAATGGTTCTGACATCAGGAATCATAACACTCAAAAACCAGTAGGAGAACACTTTAACCTGTCTGGTCATTCAATGACAGACTTGCGGGTGGCAATTTTGCAATAGAAATGCTTCAAAACCAGACTCCAACGAGCAACTGCTGAGCTGGAATTGATATGCAAACTAGATACAATCAACTTAGACTTGAATAGGGACTGGGAACGGCTGAGCCATTACAAACATTGACTCTATCTCCCCGTGTAAGTATTCTCACACTTCTTATCAAATAGGGTTACCATACGTCCAGTTTTTCCCAGACATATCCGGCTTTTCGGCAATCAAACCCCCGTCCGGGGGGAATTGCCAAAAAGCCGAACATGTCCGGGAAAAATACCGTCCGGGTACTTCCCCTCCTGCGGCTGCTCTGCGAGTCCTCCCCTCTCAGACTTCGGCTCTGTTTAAGAGCCAAGCTGCCCGAGCCAGTGCTACCGGCTTTGGGCAGCCCCCCTTGCCTCCGGACCCCAGCCGCCGGAGCAGAGCAGCTGGAGCCATCAAGGAGAAGTGCCCGGCTGGTGGCTGGGGTCCAGAGGCAAGGGGGGCTGCCCGAAGCCGGTAGCACTGCCGGTTTCACGGTTTGCTGGGCAGCCTCCAGACCCTGCGCCCCCAGCTGGGCGTTTCCCCTCCCGGGCTCCAGCTGCGCTGGGGAAGCGCCGGCCAGGGGCGCAGGGTCTGGGGGCTGCCCGGCAAACCATGAAGCTGGTAGTGCTCGGGCAGCCCTTTTCGCGTGGCTGGGAGTGGGAGGGAGGAGGGGGGGGAGTTAGGGCGGGGCTGGGGCGGGGCGGGGGTGGGCTGGGGATGGGAAATGGGTGGGGCCAGGGCCCCGTGGAGGGTCCTCTTTTTTTATTTGTTACATATGGTAACCCTATATCAAACTGTCTGTACTGGCCTATCTTGATTATCACTTCAAAAGTTTTTTTCTCTTACTTAATTGGCCTCTCAGAGTTGGTAAAACAACTCCCACCTTTTCATGCTCTCTGTATATGTATATATATATCCTCAATATATGTTCCATTCTATGCATCTGAAGAAGTGGGCTGTAGCCCACGAAACCTTATGCTCAAATAAATTTGTTAGTCTCTAAGGTGCCACAAGTACTCCTGTTCTTTTTGCGGATACAGACTAACACGGCTGCTACTCTAAATGGTTTTGTCAAAATTAAACATTTTGATTACACCAAAACAATTTCCTTTTGACTTTTCTTACATAGAGAATTTTGAAAATTTTGGATTCCATTCTGAATCAAAATGAAAACAAATTCTGAAATCTCAAATTCTTGCACAACATGGAACTTCCATTCTCAACAAGGAACTTCCACAACATGGAACTTCCATGAAACTTCTTGCTCAACACTTCCACTGCACTGTTCTAGTTTTAACCTTACTGAAATAAAATAATTTGATATGATAGAAATGAAATATTCCAATGGTTTCGAATAGGGTTGTTGTTTTTTCTGAATTTTCCTCTTATGGGAAATTTCAAAATTTTGACTTTTAATTTTGATTCAGAAATATCAATTTATCACAGAAGAGAAATTCCATTTTCTGACCAGTTCTAGTAAGTACTTACAAAACATGGAGCAGTAACCTCAAATATATTGGGTTAGCAAAATTAGCACTCAAAATTAAACATCTTCTCCATTACATTGTTGTGTGCCAGTTTACATCTGTTGTGCCACATTACATTATTTCACTCTCTTTGCTATTTGCAGACAGCTCTGTTATTTCAGGTAACCAGCGCCATGAAGAACTCATGGACTGTACTCCTCACACACCAGTGGATGCTTCTTGTTTGCTGTGACTGAAACTAATTTTGTTTTATTGTTCATTTTCAGTTGTTCTCAATCTTTCTCAAAGGGGCATCTTAACAGTCCTATGATCAGTGGTAGCCTCTTGCTGGTACTTTGCAGGTTATGCATGACAGGCTGCAGAGAGGGAGCTCTGCAGGCCTCCTCCTGCTAAGAATCCCATAGTAACTGCACAATGCTTATTGAATGAATCAGAATGAGGACTCTTTTCCGGGTAACTTCAAACATTATTCTGCGGCTTTCATTTATACTGGGAAGCTCATGTCTCCTAAGATACACTACCCAGCACAGGAAACAAAAACAAACTCACTGGCAACTTAGTAACATCAGCTCCTAATAGTAACATTTCAAATCTGAATTAGATAGATTCACACACACACACACACACACACACACACACACACACACACACACACACACACACTCCCTGCAAAAACTTTCTGTGTTCCATAATCTGGAACGTGTGAATATCCATGGGTTGCTTGACCTTTAGAATGTGTTTGTATAACTGCTCACTCAATTAGAGCAACTCACTCTGACCCAGTCCTGGAATCGTTTTGGACAAAATAATTCATTCAGAGGAAAGGGCTCCTCTAGTTATTCCCAGTTTCTATGAAACCTTTGTTGGTAATTCTTATTGGCAGCAGTGAGTTGTGACATTTATCAGTGAGGTGAGGCTGAGCAGGGTTCCTGACTGATTAACTCAGTCAACAAGCTGCTCATGACTCCAGCCAAGTATTGACTTAGTTGTCCGTCTCTCCCCCTCCCCACACGCACTCCTTCAGTTAAAGAAAAGAATAAGGAGGCATCCTTTTGTACCATATTTTTACTTTTACCAGTCTACTTTAGGTTGAAAAATGGAGCATAGACAAAATCTTGTTTTTTTAACATTTTTTTCTAATATGGAAGTGTGTCAAATATTTATCCAGGAAAGAAATCCAAAGCTCAATTTAAATGGATTGAAATACATAAAATAAATGGGCAGGTTTTACCTTGCATTATCAGGATCATTTATTTCAACAGCAATGAGCTTTGGTCCTGTAAACAACCTCTCGGTGCTATCGAATGACTTCTGGGAAGAAAAATAAAATCACATTAGGGTCTTTTTTTTCCCCATTGTTCAGACCCTCAAGTGCAAACTGTGCTTCATGGTACGAGGTGCTTTCACATCCTTGTTTGTTTGTTTGTTTGTTTTAAAGCTAAGAAAATGGAGTCAAGGACAGTGATTTCTTGAATGTTGCTTTATTTTTTCTTTGTTAAAATGAGCAGTATCGTTTTAGGTCAAGGATTGCAATGAATTGTTTCTAATTTTCAGTAGCAGTACATTCTGAGTCCTCCAAACAGAAACTGGTTGTGTTCCTGTGGCACTGGAATAAAACAGTGCTTGAAAAAAGCCCCATTTATAAATATATCTCCACTATCCTAACTACGCTTCCTTGTAGGAAACAAGGAACAATTTAGTATTTAACCAAGGTTATTCACATCAAGTTCTTTCCTCCACCCTCATCTCCAGCTTCAAGCAGGAATAAAGAACAATGAAGTATTTCTGCCTGGTTATCAAATTGGGAGACGTGCATTAAGGTCTTTTACATAAGTTTTGGCCTTGGAATGGTAAATTCACATATCACTGTAGCATAAGGTTCATGGTGAATTTTTCTGCAGTGAGACAGTTAAAAACCTCATAGTTACATAATGGGGCTGGTTTTCCTCTTACACCAGTATCAATCAGGAGTGACTTCAGTGTAAAATTATTATTAGTCAGAGTAGAATCAGGTCCAGTGTATTCAGTGTCTATTGCAGGTGCTAATTTCATATTACCATGTCAAATTTAGCAGGCATAACTAAAAGTGCTGCAATGTCCTTAGGCCTTTCTGCAAAACTATGCATGAGAGTGGCCCATCAGTTATACACTATTTCCCGCAGAATCATTACGTTAGAGTCCTAGTTAACAAAATTGGGTTTACTGATCAACTCAGACTCTCTTGGCCTTAGACAAGGGAATTTAGATGGGAACACCAGTTGTTTCAATGGGACACATGTATAATAAAAGAGTCAGTATTAGATTTTCTTCTCTTTCTTCCCTTCATTTCTGGAGTAACATGAACAACAATCCCCCAAGCTTTAGAAAAAAGAGTAAGTATTTCTAGAACTGACATTTTTAAGTACCAGTGAATTATTATCACCATTATTGGCACTGGTGTGTTATTTCCCTAACTCATAGAATATCAGGATTGGAAGGGACCTCAGGAGGTCATCTAGTCCAACCCCCTACTTGAAGCAAGACCAATCCCCAGACAGATTTTTGCCCCAGATTCCTAAATGGCCTCCTCAAGGATTGAACTCACAACCCTGGGTTTAGCAGGCCAATGCTCAAACCACTGAGCTCTCCCTCCCCCCATTGCTATGTTTGAGAAGATGATATTTCTAGACATGGCAATTCAGCATGGCAAAGGACAGGATATTATTGGGATGGTAAATCAGAGGTGACAAAAACCAAATAAGTGGGTGGATAATCTGGTTACGTTACATTGAACATCACAGAGCTGCAAGATCAGTGGAGCTTTGGTGCGCTCAAGGGTAGCAATGATACTAACTTCTTATTTTTGTGCATTAAGTATCGGCCAGGATTAACACAAAGGCCATAACTGAGGCCTTTAAAATTCCTGGAACAGAGCCCAAGTTAGAGCTGAGAACCACACAAGAGGCTGGTAAGGGAGTTGGTGGGGGAGGGGCAAAAAGGTTTGGTGTCAGTCAAACAGAAGAGGGCTTCTGAGAGGTACAAAAATGAGGTCAACTGGCATCTGGAGGGAGACAGGAAGGGGCTTGTGAAATGACAAGAGTGCTTGCAAGATGGAGTTTACTGGCTTATAACTTCTTTCCAGTGTGACTACAAACCAAGTAAGTTGCAGAAACTCAAATACATTTGAATCAGGACCCTGTCAAACTATATACTTAAACTGAATACTATATAACTATTGTATGTATGTGTGCTTGTATAGACAGAGATCGTATATATATATATGAATGTGTAAAACATATGTATATACATATAACCATCTTTTTCTTGTATAAACATTTTGCCATGTCCATATGAATAATGCACGAATGCTGAAGAACATGTGGACCTCCACACTCTGGAGGAGAGTGAATTTTCCATCTGTTCTTATAGCAGGTCCTTTAAGAAAAATAAATAAATTAAAGCTTCACATTTGAAATGTTGTGGTTTCTTTAAACGTAGCTGAGAAAAATGCCATTTTTTATTTCATTTCTCTCCAGTGCATTATGTTGTGACAAGGCAGTCATGTTACATAGCGTAATAGGATGTGACTGATACCAAATGGTGTGTAAAAGATTTGATCTCCTCTCCTAGTACCATAAAGATGCTACAATTTATGCGGCTGGACTTGGGGGTTTTGTCCCTCTTTAAATAGGAGTGAACAAAAGATGCTCAGTTTGATAGTCCTTTAACAGAACGGTGTTTAAAAGCATTGCAAATACCTTGTTTAGACCCACTAATTCAAAAAGTGGATTCACCTTTGAAATATGCACATATTCATATTTCATTTCACAAACTCATTGAGAACAGATTTCTATTAGGACCTATAAAATAGGGTTTTAGACTCCTAATCATGTAATCCTGTTCTACTAGCTGACCACATGGCTGGATATATACTGCACGGTCACTGACCCACTAGCTTGACCCAGTTTGTTTCCGGTGTTGAGAAATAAAAGGGGAGGAGGAGAAAGGAGGACAAGAGGGGGGAGGCTGGATGGAAGGAAATTTGTTTTCACTCACACTTCATTCCTTAGCAAGGTTAACATTCTGCACTCCCTGAATCCTGAGTGTTTGAGAGAGATGCATTGTTTCATGATTATGGCAGAGACACCCACATCCACCATAAATGCATCTGCCAAGATTTATCTCATTCTCTGGTGTAAGTATACTGACTTTAATGGAGTTACACCAGAGACACTTTGGCCTATCAATTTTAATTGGACTGGGTAAACTAGGTCTGAGCAGACAGGTTAATTGGAGGTTCAGATCCTTACAAGGCCCTTTGCAAAAAGAAAAGCACTTTTACAATAAAACAGACTATACTTACTGTAATAAAACAAATAATAAAAACAAAAACAGACTTCAAGAGATTTTATTGGTGGACTGTACAAGACATCTCTGATGTTCAACGATCAACACAACCAATTCAAATACATCACAGAGGGCTAAGTGGGAAGAAGGAAGACAGTGTATACACGGAAAAGATAAGGGGCAAGCTCAGGAAAAACCGTGGGAGTTGCGGATCCACAAGAAACAAATTAAAACAAACATTATTCATTTGGGTAACAAGAATGTACAATTAAGTCATAATATTTGCCAAATACTCCCTCAAATTTAAACTGGCCTAAATCCAAACAGTGACAATAACTTTGTGTACATTTCAGCAGTATCAATGGCATGCACTTCCAGTCACAGAGTTAATACACAGCTCTCAAAGTGAGCAAATAGTGAAAACATGCTTTTTAAGACAGAAAATATCATACTCCCTTAATACAAATCCATGGCATGCCCACATCTTGAATACTGCGTGCAGATGTGGTTGCCCCATCTCAAAAAAGATATACTGGAATTGGAAAAGGTTCAGAAAAGGGCAACAAAAAGAATTAGGGGTATGGAACAAATGCCATATGAGGGGAGATTAATAAGACTGGGATTTTTCAACTTGAAAAAGAGATGGCTAAGGGCGGATATAATAGAGGTGTATAAAATAATGACTGGTGTGGAGAAAGTAGATAAGAAGTATTATTTACTCCTTCTCATAACACAAGAACATGGAGTTATCAAATGAAATTAATAGGCAGCAGGTTTAAAACAAACAAAAGGAAGTATTTTTTCATACAACGCAGTCAACCTGTGGAACTCTTTGCCAGAGGATGTTGTGAAGGCCAACACTATAACAGGATTCAAAAAAGAACTAAATAAGTTCATGGAGGATAGGTCCATCAATGGCTATTAACCAGGATGGGCAGAGATGATGTACCTAGCCTCTATTTGCCAGAAGCTGGGAATGGGTGACGACGATAGATCACTTGATGATTACCTGTTCTGTTCATTCCCTCTGAAGCACTTGGCATTGGCCACTGTTGGAAGACAGGATACTGGGCTAGATGGACCTTTGGTCAGACCCAGTATGGCCGTTTTTATGTTTTTAATACAATTCCTTTGAAGAACAGAGAGCATATCTAAAATGTTCAGGTTAATATATGAAACGTGTCAAATTAATATGTTAATAAATCAGTTCTAGAAGCAAGTACTTCAGATGGACACATTCACAAGTGCTTAGGTTTATCATCATGCTTACAAAATTCAAGAAAGGGTGCTAGAAAATCTGGTATTTCCTTCAGTAAAACCTTGGAGTTGGACTCTAGGAAGTCATTCAAAATCCCTCATTCTATTGCATAGTCAAAACTATGTAGTCTGAATGTGATATATTATAACAGACCTACACAATACATCATGCTGCTTCAGGAGGATGGGAGTTACTAAACTGGAACAAACCAAAGGTCCCACTAATACTATATCCTATCTCTGATACAGCCTAGAGCTGATGTTTCAGAGGAAGGTAAATTAAACTATAACCCACACTTCAAAATGCAAGCAGTTCAGCAGGTGAATAGTTACAAATCCAGCAGAGCTGCAAGGAAGGTGTCTATGTAAGTAATATTAACAGGCCAAATTTTCAGAGCTGTACATGCACACACAGTTTAGGGCCTCAATCCTTTGGGGAAAAAAACACTGTTTTCTGCTCCCACACTCATCTAGTTACATTAGCTGTAAATGTTCCAGTGTCAGGCAGGAATCATCCAGAACACAGTGACACATTGGCATGCCCTTCCCCCACACACTTTACCTTGGTGACCCTGACCCAGGTCAGGTGTCTGGGACCAGGAAATCAAGTTTAATTGTCTCTCATCAGCTCTCTTGTGTATCACATCTATCCATGCTAGTATGTATCATTATTCATTTGGTGCCCAAGCAGTAAGTGGGCTTTACAGAGCAGTAAAGTGGACAGAGTCCCAGCACTGAACCCATTACGGTAGCCATAACACAACAAGTGTTAGTTACACTGAACAGTTGAGAAAAAAGGAAGAGGTTTATATAAGCTCCCTTGGTTAGGCATGTACATGCTTTAATACATTACACGTAGCCCTGGTCTATACTACCAACTAATGCTGGCAAAACTGCATCACTCAGGGTCATGGAAAATCCACACCCCTGCGCGACATAGTTATACCAACCTAAACTCCGGTGTAGACAGCGTTATGTTAACGGAAGGGCTTCTCCCAGTCATATAGCTACTGCTTCTCAGGGAGGTGGAGTACCTGTATCAGAAGCTCTCCCTTCAGCATAAGTAACATCTTCACTAAGCGCTACATTTAGTGTTGTAAGTGTGGACAAACCCATACTGTCTCCCCCTCTCTGTCTGTGAGTTTGTTCTAGGGTTTCATTTTGGACAGTGACAAATGGAAGGCTGTTGGAAAGCTGCTTTTAGCATGACAAAGCTGTAAACATTCTTAAAGTGTTTGTAGATTCTAGTTCATGGCAGGGTCAAACAGACTTGAGTTTTTCTAATTTTTTTGGTTAAAGATTAACTAAAGGGCAATTGTGTACCTATTTGGTAGCTGTGTATTTATTTGGAATATTAATGGAGTCTTAAAACGGGAATAATAGAGGATTTCTTCATTCAAAGATAATAAAACGTAGCTATTCAATATTCATACCTCTTTACCAGCCAGAATTATATAGTGGGACCTTGACTGATTGTAAAGCATGCAACTTGAACACAAATAGCATTATCAAAATGGGACTCTAGCACCAGACTCCTGAAGAGGACTATCAGGTTAATATGTATATACTGTAAAGAGAGAAAAGATTATATTGCAACATTTCCCAGACATTATAATGCATCAGCTCAATTCAATTAAAATTATTTCACAGCTTCCTAAGTACAAAAAAAGGCATTCAAGGCCACTGAAGCCATGAAAACTGGCTTCACATCTGGCTGGTTGGTTCAGCAAGAAATCAATAGGCCCACAGAAAAACTTCCAAAAATGACTTGTATGGTATGCCAAGAATCCAAAAGTTGCAGTGCCCTCTAGGAAGTGAAAAACACAGCCATACAAATTAAGAGTTGGTGAACTGCATGGGAAAAATTAGAGCCAGTCTGAACCTTCATCTGTTCCTCAAACTCTACTTGAACTAATTTCAGAGTCAGAGCTGTTTGCATAAGGCACTGCTACTGCTGGAGCTCCCTCCCTTTCTCTCCGTGAGGGCTCAGATGGCCCCCCTTTCTTTCTTCTAATGTGTAGGTCCCTCCCTCAGGCCCAGCCTGTTTTCTGAATTCTTTCAGTAGGACTTGGCTTCTTTCCTGCCAGGACGTCTGTCTGTAAACAACACAAATTAAAACAAAACAACCAACCTTCCCTTCCTCCCCCAAAAACAAACAAAAAACCATCAACCTGTATGTTCTCTTATATAATTATTTCCACTCAACTTCCCAAACTATGTGTCTGTCAATAGTCTCATGGCCTCCGGGGGCATTCTTTCTTTTTATTCATTTCTTTGTGTTATTTCCTATATAAAGTCCTTCCTGCCCCTGTTAACTAACCATTTTTAAACACACGAACTAGAGATTTGCCTCTGCCTGACTTATAAACTCAAACACAGATCTATAATGTAGAGAACTTCCCATGCCAATGGAGGGAATGGATGTGTCCTTTAGTCACCGGAAAGAACTTGCCACTGGTCAGGGCAAAAATAGAAGAATGACTACAGAGAAACGACACCTTTAAGGACAATTGGGAGAATAACCTTATGGAACAACAGACAAATATCTGTATTACAGTACTTGTGGGGAGATCAGGATGCTTTCAGGTTCAAAGACTACTATGCCTGAATGTATGTGGGGGAAGGTGGGCTTGAGAATTTTCCATCAACAGTATTTTTTGATGAAAAATTGGGTTTTCAACAAAATGAATTTTTGTGTGTGGAAATTGTCCATTTTCCATGGAAAAAGTCAAAAATATCCTCAGAAATGGCCTCCATTTTCCAACCAGCTCTAGTATGCTAAGCCACCCCATCCAGTCCAAAGAATCATGTTCAAAATAGCACGGACCTGAGTCTGTGTTCACTGGCAGTAATATAAATTAGGAGTAAACTCTCTCAAGACAATGGAGTAAAACTGGTGTTAAGAGAAGAATCAGGTTATTAGACTCCTTGGATCTATAGGTTCAAATCTCAGCAAGATATGCTCAGCCATTTATTCTTCTGAGTTGGGTAATAAAAGGAGTTCCACATAGCTTCCTGCAGTTTGTTCTTTCAGATGAGAGCTCAGTGCCTAGGCCTTACTGTCGGTTCTGGATGGATGTTAAAAAATTCCATTGCACTTTTCATAAAGCTAAGGTTTTACCCTGGTGCCTTCCCCCTTCCCACTTCGTTGTACTACAGTGTATGCCACCTTTCTGCCCCTAAGGTGTCTGCATTTTAATAGTAAGCATACAGCTTGCAAAGTGCTTTGGGATCCTCTGGGATGGAGGCTGTTATCTAACAGTAAAATATTATTACAACATGTATACTAAAAATCTCCCAAAAATGTAGACTGAAGGAAAAATTGACGTTTTTATGTGCTTGTATGAATGAGTGGATGCTTATTGACATGGCTACAGGAGAGATGTTAAATGTATTTCACCTAGTTGGTAGGATGTCACAAGCTGTGTTACTCAGTTGCCCAAGTTTCTCTCACCGTTGAATCCGGTGTGAGCGAGGTTATCATTTATAATGTTTAGTACGTTTCCTGTAAACATGCAGGAAATATTTGTTTGAAGTTCTGAAGAAAACAGCATTGATGTTCACAGAGAAATGACAAACTACTTGATGAAAGAAATAATTTTCAAGCAAGAGTCCAATGGGAGAAAGAGAGCCTGTTTATTTACACAAAGATCAAAGCAACTTTCTTATGAACTGATGCTAAATATTTAGTTCTTGACTGACTAATAAGGGTGACTCTAGACTGCTTTAAAAAAAGGAGACAAATCACTAGTAAGGCCACATATTATTTTTATTATTTGTATTACCATTGTGTCTACGGCCTCAGCTGCTCTGGGTCTCATAATGGTAGTTGCTACACAAACTCTTAATAAGGACAGTTCCTGTCCCGAAGAGTTTATAATGTGGATATACAAAAGGTGAGAGAAAATACATACAGATTAGATTAGTATGAATTTTTCTTGTAATTTCCAGAAACATATTGCATTAAATGATCATTAGTAAGTCAATCTAGACTAAATTTCAGTGGAATTACATAGTCAGCTACATGCATGGCGGGAGCATTGACTATTCACATCCAGTGAATGTCAAATTCAATGATAATAGTACATTTAAAAAAATGCAAACTTTACCCAATTTCCTGCAAAATTTTGTGCCACTCTTTACCTGAAATAGATGGTAGTTCTATCCCTCCAACCCAGTGGAATTCAGTCCTTCAGCAGGAGACCAGACCCATCTATGGAGCAA
This sequence comes from Trachemys scripta elegans, assembly GCF_013100865.1. Classification (NCBI taxonomy): domain Eukaryota; kingdom Metazoa; phylum Chordata; order Testudines; family Emydidae; genus Trachemys; species Trachemys scripta. The sequence continues at coordinate 206,839,870 of NC_048299.1, forward strand.
CCCTATGCCCCTGCATTGGCTTCCGGATAATGCAGATTGATTGGAGCAACACTGAAACGGCTTTCTCACCTGGCAGTGCTCTCAAGCAACTGTCTGTAAAGTTGAGTTCTCAGGCTTAGACAAGCACTATGCAAAAGTTAATGGAGTCAAGTTTTCATCAGTTTTCTGGGACTAGGGAGGGAGAAGGTGAGGCAAGAAGGGGAATAGTGTGCATCCCTGTATGCCCACCCTCTCCCACCATTCCCTAGCCACAGATCCCCATCAGTGAGAGGCCTCTCAGTTCCAGAGGGACAGTGGCCTTGATGCTGCTGAACCCATCCCTCCATTTGAGAGGGGGAGATAAACACACAGTGAACTCAGTTATGTTGATAATATTGGGGGAATGATTGGGCTAATGGATTCTTCAAAATTGAGTGTAATCCTCACTTTCTATTCTATTCTATATAGATTCCCATACCACTCTCAGCACCATAGTATCTGAGCACATTTCAATAGTGCATTGAGCAACTGTCCCTGGCTAACATCTGTGACACATGGTTCATTCTTGCATTGCAGTGTCACGTGCATTGCAATGTCACTTGCATTGCTCTCTTCCAGAGCAAGATACAAAGAATAAGGGTGAGCGGGGAGTGGTTAGAGGGGAGTTGGTACGTGAAAAATGTATTTTTGCTCAAAATGAGCCACATACCTCTCTGAAAAGGATGTCATTTGCTTTTTACACTGTTACACACTCACACATTTTGAAATTCAGGACAATTCCTTGAAGACAGAGTCACCACACTTACACTTTTTGCACTGTTTTACAAAGAAAATGTGTTTTTTTAAACTCCAGTTTATAATGAAAAAAATATAAGAATTATGGTTTTAGACTGTGAGGATTAATCTCTCTCACTATGAGCTGATAACATGTAAGCTACATTAGCAAAGGATGATATCTCAAATTAAAAAAAACATCATGAGCTTTTTAGATCCACAACATGGGGAAATAAATGAGAGAGGAAAAAAGGCTTCTTAGGTTTTGTAGTCATCTCCCTCTCAGGACAAGAATGTTCCCTATTCGATAATCACTAATATTTTGTGCAGTTTGGTTTTAAAAGTCCCAAGCAATGGGGATTCCATCTCTTCCCTTGGGAGATAAGCCCACAGTCTTATTGATGTCAGAATGTTTTTTTCTGATATTCACCCAAGTTTTTCCGTTCTTTCATTTTATTTAATGTAGTCTAGGTATTATTCTACTTTCTGGTACTGAGCATGAAGGCTTATCCAAATATACTATTAGAATTGATCACAACATTTTTAGATGAAATGATTTTTGTCATGAAAACCAAAATGTTTCATGGAAACATATGGATTTGAACAATATTTTTAACTGAAAGGTTTCTGAAGTCCTCAGTGGACTCTGGTCAATTGTTAAGAGAAAGACTCAAAACCTAACCTTACAGTGCAGCATTACACAACAGTGAAATTAGCAATACAGGAGTCTGTACTGGGACCAGTTCTATTCAACATATTCATAAATGATCTGGAAAAAAGGGTAATCAGTGAGGTGGCAAAATTTGCAGATGATACAAAACTACTTAAAGCTAATTCCAAAGCAGACTGTGAAGACTTACAAAGGGATCTCACAAAACTGGGTGACTGGGCAATAAAATGAAAGATGAAATTCAATGTTTATAAATGCAAAGTAAAGTAATGCATATTGGAAAACATAATCCCAAGTATACATACAAAATGACGGGGTCTAAATTAGCTGTTACCACTCAAGAAAGAGAGCTTGGAGCCGTGATAGTTCTCTGAAAACACCCATTCAATGTGCAGCGGCAGTCAAAAAAGTGAACTGAATGTTGGGAATCATTAAGAAAGGGATAGATAATAAGACAGAAAATATCATATTGCCTCTATATAAATCCACGGTATGCCCACATCTTGAATACTGCAGGTGTGGTCGCCCCATCTCAAAAAAAGATACATTGGAATTGGAAAAGGGCAACAAATATAACTAGGGGTATGGAACGGCTGCCATATGAGGGGAAATTAATAACATTGGGATTTTTCAATATGGAAAAGAGATGACTAAGGTGAGATCTGATAGAGGTCTATAAAATCATGACTGGTGTGGAGAAAGTAAATAAGCAAGTGTTATTTACTCCTTCTCATAACACAAAAACTAGAGGTTCCCAAATTAAATTAATAGGCATCAGATTTAAAACAAACAAAAGGAAATATTTTTTCATACAATGCACAGTCAACCTGTGGAACTCCTTGCCAGATAATGTTCTGAAGGCCAAGGCTATAACAGGGTTCAAAAGAGAACTGGATAGGTCCATCAATGGCTATTAGTCAGGATGAACATGGATGGTGTCCCTTGCCGGTGTTTGCCAGAGGCTGGCAATGGGTGACAGGGGGTGGATCACTTAATGATTACCTGTTTTGTTCATTCCCCCTGGGGCACCTGGCATTGGCCATTGTTGGAAGACAGGATACTGGGCTAGATAGACCTTTGGTCAGACTCAATGTGGCTGTTCTTATGTTATTATGCAATTTCTTAATATATAAAGACTATTCATCATGATAACTAGGAAATTTTTCAGCAAAATGTTGCAAATTCTACTTGGGGAAATAAACCAATATATAAGAATCTAGTCAATGAAAGTCTTTCTGTAGAGAAACACCCTTGTTTTAGGCTTTGTCTACACTAGCACTTTTGTCGGTAAACTTTTCTTGGTCAGAGGTGTGAAAAACCACCGACAAATGCATCACTGTAGATAGCAATATGTTGGTGGGAGATGCTCTCCTGCCGACATAGCTACTGCTGCTCATCAGGGTGGTTTAATTATGCTGTTGGGAGAGCTCTTTCCTGCCAGCATCGAGCGGCTACACTGGAGATCTTATAGAAGCACAGCTACAGCAGTAAAGCTGTGCAGCTGTAAGGTCTGTAGTGTATTCATAGCCTTAACATTGCTTCTTGCCCTCTTTGGCTAGCAGTGTTAATGAGCACCTCTTTCCAAATAGATGGTTTTTTCTTTGATCCATCAAGCAAATACTCCAAGAGACTTGGGGTTTGAAGGTGAGAAATGAAGTACGATCAGATACAGGCCTGGATGAGTGGTTCAATGTTGTGACTAGAGTTAGACAAGGGTGTGTGTTATCACCAATCCTCTTTGCATTAGCAATAGATTGAATGATGAAGCAGGCAGCAAAAGGCCTTGTGGACAGTGTAAATTGCGTTAGTTATATGACCTTGACATTGCTTTACTAAGTATGATGTGGAATGGAATGATTGTCCTTTCATCAGAGATAGAACAGGAAACAGTAAAAATTGGATTAAAAGTAAATGCAGAGAAAACTAAGATTATGAAGGTAGGAAACTAAATAACAGGTGCAAAGGTGTACATGGATGGTAAAGAAATTGACTAGGTAGAAGGGTTCTGCTATCTGGGGAGTGAGATGAGATTTGAAGGTGGCTGCAATAAAAATATTCGTACAGGGTTAGGAAAAGCAAATACCACTTTGGGAAGGATGAAAAACATCTGGTCAAACAGAAGTTTCCACATCAAACTAAAGGCCAGATGATACCATGCGATTATACTGACAATGCTACTGTCTGAGGCAGAGACTTGGCTGTTGACAGTGACTAACAAAAAGAGATTGGAGGCATCCCATCACATATGGCTGAGGAAGATACTACATATTTAAATGGAAAGACAAAATAACAAAAGCTGATAGAGCAGGACATGTTAGAAAATATCACCAAAGAAAGAAGTCTCAGGTGACTGGGACATGTGCACCATATAGAAGGTGGGAGACATACTAAGCAAGCATGAGTGTAGTAAGAGAAAGAGAGGAAGGCCATGTAAAAACTGGCAGAAGACAGTGACAGAGAATATTGAATGTGCTGGCATCACCTGAAAAGAAGTATCACAACTAGCTAGGCAGTCTGTAATCAGTGGAAGAAGTGGACTGCCTGATGTGTCAGCACCACAGGAGGAACTAAGGTCTAAGGTGAGGATCATGGTAAGAACTGTGAAAAGTAGTACATTGTTATGGATTTTCATAGTATCTTTTGCAAACTTCAAAACTCTACAGAATTACAAACTATGTATGTATAAAGAAACATTTCACTTTATCCACCACCGAAGTGCAGTTACTTCTAGCCTGGGATTTGGAAATCATAACTATGCCATCCACAAGATATGGCAGTTGTGAGGACAGGAACTGGAGAAGATATGAAATCCAGTTAAAGTAACAGAGAAAATTAAGTTAAGCAGAATGTAATGCTATAATGTTGGTTGGACCCCAGGTCTATGAGATCGCTAATGGTAATTTGATATTCAATCAAAAAGATATAATAATCTTGATGATTTCCCAGCTGAAGTAGCTTGATGTGGTATATGAAAGACCCTGAGTAGCACGCCCGATATGAATTTTACCCTTTGTATAAATATTCATTATTTTAATGCAAAGACACTGATTTGCCAAAGGGCCTCAATTCAGGCCTGAGAATATAAGTGCTGTATAATGTGCCTGTAAAATGTCAGCCACAATTATTTGCAAGTCTAAAATCAGCGACAAAGCTGTGAACATTTTAAAAATCAGGGCCATGGTGTTCTTTAGGTATGTGTCTTAAAGATATATCTTTATAGCCTTCTGAAATATCCGTAATGTTGTTTACAGTTGTTATCCCTAGAAAGGAATGAGTTAATTGACAACTATATGCAAATTTTCAGAGTCCGTTGAATAACGGGCCAATTAACTCATTCACAAACTGTTACTACAAAACAAGTGGACATGTTAAGAACTGCTGGTGGACATTAAAATGAAGGGAAGGGTGAGAAAGAACCAGCAGTGATCTGAAACTGAAAGTAAAAGGAAATTATCATTTCAGTCCATGCTGGGGTCAGGGAATGTGGCATCAGTACTCTGTCTATCAATACATAAAAGGGGGGGAAGGATGATTGCTGGGACTGTGGTGCAGTGGGCTGTGGGTCAAAAACAATGCACAGTGATTTTTCTGCCATCCATGTTCAATGGGTAACATTCTTACTTTGCAAACTGATTTTCCACTCAGCAGGATTCTTCATGATAATAGCCTGGTTTGTGTGTGTGGTTTTAACAGACTTTTACAATATGTCATATTATCTCTTTCTGTATTACTGCCAAGACTAAATATTCTTTTATTTAAGATGGCCTGAACTGAATACAGGAATTGTTAAAATGGACAGTCACTGACAAAGGCTTCAGATAAAAGAAACAGTACTGATTTTAAGGGTGGTAGGTCCAGGAATATGCCCACAGAATATCAGGTCTAGAAAACTCTAGACTGCCATCTCCCTCCCCAAACAGTACCAAAGAAGAGTATGAGGAGAAAGAAATAACCTTAATGGTCTTAGCCACAATAACACCAAAAACTCTTCCTCACTCATCCTACTTCCCAATGCATTTAAGCTTAGGGCCTATGTTTTTCTCACTATGTGATGGTGTGACAAGAAAAGAGTAACCCTGACTTGTCTATAGTTAGCAGGTGCAGGTGAAATAAATTTGAAAATGTGAGATTCTCTAAATCGGAAACAATTTCCCCAGCACAGAAAAATGTTAATAGCCACCAGAAACCTTGTGACTTGATAAATAGAACAGCAGACCAGATAACAAGAAGAAAAGAGTTTCCATTTTAGGGGGAAAAAAATCTTATCAACCACCCACCATGTGCTATAATTTAAAAGCTTTTGAGCGGAGAATATCTTTTTACTGCTAACTGGTTTAATATGTTGCAGCATAGAGACCCAAACCCCTTGATATGTGGCAGATGAATCAGCAGAGAAACAGTGCACAAGGCAGTGCAACCCTTACATTAACATATATTGTTCAGGGATCCCCAAAGTCATCCTGTAGAGGCAAAGTAAAAAAGGGTTTAACTAAGGAACTGGAGGGTTGGAAAAAAGAAAAGGGAAGCTTAATATCATGAGTTTAACCCTGGGAATATCATAGGGAAAGGGATGTAAAAAAGAAGAACATGGCCTTCTTCACCTTCATTGATTTTGTTGAGGCTTTTGATTCGGCATGTCAAATTTAGCCATTTCAGCGGCAGGGGATTTCTTAAGACATCTGTGTAGTGGATTCTGCCGATGCACTTCAGTTAGAAAGTGACAGTTACAGCTGGAGAAGAGCTCATGACTTAATATTACACATGTATAACATTTTTCCCCATTTTTTTTTGAAAGGGAGAGAATTTAAGCCCTAACACAAAACAGGATTGTATAAGTACCCACAGTGCAGATGCCTACAGTCATACCATCTTGGGATGTGATCATGTTAGATATAATCAGCAAAGCTGGGTTAGTTAGGCTGATTCAGTATTTGGACAGGACAGCCCCCAGAAATGTCCATATTCTTCAGGAAGAAATGTAGGTCCAACTCTTCCCTTTGAATCAGTACTAAACTAAAGATATAGATTGATGTGTTACCCTATAAGGTAAGATGTAAAACGGAGGTCCTGACTCCCGGCAATCATTAAAGACCCCATGGCAACTGTAGGGACATTACCCAATTTAGAATGAGGACAAGATTCTAAGGTGAATTACCTTCTGGATGTCTTTTTGGTTAGAGCACTAACCTAGCACTTGGGAGATCTGGGTTTAAGCCCCTGATCTTCTGCAGTCTTCCTGTGTAATCTAGAGCAAATCATGTAATCTCTCTTTGCTTCAGTTCCCCATCTGTAAATGGGATGATAATACCTCCCTACCTTACTGGGCTGTTCTGAGGAGGAGAAATGCATTCAAGATTGTGAGGTGTTCTGATGCTACACCTAAAATATATAGATTGCCTCTGCAGTTTCAATTGGACATGATATTCACTTTCAGTTCTTGCCCCAAACAGTTGCGTAGGATTTCTGTGTTTTCCTTATTCTAATAAAACTTTTTGTTCAGTTTTAGAAGCAAGTAGCACTGTGATTCTTTATCATTGTCACAGAAAAGGGTGTTTCTGCATATCAGAGGTATTGAAATGATTCCGACACAAATATTTAATGAACCTGCGGGCTCATTACTAGGCAACGTCTTGAACCTCCAGTCCAACATCCAGCCAGAAGAGGGTTCCACAACCCTCAACAAGCAAGGGACGTATAACCAAAGAGAACAGGCCACAAGCACCTTCTGGAAGTGGAAAGAAAGCCTAGCTAGGCAGCAGCCTAAGAACTGGGACTGCAAGGTTGAGAATTGGGCCAAGATTCATTCTGTTGTTGGCAGGAGAACAGCAGTAGCTGTATGTGGGAGACTGGAGGACAGCAGTTTGCAGGCAGCAAGATGATAAGGAGGAATAACACCAAGACTCTGTTACCCATAGGCCTGAATTAAGAAATATTAGTTTATCTTTTGGGTGTAACCAGGGGTTGAATTGGGTGGTACTCCTGTAAGATCCTCCCACAAGATAAGCTCCATCTACAAGAGTTGCCAAAATGAGTCACCACTCACAGTGGCTTGTGCAGATATTCAACATATGATTGTGTGCACCATTTGATCCTCTAGGCGTTGTGCTCACCTTTTGAGAGTCTTCAATATGCCCATAGTCTCTGTTAGATCACACGGGCTTGGCTCCTTCTTGATTGGGGGTAGGGGAGGGAAATAAGCAGTGTCAGCTCACAAACGCCACCCACCTGTGGTACCAAACGAGACCACTCACAGTTATTCATGCAGATCTGGGAACCTCCCTCTCTTTTCTTACATGAAAAATAAAATCCTTCACAATGTTGCTTTTTCTTGTGATTTTCTCATGAGGCTTGGAATATCTGGTGTTTTTCTTGACTCCCCAGCTGCAGGAATCAAGAGATGCAAGAGAATCTCAGCTTTAGTGTTAAAAAGGTAAGTTTCTAAAGATTGTAGTCTTCACAGTTATAGAGCAAAGCTTGAAAATGTGAAGGGAAGTGAACTTTAAAGCCTCAAAATACACAAGGCAAAGAAAGAACCACATTTGTCAGTGGTGGTTTTAATTTTTAAACCACTATTATGATGGAAGGAGGGCTGACTCATGATTTTTTAAAGCTTTAAGTTAGCAATACTGATGCTGATTTTTAAATTATCACTGGACATCTGAGTTAACACCTATTGAGATGAATGGGACAATTCACACCTCTTAGAGCTACTGTTCCAGGCTCTCTGCATGCTCAAATAGACATCTCTGAATCAATTACATTCAATTCATATTTTCAAGATTTTCTTTGCATCCATACCAACTAGAGATATACCCTTTTTTTTAATGCAAGCTGAGATTCTAGAGAACAAGACAGTTATTTCAGATATATTGTCTGTCTTTTGTATGGTCATCTACAAATTATTTCTGAGTCCTTTAAAGCCATTGCACTTAGGATATTTGCATTTTTAATTTCAGAAGCCCCAATAAAGGAATTCCGAGTTACTTGAGGCGTGTAAGCATTTTGGTGAATCCACAGAGGGTTTAAATCTGAAGAGTCTAGTGCTTGTTACACAGAGTTTTCCCAAGCTCAAGATACACCACACATGGTACCAGACATCAGATAGGATGGGTGTCCCACAACCCTCACAGTGACTGACACCTGGCAGCAGGGTCAATTACAATAGTATACATATATTTAAAATCCCTTTGGGATCCTTTGAAATGACATGTAGCATATAAATGCAAAATATAATGATTACATATTACATCAGGAGCACTTTGAGCCATTATTGAATGCCCAGTACTTTCCAGGAAAAATATCTTGGCTGTGCAGCCATGAGACTGTTACTGCCTATGGAGTGGGGTAAATTAGGCAGCTCCTCTACTACCCCAGTCTATGCTGAAGAGTTTATTTCATGCCAAAAAATGTGTAAAAAGTCATAGGAAAAAAATAGACCTCAAAACTCATAAAAAAAAATGTGTATCATACCCTATACTTGAGGTTAGGAATGATGTCTAGCCTACCACTAAGAAGCCTCTCTCACACCCCAAATTCCTTTTGCCCCTGTTTCAAACCTCCCAGATGGAGGCTTTTATAAATGTAGGTTCAAACAGCCCACAGATGAACTAAGCCATCCAATTACTCCATTCCAATTAGGCCCAACAAGATCTCTCATAAAACTAAACCGAGTGGTTCTCTTGGTGTCTCTGCTTCATTACTGGTTGCTGAACCAGGCTGAATTTATGGAAGGGCTATTTTTGGGTCTGTATTAGAATATGCTAGGGTTTTATATTTTGAGTTCCTCATTTTCTCTCTCTCTGTCTGTCAGTTCGCTTGATTTGACTGTTCATGTTTAGAATGTTAAAAAGAAGAAATGTGCTATCAGTAGTTAGAGAGAGAAATTGCAGTGATTGGGTTAGATGCTATTTGATCTGGAATCTTCTGTGTGATCTTTTGGTTAAACACATTAGAAACCATAGTCAACACCTTAAATAGGGCTAAATGCTATGCTGAGGAGCAGGGAGTATAGCTTAGGAAGGTGGGGTGTAGTGCAGACAATTTATCTATCCGCTCCCAAGACTGTGGCCAGCTGTGTATGAGACTAGTCCTAGCATAATTTAGGGTAGCTTGGAAGTTGCTCTAAGTTACACCTACCCCCGATGGGTTCTAGGTTCTATAAAGCAGAAAGAGATTGCTGTAGTGTAAAAACCCCAGGACAACCCCCATTCTACTTGTTCATACACTCTACACTAACAGTATGAAGCATGTGTGAATTTATGGGGGGGGGCACTATATCCCTATGCTGGGTCCAGTTACACATATGGTGCAGCACAAAGGCATCACAATGCAGCACAGAATCTGTGCCATGGCTCTCTTTGCCTTTCTGACTGGCTGGCAAAACAACAACATGTTGCCATTGATACACTATGTTTACAGCACCATATTCTAAGTGGTAAATCAAACAAAACACAGATCAAGATTCTCCTGCCACAGTCATGCAGCAAATCTTAGGCTCAATTCTAAATAACACTTTTGATACTACTTTGCCAACCTGAAGGGGGGAATAGAGCCCTGAGAATATCCCTTGCATAGTGGGCCACCCCTGCCAGCATTGGGCTGCTGGAGCAGGCCCATCCCAGTTCTGCTCCCAGCCTCCACTGGAGGCTGTTGGGTCAAGAGAAGTGGCTGGAGGCCAGAGCCAAAAGCAGAGTGGGGTACAGCCGAATCACACTGTTCTGTCTATTCTCTGCTTCCCAGGGCTCACAGGAATCAGAATGTAAATTAGAGCTATCCTGAGGCTTCACTAATTGATGGTGGTGGCTTAGAAGGACACTGATACCCCAGAACACAGGGAGTATAAAGAGGGCTCGATGTCACCTATCCCATGTGCAAGAATAAAGGGTATGACAGGGCCCTTGTCTCTGATATTTGGCTTTCCCTATTGTCACGGAGTGTGGGGGAATCAGGGCCCTGCACCCCCACTTCCTGCAATTCACCGTGACTCTCAGCCAGCCAGTAAAATGGAAGGTTTATTGGATGACAGGAACACAGTCCCAAACAGAGCTTGTAGGTACAACCAGGACCCCCCAGTCAAGTCCTTTTGGGGGGCGGGGAGCTTAGATCCCAGTCCTGGGGCTCTCTCCATTTCCCCAGCCAGCTCCAAACTGAAACCCTCTCCAGCCGTCTCACACCCCCTCCCCCTGGTTCCTCCTCCAGCCTTTGTCTAGTTTCCCAGGCAGAAGGTGTCACCTGGCTCCAACCCCCATCCTGGGCTCTCATGTTACATGCTCAGGTATCTTCCCTCAAGGAAAGTCTCCCATCCCACACAGAGTCCCAGTAAAACTCCCCTGCAACATTCCCAGGTCAATACTCCCCACTCTCTGCTGCATCACACTTACTTGTGCAGAAGTCCCTTGATCCATGTGACTTGTTTGTATGTAGGGAGAACAGAATTTCAGAATCAAGTTCTAAAGAATTTTGCCCATGGGCAGGAAAATATGCATGTTTAAATTTAGTGTGAAGAATGCTTACATGCTTTACTGACCAAACATTTTGAAACTACTAAAATTTCCTTTTAATTTCTGTAATTTAATGAAAATTTTTTATAGGAAAGCTTGAATGGAAATGCAATAAAGAACAAGGTGCTGCTATACATGCTGTTTCAGATCTGACTAGCTAGGGAGATTATTGTACGCGCCTGCGGCTCATGTATTACTCTCCCCAGCTAGCCAGAAATGAAACGTCACATGCAGCAACTTATATTTTATTGCTTTTAATTTGTAGCCTATCTTGGGAGAGGACAGAGAATCAATGTCATTCTATTAGGCTCTACCTTTTGTTTTATGAGTGTGATCCCTGACCAGTCTAGTCTTTGATGAAACACTTCATGTTAATAGTTAGTCACCAGATGAGTACAGTTCTGTCTCCAGAGTCTAGGGGATTAATGCCATAGAGACAGTAATTAAAAGTTATAGATAGATTATTTTTAACCCATACAGAAAAGAAAATGTTGAAGTGCTAGAATGTTCAATAAAGAATAAAACATAAAAACTAATAAAATAGAGCCTCCTCCTCCAATAAATCTGCAATTAGTGGTTGGCCAGAGATCTGAACTGTGACGAACCAACCCCCTCCAAACTCATGACTTTATGGTTGTTTTGCCAGTAAGTTCATGAAGGATGGAAAAAGTACATAGAGCAAGCTGCTGCAGAGAGGGAGAGAGAGAAATCAAACTCTTCCAAGCATGAGAGCTGGCAGAGCTGCTGAGATCACAGGGCAGTAATCTGCACATGATTGCCATGTTGTGATTAGAGCTGGAACATGATTATTTATTAAGTGTGGGGGTTGTTTACAAGAAGGGTTAGGGCACCAGTGACTGAGGCAAGAAGATTAGGAAAGAATCGGGATGGAGCCCTAGAAGGACACTTGTGAATGTTTTTATTTCCGAGAAGCAGCAGAGATGCCAAGGGGAAGAAAAATGAAAGGGAGGGCATGGAGGGGAATGAAATGAAAAAAATAAATGTAGGGTGTGCCAAAGCAGGACTTATGTATAGGGGCTTTTTCTTTTTTCCTTGGGCATCAGAGAGAATGAAATGATATTCTCCCTATGCTCATGAGCTTGGCAAACTTTATTAATTTTTTGTAAGAGCAGGCTTGCTTGCCAGATAGATTTTTACCAAGCTTTCACAGCTCTTGTCTAAACTACTCTGGGCAACAGAAAATCATACATTAAGCCAAAGTAATAATGATACCAATCACAAATTAGACTCAGACTGAAGCCTCTTTGCTGGAAGAATTGTGATGCTGATAAGTAATAGGGTTTCTGTTTTCATGTGTGCATCATTAATTTGCAATAAACCATGAATTAGGAATAGTTTTCTAAGTATGCCTTCCCCTCGCTTTGCAGTATGAGACTTATTAGGAAATGTAATCTGTCAAATGCTTTAAGAGCTGCTGTTCTTGGCTTGCATCTGAAATAAGGATAATTTGTGGGGAACAGATGTGTGTTGTTTTTGTGTATTCTGAACTTCTTCCTATTGGTCTATTCTATTAGTGATTTAATAAGATCCTAGTGGACTGTCTTTTTAATTTATACAATAAGGGAGTGATGAGACCAGGTGTACAAGAATAGACCATTGTTAGGTCAACAAAGGTCAATAATGTAAGAGATGAGACCATGTTGTTTTGATTACAAGACAGAGGAAGGTGTTCTGCTGGTGACGTGGGCAACAGAGCAAAAAACAGAACTTTGCTTGCATTACCCAACACAAATAACATAAAACCAGTGGCTCAGACTGTCACCATGCAGAGACTGGAACCTGAGACTTGTGAGGTCAGGAGGTATTTGTCAGAACTCATGCAATCAAACCATTGTATGAATGTTTTGATAATCTTATTGAAAATGACATTCATATTGTTCAAAGTGAACCTACCAATGCCATCGTTACATATGATTTTTCCCTTCCTTGCTATGGTACGACATCATTAACCTTTTCCCCAAGCTTTCCTAAAGGGAAGTAAATGGCATCAGGCATTGTACATTGTGCTGCTTCTGTAAAGAACTCACCACTGTAAAGAACCTCACCAGGACCAATTTTCTATTAAAAAATTCCCAAAATAAGCACCCATTCTGACCCTCCAAAATAATTAGAAAGATTTGTCCACTAGGAGTAGAACCACACCGAGGGAACTAGCAACAACAGATGAAAAGCATGAGTATAAACAAAAAAAAAAACAGAAAAGCAGGTTTTATTAGTGTCTTGCTGTAAAAAAGAATGGTCCCTGTAACAATTGTTAATACAGAAAAAGGAATGGAATGATGCCACACATCAAATTGTATTACTTGTATCTACTTAGGGACAATACTACTAATAAAATACACCTGAATTAAAGCTCTTCCTGGGTTAGTCAGTTAAAAAAGGACTGATTAACTGAAGCATTAAAAAAAGAGAAAGACAGAGAGAGTAAAAGCCTTTTAAAGGAATGGGATTGAGAAAGATGCCTTGCTTGTGTTGAGAAGACAACAGAGCACTGACTTGGGACTTAATGTCCTTCATCTGGAACAGCATATATTCAGAAAAGTAAATCTTTTAAATTGCAATGTAGGCTCTAAGAAAGAGCAGGCACATTTAAGAGGCTGCATCTTCACGTTAGCAGGCAAACTAGAGAAGGAACATTTGAAGACAGGGATTTCAAGAGAAGAAAAAAATCAATTGTATATTCAGGTGACTCTATCCTATACAAAACTTGGGATCTATAATTCAGCTTTTTCCTTTTATGTTCACAACACTGAGTGCTTAGTTTGCCTCAGCTTCTGAGGCTTAGCACCACTCTGGGATGAGTGTATTTGCTTAATGGAAACGATGGGGCTCATTCTGCACTCACTTGCAAAGGTTTTACACTGGTGCAATCCCAGTTACTTCACTGGAGTTATGACTGATTTGCACCAGTGTAACTCAGAGAATCCAGCTTGGGATCTGTTTTTAGAGAGGCTGTTCTACTCTGGGTCAGCACATAAAGAGTTATTTTTTTACAGACCAAAACAGTGAGAGTATTAAAATAGTTTCTTATAGAAATTATTCACAAAAAATGAGATCTATTGTAAAATGTAAGGATTAATTTATTAATCAGAGCTTTCTGAAGTCTCACATTAAGCAGCTTTGTTATGCTAATTCCCTTATAAATGAATAATGGACTTATTCTCCCATTATTGCCTATCATTTTAAAAGGCCCAATTTAGAAAATGAAGATGTCCTTTTCGCTTTAAAATTATGATGTCTTTTAGGGCAGAAGTTTGTTTTAAACTGAATCCTTGGTTCCCTCCCCTCACTACCCATACTCATCATTCATTGTTTCAATCAGATTCTTACAGTCCCAACCATTTACAATAGAAGAAGAAAACTCTGGGAAGAAAACACAACTGAGTCAAATAAGTAGACGTTGAGAACTTAATTCGGATGAATAATTTAGGACAAAATCTGCCTTGAAATATGACATGAAGGGAGAAGAAATTGAGATGATGCATTTGTGGAAAGGGAGACTCGGTTTCATAGACAAAGTCATGACTTGGTCTTATACTAATATGGTCAAATAGAGATGTTTGTCTCTGAACTGGGAATCAGGAGTTTCTTGGTTCTGTCACAGACTTCTTGTGTGAACATCATTTAAGTTGTTTGTGCCTCAGTTCCCCATCTGTAAAATGGGGGTAATAATATTTCCTTTCTCCCACCTCTTATCTGTTTTTTCTATTTGGATTGTAAGCTCTTCAATGCCGGGATGTTGCAGACTATGTGTATGCAAAGCACCTAGCACAATGGGGCCCAGTTATAATAAAAAACTCAGAAAAGAATTTGTGTAAGGAACACTCTCAGTGCTAACAGGCTGATTTTTTTAGTTCTGGCTGCATATGCTAGAAAAGGTTTTCTTAAGAATTCTTTCAGCAAGAGAGGTCAGATTCTTAAAGGTACACGTACTACAAAAGCACACCGATTTCTTAGAATCACCGATATGACATTGCCATTTTTTGCAATATCTTCCTATTCACATTGTTTTTCATCCCCTTGACCAACAATCATCATAGTTCTCCTCTGCCACCCCACAGGATTCCTAACAGCCATAGAATCCCATCGGCCTTCTCTCTGCCATTACCCCATCCTTCCTTGGCTTTCACTGACTGGTAGATTTTTATAGCTGCTGAAAGGATTGCTGCCATGCTCTTGGGTCAGCCCAGTTTCTGTACCTCTCAGCTGGCTGTCTGAGAGTCAGCCAATGCATCATGAGAACAGCTGCCTAGTGGCAACCAAAGGTCTCACAACACAACAAGGCCATTCTTGACACAGATGGAAGCCATTGTAAGGTGATCTGGGATTTTACTGAAACTGGGACAAACCCCTATCTAGTCAAGACACCAAGGTTGTCCTTCCAAACTGGGACAATCATAATAAACGGGGTCATCTGAGCACATTACCCAGCTCCCTCCCACCTTCCTCTCTCTCTCTCACATACACAAACAGTTAACTATTACACAGAGGGGAAGGGAAAATGAAAAAAAGAGCTATTACCAAAATCCTTCAAGACATAACAAGACATGAAATGAACTACTTCAGTTTCACACACTTAACAGAGCTCAAAAATATAATCCCTAAAGTGATCAATTACACGCATTACCAAAATAATGTAGAGCTCTCATTATTAATAACTGCTCATTAGGTATTGCCCCATGTGTTCTTACTGGAAATTAATGGAGCCAATATGGAATTTTTAAGCTAATTCTGAAACTGTGACTTAAAAAATGACACCACAATGCAGCAATGTCATGGACAAAGAAAAGACTGTCTATTTACTGACTAATTTAGAGCTAAGTTGTCTATCTAGTTTCTTATATGGGTACTCATGTCTGTGGCATCTGGGCACATGCGGAAAATCTCCCAGTATGAGGGTAGGAAGAAAACTCATTGAAGGCAACTTCATCAAAGAAGAGGGATCCAATATTCCCCACCCTGTAGAATTAGTAAGGAATTTAGCCCTTAAACCTGAATGCCTCCAAACCTGCTGCAGACCAAGACCGCTATACATAGGTCCTGTGCCTTTGCACCAGTTCGAAGACTCCCTGCCTTCCATTCTGGGGATGCTCCCACTCACTACTGCCATTGCAACCTCCCTATAAAAGATGCTGTAGTAAGGACAGTATATGCTGTTCCCAATCTACACCCATGTTCACAGAGCTCTAATTCCTTGAACCCTCTGTGGACTCCATGGTCAGGGATGATGATGATGCATAGACATCTTTTGTGTGGAACCAGGGAGATCCGTGTGCACATGGTACATTTAACACCAAAAATATTATAGAATTATAGATGTTTTAAATCTTTTTTTTTAGGAATGATATGGTACAGTGATTAAAAACAGACTTGCTTTTCCTAGTTAGTAAAGAAATACGTTTCCAAAATAGAAATGGGCTTTATTTTTATTTTCCAATTCAGCTGTTCATTTATTTATTTATTGTGAACTTCCAGGCTCCACAGATCAATGGCTTGGTAAACTCAATGCTGCATTGGCTTGACTCCTGCATAACCATGAGCAGTTTGTCCTCTACTATAGGTTACTAGGAAAGGTAAAAGTACAGACAAGATAGGGATGAGATCTGTGTGGGGTACACACAGTACTTACTTCTGGCTGACTGGCCTACTTCTAGCACTCTGAAATAATGTGTCTGTCTGCTGTGTAGATTAGTGCAGGGGTTCTCAGGACAAATTATTTGGTGGTCTCAGAGTGTGGCCACCAACTCATGCTGGTTAGTGGCCACTTTTTCCTAAAATATTTAATTAGCCATCCCAGCAAAGTGATGTTGAAAGACATATTGAACAGATATATCCGCAAGCGAAGAATATCATCGCTGAAGAACAGGCTGGCTTTCGTCCTGGAAGAATCTTCGTATTCTATGTGAGAATTACTTACAACACCAGCAGGACATCTACCACATCTTTGTTGACTTCAAGAAGGCATTTGACAGAATATGGCAGAAAGTTCTCTGGGCAGCCATGAAGAAGTGTACAATGTTGGTTGTAAGCATATTCTTACCATTAAACAACTGTATGCCAAGGCCAACAGTGCAGTTCTCGTCAATGGCACAATAGGAGAGTGGTTTCACACTACTGTTGGAGTCCAGCAAGGCTTCCTTCTTTCTCCCACACTGTTCATCATCTGCTTGGAGTACATAATGACTGATGCCCTAGAAGATCACATGTGCACAGTTGGCACTGGGGGGCAAAAAATCTCAAATCTTCGGTTTGCTGATGACATTGATGGCCTGGCAGGTAGTAAAGATGAACTTGCCACCCTTGTGAAATGATTGGATGAAACCTCCACAAAATATGGCATGGAAATCAGTGCAGAGAAAACCAAGCTGATGACAAACAAATGTGATGGGATCAGCTCACATATCACTGTCAATGGAGAAGAACTGGAGACAGTGAAACAGTTCAAGTATTTGGGGGCAATCATCACTGATGAAGGATCAAAGGTAGAAATTCTGGTAAGAATTGCGCAAACAACAGCAACAGCCAAGCTAAAGCCAAGCTGGAGGAACAAGAACATCTCCATGGAATCCAAACTGAAACTGCTGCACGCATTGGTCATCTCCATTTTTCTGTGTGCATGTGAGACATGGACCCTTAAGGCAGAACTTAAACGGAAAATAGAGGTAATAAATAGAGGTAATAGAGATGAGATACTTCCGTAAAGTCCTGGGCATCTCCTACTTTGACCATGTCACTAATGAAGAGGTCTGCAATATCATCACCCAATGCGCTGGGTCATATGAAGACCTCCTGATGACCGTGAAGAGGCGCAAGCTGAAATGGTATGGCCATGTAACAAGATCATCTGGCCTATCCAAGATCATCCTTCAAGGGACAGTACAGGAGAAAAGAAGAAGAGGTAGACAGAAGGAGATGGATTAACAACATAAGAGTGGACAGGAATGGACTTCGCGGAGACTCAAGTTCTGACACAATTGTCAGGGGTGGAGACAATTGGTTGATTGCTCATCAGTGATGGTGTCCCAACAACCAATGCTATTATGGGAGTGATGATGATGATGATGATATATATAGTGGAGTACTGATGTGAGTGAGGGCTGAAAAGACCTTTCATTTTTATTCCTGTCAGTTATCACCTAAAAGTCTAAACAGAACACAATGATCTAGACCCTATGTAGTGCAGCCATGAGTGGTGTTGGGGAAAGCGGGACAAAGATGGCCTCCAACAGAAGCGGTAGCAGCCTCCTGGGCTACTCAAACTTAAAGCAGCTTTCCCACAGCTGCTAGTGGTGTGCTCTATAGCCCAGAAGCTGGAAGCACAGAGAACTTCGGGTATTTCCAATCTTGCTCCCATAGGCATGCCCCTGTGCCAGGACTTCTGGGGGTAGGGCATCAGTGCTGTATGCCCTGGCCCTGTCCTGATACCTGCGGACTGCTCTGCCCAAGGCCTCCAAGACTGTGAAAGAGGCAGGGTTGGTGATTTACATTCTTTACAGTTTATGAAAGGGTTAATGAATTATGACATTGTGGAACAAATTGATCTCTAGTGTAAGTGGGCACAATTCCCACTGGAGTTGTATACTTTTATGCCCTACCTGAAATTAGCCCTATATATGCCAGAGACTTTTCCCCCTATGCCAAGGCATTCCCAGTGCTGGATCCCACCCTAGGGAACATCCTGCAGGAAGAGAGTAGAATGAACTATAATCTGCCCATATTCAGTCTTTTGAAACTCACATTTTGTCTGAAGCCTACCTGAAAATATACCTGCACCTGTGATGCTATTGCATGTGCTGAACTTCTGCTGCCTCTCTGCCAATACAACAAAACACATCTCCTAGCCATTCCACTTTGCTGCTACAGGGCTCTACACACCTACGGAAGGGTACAAATATGGATACAAATAAGAAAACATTCTTAATCCTCTTTTATCTGCCTGCTCTTGTCATGCTGACTGAACCCTCATGCCCCTGCCTATCATCATTCATATTTTACCTCTATTACTTCCACTGTACATTTTCCTGAATGCAAATGAAATATTCTCAAATATTTTCCAAATACAAGTACCTCTGAAATACAAGATTCCCAAGTATTTCTGATATTATGGGTGTTTGCTTACAGATATTTTCCAAATATGAATATCAGCCTCTTTGTGTTAGTTTTTCTTCTTCTCTTTACATTATTTTTATCCTTATGTATGAAAAAAAGATGTGGAAAGAGAAGAGAGATGTGAAGATAGGAGAAAGGGAAGTTTTAGTTTCTTGGGTCCATATTCTGTGAGGTTCAGTGCATCATGTAAGATTGGCCCTTTTTGTAGGGCAAAATGGTCCCTATTGGTTATCAAATAATCCAGTTGCATATGTAGTCCAGGCCTTCTATATTTTCTTTTAAGCATTATACTTCAATGATCATGTCATGCTTCCCTCAAGCCCTCCGAACATCTTCCTGGAGTGTTCAAACTGGACATTCACGATATTCAGAGTTTTGCTGCTCCCAGAGGAGCGATACACCTGAGCTTACCAGTTCCACCTCCGATCACCTCTCCACTTGACACGCAGAACTTAGATACATTTATAGTGAAATCAAATAAAGTTTTATTTAGCAAATTATAGAGTTTCAAGTGATAGCAAGTAGGATTATTGGAAGCAAATAATTACACATAAAATACAATCATCAAACACATTCTAGAACCTAGGCTTACTTAACTAAATACTTTTGTGTCTTATAGACCGAAGCTCACTCAAAGTCCTTCCAGCATTTTACAGCCAGGATTGGCTGTGATCTTCGGTTCATGAAACAAGTCACACTGTCAGCTTGCTTCCTCCATGAAATATCCAGGGTATCTGTTTGCACACCCAGATATATTAGAACAATCCATTGTCCTTTTTCATAAGCAGAATGCCCCCTGCTAGTTGTTTTTCCCAATATACTACTTGTGTGTAGCTTTTGCAATCTTTCAATCAGCATCTGGCTCAGTATGCAAATAGGCATACATTGTGAGGCACACAATGACCAGCCAATGTGATAAGCATCTGTTACCCCCTGTCTGAAAGGAGCCTGTCCGGGACATGTCACTTCCTGGTTATGTGTTCAGTATATGCACATAACTCCTTAAATATTATCCGTACATATATTTTGCAATGATTATAATGACTATTGGCTCTCAGCAGAGACCTCACACGCCACCCTTTAGTGAATTATTATGCATATTTCTGATACAGAGGATCCCTGTAATCTTTGTGCACAACCTGTACCCTCTGCAGTATTTATCTATAGGGTACTTTCTTTGGCTATTTTCCAAAATCTAGATGTAACATGTAATAGGCATAGTTCTGGCAGCAGTGATCATTCTTCTGCTTTGGCCTATTTTTTCCTGGTATTCAGTCTTTATTTTTCTTCTCCTTAATGTGAATATATTTAAAGATTGCTCAGCAGACAGCAAGAGACATAGCAACTATATGCGCTGGTTGATTTCACACCATTACATTTTTTTCAGCAAAAGTATGTGTATCTCCCATCTGTGTTTTTCCATTTCATTGTGCAGTATTTTCACCTGCAGGACACAGAGCATTGCCAGCATTTCAGAATCTGACCTTCCTGATGCAGCAGGAGGTTGTTTAAGCTGGCAAAGCAAAAAATACAAAAACAAAACAAAATTGCATTTCAGGATCTATATTGTAAGATACAGATTTAACTGATATTTTACAATCAGGCTGGAAAGGTAGGTTCTAACAAATGAATCTGCAACAACTACCTGGTTTAAGACTCCCTATCACATGAAGCAAAAACATTTATTTTTGTTAAACTACTAGTGTTATCACTAATTATTAAAGATGGTTCATTTTGTTTTACTTCAACTTTTCTTCACATAGTTCATCTCCTTTTGATTCTTCTTTCTGCAATGAAATCAAATTATTTTACTGGTAACACAGCAGTATAATCATCTTGAAATCACTTTATAAAGACACAAAGGAAAAATCAGATGGACAAAGAGTGAGAAAGAATTGCTGTTCACATTAGTGCTGTCATCAATTAGCTTCTAGTCCTCATGAATGTGTTTATAATTGCATCACAAAATTATATATGCACATTGTGATGTTGTGAAAGGTTTCCCCGGAGTTTGAAAGGTGCTCTTTAAATAAATGTATTCATTTTAACTTCTTTTGAGGTTGTAAATTGGATACGCTATTAAATTTTATTTACTACCTGTTGAGAAGCATGAAATAAAAATAAATTCTCACTACCATTCTACATTGTTTTTTGTCACAGTGTATATTTTTATTATAAACAAATGAGACTGTACAACCTCTTCTGCAGGTTTTAGACTGAGGATTCATCATCCCAACAGAGGTACTCAAATACATGTAGTATTGCAGAAGTCTACAGAGATTGAAAGTATTCCAACTGGAATATCCTGAAAATGGGCAGCACAAAATGAATTTAGTCCATTAACTCAATGTTTCTTTATGCTTTCTATAGTAGAACCATATGTTTTTTTTTTTTATTTCCATTAGGTAACACTGTAGTAAGAATCTGGTCCAATATTTGAAAAATGGTCTGGGAAATCACAACAGTAATAGTTGCATGCTTAAAATCTGCATTTGCATGCATCCAGGTAATTGTGTGTCTAGCTACTTATTTGTGTGTGCTTGATTGAACTTCAATCACCTATCTCTCATCCAGGCCCCAATCTCTCCCAAGCATAAGACTAGACTTTCAGCAGCACCAGTTAGATCTGTGAGATAGAGAAATAGACTTGGGTGTCATCAGCAAACTGAAACACTGCAGCTTGTGCCTCCTCACTAATCCTCCTACTGGCCCTATATAGGCACAGAATAGGAGAGAAGACAAGATGGAACCCTATGGAACACAACATGACAGCACCCCCTTAGGGTGGAGAAACTAAGGAATGCTCCATGAGGAATGACCAGCAAGAAATGAATGGAGCTGTCCATGAAAAGCATCCACTCTTGTTGGGTTTTACGGGTGAAGTAAGGGCTTGTCTACACAGGAAAGTTAGTGAATAGCAAGCCAAGTTGTGAATTTACAGTGCATTAACTTCCTTGTGTGGACTCTCTTGCTGCATGCTAAAAGTGCCCTCCAGCAGTTTAGCTTCGTACACTTCAAAGTGTATTAAGCTAAAGTACACAAAGGAATGGTGTCCACATGGGACGTTGTAAATTCTCACCCTAGTTTGGAGCACACTAACTTCCCGTGTAGACAAGCCCAGACAAACAGCACCTCCATGATGAATACTGTCAAAGGCAGATACTATATCCAACAGTCCAGTCTGGATATCTGGGGCAAAATCCTGACACTCATTCAAGTCTATGGCAAAATTCATTTTGATTTCAATGAAGCCGGGATTGCACCATGATGTACATCCATTGCCAGGAGGAAAACATCTACCAGTGCACTCTGTGGGCCATGTCCAGGTCTGTAGCTAAGATGACAAAGGCCAAGGAGATACTTAATTTTCTTACTTCATAAGAGAAATTTCATTATCTAGCCAACATGAATAAGAGAGCTTGCCATTTACGTCAATGGATACAGAATCAGGCCCCAAACCAATAGAGGATCAAGCATAATTTGAGACTTGGACATTTTCATTTCATTCACTTTCCTCCATGTGAACTTTTCACTTTCATCCTACAGCTGTTGTTTCTTTTTGTTTTAAACATTTCCTTTTAAATGATCATTGTAAATTAGGTAACAATATAAATCATAGACAAACCACATGGTATATTTTTAAATTGTTGCAAACAGGTAATTATAGGTCATGCAATTGCTGATGGTTGTTTTTAATTGAATGGACTAGTCAAAGCATTGGCCATAACGGGCAACAAAATAAATAATAATGATACTTTGCACATGTATAGTGCTTTACATCTGCAAAATGCTATTCCAACTAGTTAATTAATGGAACAGTGCTTTTAATTCCAGTTCTGTGCTAACGGCCAGAATGATAAAAGTCTGTCAATCTACAGGTTATACTCCCCATAGTTATAGTTACCAGATTATAGTTTTTGTATCAGTTCTTGTATCAGAAAATAATACCAAGGAAAATTAGGAGAAAATCGCCATAACCATAAATCCTGTTTTCAGATAATAAACATGTATGAGGAAACTAATATTCATGAAGCTAGAGCACTGAGCTACAGTCACACTGGACCTTACAATTTCGATGGAAGACATGAGGAAAATACCCAGAGCATAAATCACCACCTTGTGAACCATTTAAAAGGCTCCTAGTCTATTTGTACACATCCTTCCCACAAGCCTCATCAGTCGGAGCCCAAACCTTACCTCCATTTAAATTAAAAGGGTAGGATCAAGATTGTGCTTGTCAGAATCTTCTGTAAACGTATCCCCCTTTATGATCTTTAATATAGAGACATATTTTCTTCCCTAAAGCTAATCAAAGCTATAGTTATTAAGGAGATAGTGCCACAGTAGTAGAGGGACTGCTGTGTCATCACTAAATTATAATTAATAAAATAATGTGATTTATTCAATAACTATGGGCTATATACAACAATTGTTCCTCACACAGAACTATTGTTGAAGTCAATGGGAGCCTGGGGTACAGACTGACTGCCATATGTGAAACTGTGTAATTAACTCATTATCATTATACTAATAAAGACAATAATAGCAAAACTAAGGGTCTGACTTACCAGTACACTCCAGCTGCTTTGCACTGTTCTGGAGACACAAAGCAACCATTAAACTGGGGCTTAACTAGAAGTCAAGGTAATGCATAGATTTATAGATTCTAAGATCAGAAAAGACCACTGTGATCATCTAGTCATAAGAACATAAGAGAGTCCGTACCGGGTCAGACCAAAGGTCCATCTAGCCCAGTAGCCTGTTTACCGACAGTGGCCAATGCCAGGTGCCCCAGAGGGAGTGAACCTAACAGGCAATGATCAAGTGATCTCTCCCCTGCCATCCATCTCCATCCTCTGACAGACAGAGGCTAGGGACACCATTCCTCACCCGTCCTGGCTAATAGCCATTAATGGACTTAACCACCATGAATTTATCCAGTTCTCTCTTAAACTCTGTCATAGTCCTAGCCTTCACAACCTTCTCAGGCAAGGAGTTCCACAAGTTGACTGTGCGCTGCGTGAAGAAGAACTTCCTTTTATTTGTTTTAAAGCTGCTGCCTATTAATTTCATTTGGTGGCTCCTAGTTCTTATATTATGGGAATAAGTAAATAACTTTTCCTTATCCACTTTCTCCACATCACTCATGATTTTATATACCTCTATCATATCCCCCCTTAGTCTACTCTTTTCCAAGCTGAAGAGTCTAGCCTCTTTAATCTCTCCTCATATGGGACCCGTTCCAAACCCTTAATCATTTTAGTTGCCCTTTTCTGAATCTTTTCTAGTGCCAGTATATCTTTTTTCAGATGAGGAGACCACATCTGTACGCAGTATTCAAGATGAGGGCGTACCATTGATTTATATAAGGGCAATAATATATTCTCAGTCTTATTCTCTATCCCCTTTTTAATGATTCCTAACATCCTGTTTGCTTTTTTGACCGCCTCTGCACACTGCGTGGACATTTTCAGAGAACTATCCACGATGACTCCAAGATCTTTTTCCTGACTTGTTGTAGCTAAATTAGCCCCCATCATATTGTATGTATAGTTGGGGTTATTTTTTCCAATGTGCATTACTTTACATTTATCCACATTAAATTTCATTTGTCATTTTGTTGCCCAATCACTTAGCTTTGTGAAATCTTTTTGAAGTACTTCACAGTCTGCTTTGGTCTTAACTATCTTGAGAAGTTTAGTATCATCTGCAAACTTTGCCACCTCACTGTTTACCCCTTTCTCCAGATCATTTATGAATATGTTGAATAGGATCGGTCCGAGGACTAACCGTTGGGGAACACCACTAGTTACCCCTCTCCATTCTGAGAATTTACCATTTATTCCTACCCTTTGTTCCCTCTCTTTTAACCAGTTCTCAATCCATGAAAGGACCTTCCCTTTTATCCCATGGCAGCTTAATTTACATAAGAGCCTTTGGTGAGGGACCTTGTCAAAGGCTTTCTGGAAATCTAAGTACACTTTGTCCACTGGATCCCCCTTGTCCACATTTTTGTTGACCCCTTCAAAGAATTCTAATAGATTAGTAAGACATGATTTCCCTTTACAGAAACCATGTTGACTATTGCTCAACAGTTTATGTTTTTCTATGTGTCGGACAATTTTATTCTTAACTATTGTTTCGAATAATTGGTCTGTAATTGCTTGGATCACCTCTAGAGCCCTTTTTAAATATTGGCGTTACAGTAGCTAACTTCCAGTCATTGGGTACAGAAGCCAATTTAAAGGACAGGTTACAAACCTTAGTTAACAGTTCCGCAACTTCACATTTGAGTTCTTTCAGAACTCTTGGGTGAATGCCATCTGGTCCCGGTGACTTGTTAATGTTAAGTTTATCATTTAATTCCAAAACCTCCTCTCGTGACACTTCAATCCGTGACAGTTCCTCAGATTTGTCACCTATAAAAGCCAGCTCAGGTTTGGGAATCTCCCTAACATCCTCAGCCGTGAAGACTGAAGCAAAGAATCCATTTAGTTTCTCCGCAATGACTTTATCGTCTTTAAGCGCTCCTTTCGTATCTCCATCATCAAGGGGCCCCACTGGTTGTTTAGCAGGCTTCCTGCTTCTGATGTACTTAAAAAACATTTTGTTATTACCTTTGGAGTTTTTGGCTAGCCGTTCTTCAAACTCCTCTTTGACTTTTCTTATTACATTCTTTCACTTAATTTGACAGCGTTTATGCTCCTTTCTATTTGTCTCACTAGGATTTGACTTCCACTTTTTAAAGGAAGTCTTTTTATCACTCACTGCTTCTTTTACATGATTGTTAAGCCACGGTGGCTCTCTCTTAGTTCTTTTACTGTGTTTCTTAATTTGGGGTATACATTGAAGTTGGGCCTCTATTATGGTGTCTTTAAAAAGCGCCCATGCAGCTTGCAGGGATTTCACTTTAGTCACTGTACCTTTTAACTTCTGTTTAACTAACCCCCTCATTTTTGCATAGTTCCCCCTTTTGAAATTAAATGCCACAGTGTTGGGCTGTTGAGATGGTCTTCCCACCACAGGGATGTTGAACGCTATTGTATTATGGTCACTATTTCCGAGGGGTCCTCTTGGACCAGTTCCTGCGCTCCACTCAGGACTAAATCTAGAGTTGCCTCTCCCATTGTGGGTTCCCGTACCAGCTGCTCCATGAAGCAGTCATTTAAAGTATCGAGAAATTTTATCTCTGCATTTCGTCCTGAAGTGAAATGTTCCCAGTCAATATGGGGATAATTGAAATCCCCCACTATTATTGAGCTCTTAATTTTGATAGCCTCTCTAATTTCCTCTCTAGCATTTCATCATCACTATCACCGTCCTGGTCAGGTGATAGATAATAGATCCCTAATGTTATATTCTTATTAGAGCATGAAATTTCTATCCATAGAGATTCTATGGAACATGTGGATTTGCTTAAGATTTTTACTTCATTTGATTGTACATTTTCTTTCACATATAGTGCCACTCCCCCCCTGCACGACCTGTTCTGTCCTTCCAATATATTTTGTACCCCGGAATGATTGTGTCCCATTGATTGCTCTCAGTCCACCAGGTTTCTGTGATGCCTATTATATCAATATCCTCCTTTATCACAAGGCACTCTAGTTCACCCATCTTATTATTTAGACTTCTAGCATTTGTGTACAAGCACTTTAAAAACTTGTCACTGTTTATTTGTCTGCCCTTTTCTGATGTGTCAGATTCTTTTTTATGTGAATGTTTATCATCTGATCTGGCCCCTACTTTATCCTCTTCCATCCTCTGCTCCTGACTATAACCTGGAGATTCTCTATCATTAGACTCTCCCCTAAGAGAAGTCTCTGTCCGAGCCACATGCTCCTCTGCAGCAGTCGGCTTTCCCCCATCTCCTAGTTTAAAAACTGCTCTTCAACCTTTTTAATGTTTAGTGCCAGCAGTCTTGTTCCACTTTGGTTTAGGTGGAGCCCATCCTTCCTGTATAGGCTCCCCCCATTCCAGAAGTTTCCCCAGTTCCTAAGGAATGTAAACCCCTCCTCTCTACACCATCGTCTCGTCCACGCATTGAGACTCTGAAGCTCTGCCTGCCTACTTGGCCCTGCGAGTGGAACTGGAAGCATTTCTGAGAATGCCACCATAGAGGTTCTGGATTTCAGTCTCTTCCCTAGCACCCTAAATTTGGCCTCCAGGACGTCTCTCCTACCCTTCCCTATGTCATTGGTACCTACATGTACCATGACCACTGGCTCCTGCCCAGCACTACACATAAGTCTGTCTAGATGTCTCGAGAGATCCGCAACCTTCGCACCAGGCAGGCAAGTCACCATTCGGTTCTCCCGGTCATCACAAACCCAGCTATCTACGTTTCTAATGATCGAATCTCCCAATACTAATACCTGCCTTTTCCTAGCAACTGGAGTTCCCTCCCCTGGAGAGGTAATCTCAGTGCGAGAGGCAACCCCAGCACCGTCTGGAAGGAGGGTCCCAACTATGGGAAGGTTTCCCTCTGCTCCCGTTGACTGCTGTGCTTCCCTGGGCCTTTCATCCTCCTCAACAGTGCAGGGGCTGTCTGACCAGAGGTGGGACAATTCTACAGTGTCCCGGAAAGCCTCATCAACATACCTCTCTGCCTCCATTAGCTCCTCCAGTTCCGCCACCCTTGCCTCCAGAGTCCGTACGTGGTTTTTGAGGGCCAGGAGCTCCTTGCACCGAATGCACACATACGCCACCCGCCCACAGGGCAGGTAATCATACATGCTACATTCAGTGCAATAGACTGGATAGCTCCCACTCTGCAGCTGGGCTTCTGCCTGCATTTTCTCCTAGTTAATGAAGGGGTTGTTTAAAGCAAGAAGTTTTGAATGTAGTTTGGGCTATAGGTTTTAAGGGGAATAAAGGGTTTAAGATAGAATCGGCAAGGGCCCCGTGCTCCCTTCCTGCTCCCCTTCCAAACTCCCTTGCGAAACTCCTTGTTAGCAGCCCCTGTTCGCAAAAGCCTCCCTGGTCACTTGTGCGGTGCTTTATAAAGCCCTGGCCTGGGTGAATGCCCCGCCCACTGATTAAGGCTCAGCCAATTACCAGAGGCTTCTAGCCTTCAGACCTTCCTTTGAAGCTCACAGCTTCCAACTGCCAGCCACAGCACACGGTCCTTCAACCAACCAACCAACCAAACAGACTGACAAACACAAGCTCAGCACTCAGCAAGTAACCCCCAAACACAAACAAACACACACTACAGACAGTCACTTACTCCAAGGGTCCTGTATTTGCCCCTCCTTCACCTGGAGAACTCCCTTGCGAAACTCCCTGTTAGCAGCCCCTGTTAGCAAAAGCTGTCCAATCCAATCTCTTGCACACACTGTCCATAAAATTTCACCAAGTGATTCCTGCATCATTCTCATTTTTGGTTGTTTTGCATCTGAGTGCCACATAGAAGCCCCGTTGTCTATATGTGAATCAACATCACACACCCCTTCCGTTCATATTTTATTTATTCATATTGTATAAAGATGTACCTTGCCAGCAATTGCAAATTCTTGTAATGTAGAGACCCCATTCAAGTTCAAGCCTAGCTTAAAATACTGATGCCAAAATTAGAAACTGTTTTATATAATATAACATTTTGCCATTCTATAGCACCCAATGATTGGAAAACACTATACAAAGGGTATATAAGTATCATGATACCTGTAATACAAATGGGAAAAATGAGGCATATAACCGTGGTAGGACTTGCTTAACGGCACACAGGTTGTCAGAGTTAGACACAGGAATGGAATCTACAGTGCTTGGTTCTCAGTCCCATCTTCAATCCACTAGACCACAGACTCATATGCTTTGCCAACTTAAAACCAGGCAGCGGTTGTATACAGTATCTCCCACTCGGCAGAGCTTGGGGGTTCAATGAGAAAAATAATTTTGGCTTTTTCCTAGTTCTAGGTTGTTGTTTGTTTTTTTAAAATGTGATTGCAAATTAATTAAAACATGCTGGAGCAAGATTTTAAATAAATCCTGCTGATTTTTATCTAAACCAAACCAAAACCCCAAATGTCTAGCAAGTGTTTTTATGATACAACAAAATATTCAAAAATTGCAAGTAAAAGTATAAGATTTAGTGCAATTGAAAATTGACCCATCATAATTACCAAAACACTTCTACTCAATATTTTTCTGCTGACAAATTCTGCACAAATCTTGAGAGCAATAATCTTCAATGTTTTTAATTTATGCTGTGGTGGTCTAGTGGTTACCTATTGGGCCTCCAAATTTACCCAGGAAAGTTCAGCTAAAATTTAACATTAGTTTTTACTTCAGCTCATTTTACCCAACTGCCCAGCTAGAATAAAGATGTGAAGGAGTCAAGGGATTAATCCATGCTTAGAGTGTGAATAAGTATTTGTAGCGACAAGGTTAGGTCAGCATTCTTTTCTCTACATTCTTTACATAGACGTAAATTTTGGCAGACTCCTTTGATTTCAGTGATGTTATACACAATTTCCAATAGTATAAGTGAGGGCAACATTTGGTCCTTAATGCTTAGATACTTTGGAAATGCATACACTTGAAGTACCTAAAATTAAATGATAGATTTAAAAAAAGGACCCTGTTAGTCCTTGGTATTTTATTCTATTACTTCTAAATCTAAAGTTCATTGAAGCCAATGAGAAGACTCCATTGACTTCCATGGACTTTGGCTCATGCCCTTAGATCTCATGGTAAAGATATTAGCTCAATAGACTGTTTTGATACCAACTATAGAGGACACCTTGCTCAATGTCTTTATACCTTGTATTGTATTTATCACCTTTTAAAGATGGCATAACAGGCCCTTCTCGTCACAGGACTTCATTGAAAAATGTTATCATCATATAGAACATCCACTGATAGAGGATTTATTTCTAAACAGTAGAATGTGATTTGCTTGCTTAGAGAAATATTGAATGCATAATTATTCTGATATTAATACTGTTACATGATAAATCTCTTGTAGAAAATATTCATATATATAAGGGGATAAAACAGGGATCCAAAAATGATTTTGTTATAAAAACACTCATTAAGGGGAACAAAGACACAAGTAAACAAGCAGTCTCTCTTGCTGTAACCACATGGCTTATTAAAAAGCCATAAGAATTCAACACATGAACAGAGGGGGAAAAAAAAGTCATTTTTGAGAGTTTGTTCTATATCTTTAATAAATTTAATGCAAGGTGATTGTGTGCATCTTTTATGTTCTGAAATATTTTACAGGCAACATTAAAATATTTAAAAAATTAAAGGAGACAAGTTAAAGAGGGGTATGAGGTGACATGTCTAGGTGTGAGGGACATTCCCTCCCACTTAATGTGGAGAACAGTAACTGAGCTATTGAAATAGAGAAGGAACATTTTGGAAGATTGAGGAGACAGACAGCCTATGTCAACTCTGAAGTCTACAACACCACACATCTACCATTCAACTGTTTTGATGTGACTTGATTCCACAAAATGGAGACCTTGTGTAGAGGCCAGACTTAAACAAGGACCAAGGCCAGGACAGGAGGTGAGCAGAATCTGAGGATTTATCACTGAGGCTTCATTATGAGGCAGTTCCTTTTCTTCCCTCCCACCCCCCATAAACACAACTTTTGGCTTTCAAGGCTCATCATCACTGCTTGAAAAAGCAACTCTGAGAAACAACAATGCCAAATTAAGGACAGTAACCATTAATATGATCTTCCTACACACATTGGCTAATAATAAAAATGATGCTTGGCCTTAAAGACTGAACCATACATGATTAGATTAAAATTAGATGTGTTATTTTCACAGATTTAAGCCTTCATTCAAAGCCCACTGAAGTTGATGGAAGTCTTTTTGTGGACTTCAATGGACTTTGAAATCAGGTCCAGAGACGCAAAATGGACTTTCATTCCAATGTTTAATGTACTACTCTATCTGGCCTTCCTATCATCTGACTCAAAAGAGAAGAGAATAATTTTTATTTCAGGTCAAGAATCACTCCTACAGCCCTGCAGTCTCTGAAAATACAGATCTTTTTTCTTTAATCCACAAACATTTTAAATCTAAAACACACAATCCCAGTGCATCTAGTATAAATCTACAGAAAAAGAAATCTAGAGCCTCAACAATTGTTTTTCAGATGGTTTAAACAAAAGAGAATAGCACAACAAACATTTCTTTGACCTGTACTATGAACATACATATCTGAAGTCTGGAAGGTATGCTAATAGAATATTCCTTGTAGCTTTCAAGTAGAAAGAGCTCTCTTCTGACCTCAGGATTTTTACATTTTCCCATTATGTAGATTGACTGTTGTGATAGGCTAAGGTGACTGATGATAACTGGGTCTCAAGGTGGGAATGAATCTGATTGTCTGTGAATTGGTAGAGAAATGAATACTCAAAGCAATTGTCAGTTACATTATTGGCATTGCATTAACTGCAAATCAAATAAAGCTTTGAAGCAGCTAATAATTTTCAGAATGGTCATTGAATGACAACATTGGCAAAACTGAAATGATAAAGAGACCAAAAAAAAAAAAAAGAGTGAGATAGAAAAATAAAAAAAGGCCTGGATATTGTGTTTCTGATGAGTATCATTTTTATTGTCTAGTTCTAAGAAAAGATTAAATGAAATGATCTCTGTGGCAGTGAAAAAAATTGTCACACGGCTGCAAACTGAAATGGAGAGGGTCCATTTTCCTAAGGAGCTCAGTTCCCTTTGGAATTGCATTGTAAGCATGCCTGTCTTTAAAGGTACTATATTTCATAGGATGGTGAGTGGCAAATGCTACCGTTTGTGATCATATGGCAGTCAATGGGATTTAGGCCTCTACATGCTTTCATCCCTTTGAAAAATTAGACTTAAGTTCCTAAATCAGTTAGGAATGCTGCACACACAACACCTAAATTCCTAGGCCTAAGTGACTTGCTCAGGGTCACATGGGACATCTGTGGCAGAACCAGGAACAGAACCTAGGTCCCCTAAACTCCACTCTAGTGACTTAAGCACAGGACCATACAGAATGCAATTACCATGTCATACAGCAGAGTGGTCAAAGAAGCATTGCTAGTAATTCCTCTAAACTGTCCCAAGAAGTGAGAGAACCCTGGATGCCAGGCCTTGCTTAAGGGCTGCCTGCATTTCTATAATTATCTCTAGACACGGGAGGGATAACCTCTCATTCTGATTCTCTGAGAGGAGTTCTGAGAGCAATCCAACTGCTTCTTCGGGCGGGGAGACAAAAAATTTGTGTGTTTTTAGCCAGAAGATTTTTTTGCTTCCTGAAGCAAAGGAAGTAAGGAAGGGACCTGGTAGATAGCTTCATCTTTTGACCCAGGATTATGCAGGATCACGACTTATAGGTGACTACATATCAGTCAATTGGAGAGTTAGCCCTTCTCAGGGCCAGCTCCAGGCACCAGCTTAACAAGCAGATGCTTGGGGCGGTCAAGGGAGAGGGGTGGCACGTGCGGCAATTCGGGGGCGGCAGGTCCCTCACTCCCTCTAGGAGCGAAGGACCTGCTGCCGAACTGCCGCCGCTGATCACAGATCCCTCCCCCCCAATTGCTGCCGCCGGTTGCGATCACGGCTTTTTTTTTTTTTTTTGCTTGGGGCGGCAGAAATGCTGGAGCCGGCCCTGGCCCTTCTCATTCACACCAGGCCTTTAGAGAAGGATCCTTTAGAGAGGAGAGGAAAAGCATCAGGAACAGTCAGTATGGATTCACCAAAGGCAAGTCATGCTTGACTAACCTAATTGACTTCTATGATGAGATAACTGGCTCTGTGGATGAGGGGAAAGCAGTGGATGTGTTATTCCTTGACTTTAGCAAAGCTTTTGATACGGTCTCCCACAGTATTCTTACAGCAAGTGAAAGAAGTATGGGCTGGATGAATGGACTGTAAGGTGGATAGAAAGCTGGCTAGATCACCGGGCTCAATGGGTAGTGATCAATGGCTCCATGTCTAGTTGGCAGCCGGTATCAAGTGGAGTGCCCCAAAGGTCAGTCCTGGGGCCTGTTTTGTTCAATATCTTCATTAATGATCTGGAGGATGGTGTGGATTGCACCCTCAGCAAGTTTGCGGATGACACTAAACTGGGAGAAGTGGTAGATATGCTGCAGGGTAGGGCTAGGATACAGAGGGACCTAGACAAATTGGAGGATTGGGCCAAAAGAAATCTGATGAGGTTCAACAAGGTCAAGTGCAGAGTCCTGCACTTAGGACGCAAGAATCCCATGCACTTCTACAGACTAGGGACCGAATGGCTAGGAAGCAGTTCTGCAGAAAAGGACCTAGGGGTTACAGTGGACGAGAAGCTGGATATGAGTCATCACTGTGCCCTTGTTGCCAAGAAGGCTAACGGCATTTTGGGCTGTATAAGTAGGAGCATTGCCAGTAGATTGAGGAACATGATCGTTCCCCTCTATTCAGCATCGGTGAGGCCTCATCTGGAGTACTGTGTCCAGTTTTGGGCCCCACACTACAAGTAGGATGTGGAAAAATTGGAAAGAGTCCAGCAGAGGGCAACAAAAATGATTAGGGGGCTGGAGTATATGACTTATGAGGAGAGGCTGAGGATTATTTAGTCTGCAGAAGAGAAGAATGAGGGGGGATTTGGTAGCTGCTTTCAACTACCTGAAAGGGGGTTCCAAAGAGGATGAATCTAGACTGTTCTCAGTGGTAGCAGATGACAGAACAAGGAGTAATGGTCTCAAGTTGCAGTGGGGGAGCTTTACGTTGGCTATTAGGAAAAACTTTTTCATTAGGAGGGTGGTGAAGCACTGGAATGGGTTACCTAGCAGGGTGGTGGAATCTCCTTCCTTAGAGGTTTTTAAGGTCAGGCTTGACAAAGCCCTTGCTGGGATGATTTAGTTGGGATTGGTCATGCTTTGAGCAGGGGGTTGGACTAGATGACCTCCTGAGGTCCCTTCCAACCCTGATATTCTATAATCCTACCTCATTTTTTTTCTGGCTTTGCCCTGTATTTCATATAGTGGTAAATTTTAATGGAAACCTCATTTAAAGAACTTTATGGGACCAATTAAATTAATGAAAGCAAAAACAAATGTTTAAATTTACCAAATGCAAACAGAAGCTGTTTTAATTAGTTTCCCCCGCATACTATGGAAATACAAACAGGGCACTGACAACCAGTGTCTCTTTAGGTTCAGTATTTCCACCGTGAAATAGCCCTTCCACCTACTCTTGAGCAAGTTAGTAGAATTCAAGCCAAATGCTTATTAGAAATAAAGTTCTAAATTTAAAAAAAGCAATGAGCTATTGTAATTTCAGCTGAAAGCCTGTGTTGTTTTAAGATGAATCCATTCAACAGAGCAAAAATTTTGCTGGTGAAAATTGTTAGAACCACTGACATATTTCCTAAATAGGGGACAGTGTTTACCATTAGAATGTGCAATTTAATGGTAATAACAGCGATGAATTACTGTGCACTAGAATATCTTCCAAGTCTTGTATCTTTCATCACACACCTTTTTGTGCTCAGTAATCCCTAAACTTACATAATGCAGAGAAAATGGCATTCAAAGTGATCTTTATGAACGTTTTTTGTGTTTCATAGCTTGAAGATAAGAGCTTCTGTCTGCTGTGGAAAGTCTCTGTCAACAGAATCTGCTTGATCAAAGCATCCTTTGTCAGTTATTAGTAGGAGAGAAAATCCACTAAATTGTGATTCTCTGTTATCTGTAGCATTTCCAGCTTGCAGCTTTTGCAATTTTCATGCTTTCCAAATTGTAACAAAAGTTTAACATTTCAAATATGTTTTTGGTATGCATCTGGAGGAGCATCCAGGAAAATGTTTATTTTGTTTCTTTTCTTTGGAGAATAATTGAGGATTTTTCTCCTGAGACATATTCTTGCCCTGATTTGTACAATTCTCCATCATTCCTGGACTCCTAACTTATATTTTTATGAGTCATTAACCATTACAGTTGAATGAGTCCCAGCTTAGCCTGTGTGTTGAACTAAGCCACTGTCATATGCAGGATAATGGTCAATCCATGGTAGGGAAATGGAAAGTAAAACACTTTTTCATAGTATAGGAAATAGCTCCCGCAGGTGTAAATTGGAAGATACGACAGTAAGATATGAGATAAACCTGGATTCTCCTTCTGTCTCCTTAATCCAATATAAATTGAGTTTCCAGTATCTTTTCTCTGATCTTCCCCAAACTATAAATTCTTCAAAGGTTTTAAAATCAAAATATATTATTTCTCCCCCTTGCTGATTCCAATATTTTAAAACAATTGAATCACTCGACTGACTGACTTCCCCCACTCTGCCTCATTAGATAATTGAGTTAAATTGATTCAGAATAAAGTGAAACACTTTATTTCACAATGATTGGTTTGGATCAACATTTGCCTTTTCTCTTTCTCTTCATCTCAGGTTTTCTATGTCTACTGTTCACAAAGTTCTTTCATTATCTTCAGCAAGGCAGGCAATGAAGACAAGTGTTGATCAGCTGTAGCTTTATAGAACACAGTGTCAAAATTCTCCTTGAGCAAAATTCCTTCTCCTATATAATACAATTAAAGCTGTTAAAACATGCCAATTATTTTTCATGGGAAATGTTTTTAAAATTTCTTTTAAAAGACTTTTCACACAAAAATTCAGCAGTTTTTCAATGAACTGAAAAACAACAATAACCAAACAAGAAAAAAACTGAAAAAGGTTAGTTTTCAAAAACTGTTCTTGATATAAGAAAGTTGGATTTTGGTAACAAGTTTTGGATTTTGAAAATCAAAATCCTACTTTTTTTTAGTACAGAAAATGTTCTAGTCTTTACTTTCTAGCTTCTCATCAAAGAATTGGAAAGTATCAACCAAAGTAATATATATATATATATAATATATGAAAATGTGTGTTTTGATTGAAAATCTATTTTCTCTCTAAAATGTTTTGACAAAAATCTTTGAACCACCTCTGACTATAATATCTTTCCTAGTCCTTTCATGTCCCTAAATTCCACCATGAATGATGGGGAGCACTAGAAAAAGCCAACAGGAATGAGTTTCTGAAGGTAACATCAACAAATTTTGATCATTTTACAAAATTTGGGGAGGCTGGGAAATAGTTTGCACTGAAGCGCTTAGGGGGCCCAGACACCAAGTGTGAAAAATCGGGACGGGGGTGGGGGGTGAAGCCTATATAAGAAAAAGACCCCAAAATCGTGACTGTCCCTATAAAATTGGGACATCTGGTCACCCTAGAAGCACTTAAAGAATCAAAAAAGGAACTTTTGCCTGAAAATTTGCCCATGCATATATTTTAACCTGAAGTACATTGAGTCTGAGCTTCATTCTGCTCTGAATTACGCTTGTGTAAATCAGCACTTACGCCACTGATGTCACAATAATATAAAACTGGTGTAAGGGATTTCAGAATCAGGCCCAGGGTGCATTTCTTGTTTTGTTTCCACCTCTGCCAGTAGGTGGTTTTTATAATATTTGCCCTTACATAGATACTTTACAAATAAAGGTCAAAATCACGCTAGTCTTACTCCATTTTTAATCACTCTTTACACAGACAAAGTCTCTTTGACTTTAGTGAGACATTCCCTTGAGTAAGGACTGCAGGATCTGGCTGGGTATTTATTTATGTCTTACAACACACCTACAACATTGGTGGTAAATAATATCATTACCTCGAAAGCTGACTTTGTGTGTATACTTTGATAGTCTAAGAGTTCCATGTGTATATTTGAGGAATCTTCTTTCCCACACACCAATACAGATCAACAAAGGGAAGCCCAGCTTTCCTTCAAGCAGGCCAGCAATGGGAGAGTCACATTCTGGGGTGGCCTGTGGCTGGGAGTGTGACAGCCTAGACAGACACAGAGATAAGCAGCTAAGGCCCACACACTGCAATTCTGTTTCCTAAAATGGCTGAGCACACTGTACCTTACCCTGCGGCCAAATGATCTCTTGGCCCCAGAAGTCTGTGCTGCTGCTAAGGTGTAAAGGTAACAGTAAGTATGAGGTAGCTGGAAAGCAGCAGGAGGAGAATATTGCTGTTGCAGGTGAGCAGATGATAACCCACATGGCAATTTCTTGGTTTTTTTGAGGCCACTCTTGTTCATCATTCTGGTAGTCTAGGTGTAGGCCATAGCTAAGTGGCAGCCTGGCTTACAGCAGGGGTAGCATGCCCTTCAAGAGTACCAAGAAATTGTAGTTAATCAGTAGGAGACAGCTACAACCCACCACTGTGCATCAGAGGAGTCATTGTTGGCCCCTTATCTTGAATATTATGTCCTGCAATTGGTGACACTTGTAGATGGAATGAATGCCTGTGGGGTGGAGGGTCACTTCCTGTGGCCCCACTGTTAGGACAGTTTCTGCCACTGCAAGCTTCTCTTGTGCTAGCAACTTCTCCTCTCTCACATAGGAGGCCTGTAATATATACGCACGTATATGTACCTTTGGACATTGCTAAAATAATCTGGAAGCTCAACCATTGCTCCTTCTTGGCTGCTACTGGCTGGTACCTCTCATCTTACACATCCACTGGACTGACATGGTATTATCCTAGTGTATATCAAGTATTTCTTTTCCAAGTGAATCCTCTTCTCTTGATTCTGCCACAGTTATTTCATCATGATCAGAATCAGATTCTGTGGGGACAACATGCTGCCCATCGTCTGACCGCAAAAAGTGCTCCTGGGTCCATGGCTGTCCGCTTCTTTCTGTCAAATTAGCCATAACTTTCCCTGCAACAGCAATCTGTGGTCTGCTGCAGGCAAAGTTGCTGGGTTGAAAGGTGCCCAGCAAAGACAAAGCCATGCAGCTGCTGGAAGCCAGTGCCCTCATGTTTGGCTTTTGCCCATTTTATATTTGTGCCTATTTTGAAGTCACATCTCTCCCTTTTGCAAATGTCTTGCAACCACTGCTATTATTGTTGCTGCTACTGTCCTCCTCCATTGTGTGCACATGCTTCATTTGAACAGAACAGACTTCAGAGGGCAGTTTCCCTTAGGACATGATACATTGAATGTAATGCAAGCAGGAGAAATATGAAATACGAAACCAATGGTGACAAAATAAATTCCTGTCAGATCGAAGTTAGAGGGGCAGTTGCCCTTAGGACAAGGACACACACTTGCAAAATGGTGTACTTTAACAACGTGATGTAAAATAAAAAAGAAAAAAATAAAGTGTGCAGCAAATAACTGTCA
Organism: Trachemys scripta elegans; assembly: GCF_013100865.1. NCBI lineage: Eukaryota > Metazoa > Chordata > Testudines > Emydidae > Trachemys > Trachemys scripta. The sequence continues at coordinate 206,878,096 of NC_048299.1, forward strand.
AAGCCAGTGAAATCCAGTCTGTAGTTTGATCATGGGGAAAAAAGAAACTCTGGTCAGATCCCTGTTTAATCAGGATGAATTAAAGCATAATAAATCATGATAATTAAAAATTCACAGCACACAGAGTATTTTACATTTTTGAAATGCTTTGCAAGCATTAACTGTTTAATCTTGGAAGGATAGCAAACCTTATATCACAATGATTGAGGTCTGATGGATGGCCCAGCAGAAAGGAGTCCACAAGGAGATGGCTGTGTTCAGGGCAAGGACACAGTCATACACCCGGATAGTGTATTTTGTTTATGAGCTGATAAATAATAGTCAACTGTGTAGCAAATACGTTCCAAAGGTTGAGGCAATATGGCCTTTATTTATATTACTCTGAGGTAGGCCTCACATAGGCGAGGACAGAATGCCTGTAATAATGGCTCAGGAAGGAACACATACAGACACAAGTAAATGTGAAGAAATGGTATGTGAGTAGGTCACCACCTCTCTGAAACACTGTCCACACATGTAGTGTAGCCTCAAAATTCACCCACTCCTGGGATTTGATTTTATTAACAAATAGATGAACAGTAAAACAAATCTATTCCTAGAATATGTCCTCAAGTCCTAGCTCAAGGTTGTGAGGTCCACACTCTAGGTCCTCTCGGCCTCAGACCCACCATTCCTCTGCTAGGGCAGCCAGCTCTAAAGTCTGCTGCCATCCAATTTATTCCTTCCAGCTGCAGGTAGGAACTTGGTGTTGATGACAGGTGTAGTGAGGTGCAAGAAGTTTCCATCCCATCTCCAGGTCGATCCATTAACTCCTTCCTGGCCTGCTCCAGTGTGGGAACTTGAGACAGGATATAAATGCCTCTGGCATTCATCAAAATATAGAGGGGACAGAAAATGGTTTCCTAATGCTTGCTTTAAAGAATACAATTAATATGTAAAGGCTGTTTTATGTTCATCTGACTCAGACCAGATAATCAGGAGGTGTGGGGGGAGGGGAAGGAAGAGTGAGGTGCATGAGAGACTTTTTTCCAGCATTAAATCTGTGAACTGAATCAAAAGCAGGTAGTTAAAAGCTTGTACAGCTCTAATCTTTACAAAGTGGCTTTTACTCTATTCAGGACATAACTACCAAAAAAAAAGATTTAATCTGAATTAATATAGAAAAGTGTTCATTTCAATGTTTTCTGTCTGCTGAAAACTGTACTAGGAGAAATGGCTGTATTATATCAAAATGGCATTTACTTAAGAAAGCTTCATGTCTTTAAAAAAAGAGGAAAAATACTGTCAATATTATTTCGAACCTAAATATATTTTTCAACAGATATGAAATATATTTCTAGTCCCTTGAGTCTGATCACAGCAGAATCTGACTGGATACTCCTGATAGATGATTTTTTTCCATAAACATGCCAGTGTTTGTATGAACAGTGAAAATATTCAGACATTGAAACCTCTCTCTCATACACACACATACTGATCGGAGTTAAAATTAATAAACTTTCTCATTTCCATCAGTCTCACTAACAAAATCACTGAGGTAAATCAATTATTAGGCCCAATCCTGCAATCTTTACTCCTGAGATTAGTCCTTTGAAAATCAACAGGATAATTTGCATAAAAAATTCTTGTGTTGAGTAAAGGTTGCATATTGGATTCCATTGTCTCTTCCTAAGACCCCAAATGTAAAATTGCAAATGTCTAGGTCCACAGTCGAAATGTTAAAACACGCAAAATGGCATTCCATAGTCATGTGCTATGTATGGACTAGAATCTGTATATGCGCTCTTGTCACTAAAATTTAAGAAATGGGGTGTGGATAAACCTGGGTTTTTGCTGCTGATCATAGCCTGAATTCACCTATAAACTGTACACTCATGTGGACATGAGAACAGGGTCTGGAGCAGCCACCGTGGCAACCAGAATCTGGCTCGGAAGCAGGTAGGAACCCCCGGCTCCAGATGCAGAGCACCCACCACACTCTCCCTCTTATCCTTGAAACCTAAACCTCCCCCCTCCAAGCAAAATTCCATCACCTCTGTTTCTGAACCCATCGTTGTCCAATGTGAGGTGGTAACATATAGCCAAACATATGTGCTAAGCAGACACAAACCTCTGCCAGAAGAATGACACTCTGTCTGACTCCAAGGTGTAAAATGGCTGATCTAATAAGTCAATGCTTGACAGCTGGTCACTTAAGGGAGGCATTACCAGGCACCATTTATGGCACAAACATGTCACTAGTAACCCAACTCATCCCTTTGGAAAAGTCATCAGGGGTGCATTTTCCAGGCCGACTCTTCCCACCACAGCCCTATTGACAGGAACAAATGCAATTAGTTTGTGCCCCATTTGACTCTCTTTTGAAAACAAGTCAGATGGTGCAAACATCATTTGTGCCTGTTATTACAGATGTAAAAGCCCATTTGGTGCTGGATATCCTTTGAAAATGTAGCCCTAGTGGTTTGTTAGCCCACATTCAAATCCTTCTAGGCTTACATATCTAAGTATAGACAGCTTAATTCTCCAAATCAATATACAAGGGGAAAAAAGTCAGCTGGTGTTTGACAACAAGATAATACAAGTTGTATGATTTCTTCCAGCCTGCTCAATTATTACAAAGGCTGGGGATTATTTAACACACTTAAGAGTTGTTAATTTTCATAGCAGTAGCTTGCAGACAACCTAAATTAAAACAGACTGCTGCTGTGCTGTTACTTTGAATAATCTCTCAGACAGGTTCTCTGCATTTCCAGACAAGTTCGTTGAACGCAAATCAATAGAACCGGAGAACTTACAGGTAAAACTATTGCCAAATAGCTGTAACAATTTATTAAGTTGTGCCATGCTAACACTGTATTCTTTTCTTAGTGGCATGTCATCTTGTGTTATGTTATATATTATATAGCAAATATTATGCTATATGTAGCATGTGACATCATGATATGCTGCACTATGGGAGTTTACAGCAATATGACATCAAAAGTAAGATTTGGTGCTTTTTTTTTTTTTTTTTAACTGTGCAAGGTTTATAATGAACCATATTTAATTTTCAGTTTGGTGAGTGCTATCCCCAGCATCCACTCAAGCAAAATTAGAGTACAGAAGACAGGCATATAGTAAAATAGCTATGCAGAACTACTGCTGCATCACATCCGACCTGCTCAATATGGTGCCTCTGTGCACTGGTGTTTGGGAAGACTGCAATTAATTGCTCCTCCCTTTCCTTATCAACTGATAATCTTGATTATCATTAGCTGAACATCAAAGGGGATAGCCTACTAATTCTTAGTAATTTGTGCATGTGTGTGTGGGGGGGGGAGGAGCTGTTGTAATGTTTTCCTTTAATATTAGAGCCCAGCAGGGTCAATTTATTGTAAAATAAGTTTAATATGATCTTAACTGATCAGTAAGATACAGTAAAAGTGTGTGGAAATGGAGGCTGTTAGATTTCTAGATGAAATGACTGCTGTTGGCATTTGCAAGAAATGTTTGGTGTGTGGCGGAGAGGAGGGGTGTCATAGAGAAAAGGATGAGCAAGAGAGGACATGAATAACAGAAAAGGGCTGTGTTTGACATATTTTTGAAGTACATATGTTACATAGCTATAAATTAAAGAAGTATTTTAAAAAATGATAGAGCCCATAGCTGATGATGAAAGCATCTCTGAGTTTTGCTATTGGGAGAGTCTACAAACATACTGTACAGAGAATATCTGCATCAGACAACTGCTGCTACATTTTCATTGGAATTCTTATATTTTGCTTACTCATTCTGACTACAATACCACAAATAAACTATAGCTTAAACACACATTTGTACAGGAAGCTAGGTACTGAGAAAGGTTTTCTCGCTGTTATTAACCTTGCTGTCTTAACCATATACACACAAATACAATGTGGAGGAGAGCACAGGAAATATTTGCTAATTCAAAAACAAATGGCTATTCAATAATTGACTGAACATGGGAACTAGTCTGGAACAGTTTCAAAATATCTGAAGTAGAGGTAGATCTGAACTGATTTTCAAATCCAGACCCGCCCAAATTTGGGGGGAGGGTGTTGGTAGTAGCTGAATTCAAACCCCTAGATCTGAACTTGTCACTATGTTTTTTAGTTTATATTGGATAAGAAATAGAAGAAGCCTGCTTTTCTGGATCCGGTTCAGATTTGGACCAAGATGGAAACCATAAGAGAACAAATGTTCTCATGATTATTGTTTTTTTTGATCATTTTAGAAGAATGGCTTGTGAAGGTTTGATGCCATTGAATCCACACACAAACTTTAGTGAGGCCAGATCTACACTACAAACTTACATTGGTATAACTATGTCACTCAGGGGGTTGAATAATCCCCAGTGTAGACAGAGCTATGTCAATGGGAAAGCTTCTCCTGTCAACATAGCTATAACCTCTTGTGGAGGTGGATCAACTATGCTTCACTAAAGCGCTGCAGCATTTTAAGTGTGGATCTGCCCTGAGTTTGCCACCAAACTGAATTCTGAAACCTCTTCTAGTTCTAGATCCATTATCCATAGCCTTTAGGTCCAGCTGTTCTTTGAAGACATATAGAGTAAAAAAAAAATTTAAAAAGCACCTAAGTGAATTAGGAATCTATGGACTTGTGTAGACGAACACTAAGTTTGTGGCAAATTGGCAAAATCTACCCTGCATAAGCCTGCTGCACACTAAACATCTTTGTGGGCCCTGCTGCACTGAAAGTTCCCTGGTGCACTTTAATCTGCTCTTGTTTCAAAGCAGAATAGATCGCAGTAGACTAACGAATTTTTAGTGCACGGCAGCAGGATACACAGCAAGCTAGTGTGTGGTACATTTATATACCGGCTTTCTGTGAACTAAGTTTTCATCTAGATCGGGGTAGTCAATTATCTTCTGTCAAGGTCCAAATTTATTGGTCAAGGCACATACTCCAGATAAATATTTTTCACACTGCAATAACAATAATAATGCTAGGTAAATAAAAAGATTTTGGGGTCCATTCAAAAGTGTCTGGTGGTCTAGATTTGGCCTGCATTCCACCTATTGACTACCCCTGATCTAGATAAATCTTAAGTACTATTGAAGTCAATGACTTTTAGGCAATGAATTTCAATGGGACTTTGGCACCAAAGTGATTTAAGTACTTTTGAAAACAGGACTGACTCTCTTTAGTCAGTTACTCACTTTTGAAAATTTTTCCCATGATCACTATTCAAATTTTGTCAAGTAGATGGGAAATTTTAACTATTTGATCTTGCTGGCAACCACTGCCACTATGCTTTCAACTGGCAAAGGCATAATTGCATTGACCTACACATATTAGTAAACCCTATGGCATTACTCAGAGATACTGCTTTCCAAAAGTAGCATTTCCAGGAATAACATCTAAAAGTGCTAGGTGGCTAGTACCAGAGGCAGAGGTTGGATATCTGAGGGGCATGTGCAGGAATCAAGTGTCATTATTTGATCACTTCATTGGCCCTCAGATGTCCAATCCACCCTCTTGTACATCTGCCTTCTATTTTCTAAAATCAATTTAAGATCAATGTATATCAAAATGGGAAGGTCATTTAAAAATCCCTAAAGACAACAAACCCACATTTCTTTAAATAGTACTGCATTTCGGGAATGGGATTTGAATATTTCACAGAATAAGTTTGCAAATGTTATGTTGAAGAAGTGGTGTCAGCGGTAATAAAAGAGCACAAAACATGGGAACAAAAATGTGACTTCTCACATTTAAAGAGCTGACAAGAAAGTCAGATGCTAAGGGAACAAGAATAGCACTCCATTGGCACTGTCAGCTCAAGTTAGATTGTAACACAGTCACCTGACCAAACAGAAACATATGGCCCTTGGTAATAGTAGTCTTCACAATTACACTTGCAAGCAACATTATGTTTTGTAAATATTGCTGTGATGTTGATTTCTCTGCAGAGTACTTGTGTTTGTTTAAATGGTACTAGCCTTTAAAAATAATGTGTTCTCTGCCTCTTGCTGTTCTAAGAATTGCTCCTCTGATAGACCACCCTCCATCCATGATCTGGTTGGCTTTTTTAACAATCTTTTAGCCTCCACAATTTACTTGATTAGTGATTCCTTCATATCCTCTTCCTCAGCTTTGTTCTCACAGGTCACACCCAGTTTTATAGAGCTTCAGGCTTAGAAATCTTGATTGCTAGTTGATCATCTCCTAAACATTCTTTGTAAATGCTTATGTGCTGGATATGTGGGAGGTAAAGAACAAATCCTTTGGCTCTACCTCAGCATCCATAATATCTCAGTCCGCATATATTTTTGGGTATCATTAATCCTTGATGTCTCTACTGAGTGAGTGATTTGAGTTCCTCCTAATTGTGAGGACATTGCTGGCTATGCTGTGGAGAAAATTGGTTGGAATCAGCCTGAACTGTCTTCATTCCGGAAGGCAGAACAGTGTCTTTTGGGGGAAAATACTGCATTGTCTCTACTTGAATTTCAGATAGTAGTGCATTCTGTCTGAGGAACTGTGGGTGATGGAAGAACTTGTGCTACAACCTGTGACATGTATCCATGTTCATCCTGATGAAAGCTAGTGGGGAAATACCAGGATGAGAACTAATAGAGATTGTCACGGCCTCCCTTAAGGAGGGGAAACTGCCAGCTCCTCTGAAAGAACCATGTAGTGTTCTATGCTCCAGAAATCATCACCTGATATTGACAATCTTGCTATCAGCCTATACCTAATCTTCCTTTTATAGTTAAGTTTATCAAAAAAGTTGTGAAGAACTCTCATAATATCTAGATGCCTCTGATTTTCTTGACCCTTGTAAATCTGGGCACCTGCCTAGGTGTGGTAACGATGACTGTGATAACTGCATTGGTTGATAATTTTCTTCCTAGTGATGGATGGAAATAAGTGTCCTTACTGTTATTGTTAGATTGCCTGTCCTTGAGATCTTTGATCACAAAGTGTTGCTAATGCTCTTGCAGATCTTCTGCGGAGTGGCTGGAGCTGTTCTTAAGTAGCTTCATTCTGATCTCATAGGTTAAATATTAGGAAAAATTTCTAAGGATAGTTAAGTATTAAAAGGTGACTAAGTAAGGCTATGGAATCCTCATCACTGAAGGTTTTTAAGAACAGATTAGACAAACATGTCAGGGATGATCCATATGTACTTTGTCCTGCCCAGGGGGGATGAACTGGATGAGCTCTCAAGTTCCCTTCCAGTTCTACATTTCTATGATTCTATGGTGTTTCTGAGAGATCCCAGATAATAGTGGCTGTCTCACATTTTGGGTTTAAATTCACACCATTGAGAGGTTATGTCATTGCCTGCCCTGGAATCCTGGGTGCTTTAAAATGCTCTGCTACTCTAGTTCCCTTGTCTGGATGCTCCCAGCCAGCATTTAAACATGCACTCATTGTCTGTGCGATAAGCAGCCCTGGTTCAGTAACTCTGAATCCAGAAGCCTGCTTGTTACACTACAGCCACACTCTGGCCTCCACCAGTCTTTATACTTCTAGTTAAGTGGCCCCAACACACCACCAAAACCATCTGCTCTAAGTGTCCAGTCATCTCCAGGACCACTCAAAGAACTAATAAGGTTTGTTTGCTTCTTTAAAGAGACAATAACCAGCAGCTTGCCATATAAACTGCAGTTAGCAATTGCTTCAATTCAAACACAGCGGTGGATGGTTTAAATTAAAATTAAACATATTTATTAACGACAGAACATAATGCAAGATGTTACAAGATGCCATGTAAAAGAAATAAAGGTAGAGATGATTACAAGCAAATACAAAGAAAACACAAATATAAAAGTCTAAAACGTAATCTAGCATGACAGTCTTTGTAAGATGGTTTCTCTCAGCAATTAAAAAAATAAACAAACACACTTGGTCCAGCATGGCTGACTGTCTCTCCGTTAGAACTTTCCATGGAAGTACAAGGTGTGGGTTTCTCTTGTCTTCTTAGGTGAAAGATAACTTAGGGGTTCATTGCCCATCTCTTTAGAGTCCACTAAAACTTTGAAAAACATCTCTCTTAAAGTTCATGGAAGCATCATTTGTATTCAAGTACTGGGAAGACCTGTTTTCTACTTTGTTCAAATACAGACTTTCATAGAATCATAAAAGATTAGGACCTCAGGAAGTCAACTAGTCCAAACCACTGCTCAAAGCAGGACCAACCCCAAATAAATCATCCCAGCCAGGGCTTTGTCAAGTCAGGCCTTAAAAACCTCTAAAGATGGAGATTCCACCACCTCATTAGGTAACCCATTCCAGTGCTTCACCACCCTCCTAGTTATATAGTTTTTCCTACTATCCAACCTAGACTTCCCCCACTGCAACTTGAGACCATTACTCCTTGTTCTGTCATCTGCCACCACTGAGAACAGCCTAGCTTCATCCTCTTTGGAACCTCCCTTAAGGTAGTTGAAGGCTGCTATCAAATCCTCCCAACCCTCACTCTTCTCTTCACTCTCAGACTAAACAAGTCCAGTTCCCTCAGCCTCTCCTCATACGCCATGTGCCCCAAACCCCTGATCATTTTCATTGCCCTCTGCTGGACACTCCCTAATTTGGCCACATCATTTCTGTAGTGGGGGGCCCAAAACTGGACACAGTACTCTAGATGTGGCCTCACCAGTGCTGAATAGAGGGGAATGATCACTTCTCTTGATCTGCTGGCAATGCTCCTACTAATGCAGCCTAATATGGCAACAAGGACACACTGTTGACTCATACCCAGCTTCTTGTCCACTGTAAAGATATACTGGCACTAGAAAAGGTTCAGCAAAGGGCAACTAAAATGATTAAGGGTTTGGAACGGGTCCCATATGAGGAGAGATTAAAGAGGCTAGGACTCTTCAGCTTGGAAAAGAGGAGACTAAGGGGGGATATGATAGAGGTATATAAAATCATGAGTGATGTGGAGAAAGTGGATAAGGAAAAGTTATTTACTTATTCCCATAATACAAGAACTAGGGGTCATCAAATGAAATTAATAGGCAGCAGGTTTAAAACAAATAAAAGGAAGTTCTTCTTCACGCAGCGCACAGTCAACTTGTGGAACTCCTTACCTGAGGAGGTTGTGAAGGCTAGGACTATAACAGAGTTTAAAAGAGAACTGGATAAATTCATGGTGGTTAAGTCCATTAATGGCTATTAGCCAGGATGGGTAAGGAATGGTGTCCCTAGCCTCTGTCTGTCAGAGGGTGGAGATGGATGGCAGGAGAGAGATCACTTGATCATTGCCTGTTGGTTCACTCCCTCTGGGGCACCTGGCATTGGCCACTGTCGGTAGACAGGATACTGGGCTAGATGGACCTTTGGTCTGATCCGGTACATCCGTTCTTATGTATGTTCTTATGTTAGGGTATCTAATGCTAAGGAGTCAAGAAGGTTCTTTAGGCTGTATTCTGTCTTGATAACTAGGTGGTGCTTCCTTTGGTAGGAGATGTTCTAATGTTGGTTAGAACCACAACATGTTTCCATTTTCCCACTGCCATCATGTCTGCCTCTCAGGTTTAGCTTCAGCCATCAGCTATGCATCAAGGCACTACTTTTGCTGAGTTTATTATTCCTTGATATAAAAGCAGTGGTGAGCTAAGCATCATTCATTTACTGCTGGCATTTAATTCCATACTGTCTCACAGTCTGCCCCAGTGATTTTACAAAGATGTTTAGACAAGACGAGAGACGATGGAATCTTGCAGAAGTGAAAGCTCAGGATCCAGAGGTGCAACTGGCTTACCTGCCATGACTCTCTGGGCCTGCTTCTCCAGTGGCTTTTTATTTCATAAATAATGTACACCTGCTTCTAATGTCCCTGATTCGCTGATAAATGGACCACTTTGTGTCCTTTTATCTTTTGGACCAGTTAGTGAAAAATGAATGTAAATTGCTACCAGAAGAGAATGGTAGCATTTTACATCTACAAAATCGAACAGCTTCAGCAGAATAGCCTCTATCCTGGTGACTAGGATGCTCTCCTGGGAGATAGGAAAGCTGAGTTCAACTCCTTGCTGCGGAGTGGGGATTCAACGTGGGTCTCTCACAGCCCAGACAAGGGCCCTAACCACTGGGCTAAAGGCTGGAAGGCAGAACGTGCTGTTTTCTGGTGCAGAACAGCCTTTTCTGATTTACTCACAAATTCCAAATATTTTGGAAGTGAACCAAATATTTTGTCTGACTTTCTGGTGTGCTGACAGAACTGAAAAAATAATTATTTGCCCAGCTGTAAGTTGGAGATGGTTCTTAGTTAGCTTTTCTTCTTAGTTACCTTGTTCAAAAATGAGCCGAGGCCTATTGCATTCCCCAACAGCTTGAATAAAGCAAACTTTTTTTTTAAAAGCACTGGCTGCCCAACCATATGGAAGGCTACTTTCTTCATAGTACGTGTTGACTATTTCTGTCACCAGTCATGAAGGACATTGTCATGGATGGTAGTGGGGATTTCCTTTAATGTTTGAAGGACTCCTTGCTGTTTGAGTAGGAGGAAATCTCAGAAGTCATCACCTGTGGACTCACTAGCTAGGGAAAGGTCATTAGGAATAGCTGACAAGGTGGCTGTTATCTGAGATTGTGAAACAAAATATTTCCATCCCTGAGCAAATTTCAAGAAGAAAATATTTTCTTTTCTCTTCTGAACCAAGATTGAATTCTTAGATTATTTCATCAGAGCTTGATGGGGCCTGTTTCACTACTGGTTTATGATTTGGTAGCATTTTACACCAAAATTTGCATACATGCAAATCAACACTCAAGGCAGTGGCAAATCTGAGCCATACTGTTTTATAGAGAAAGCATTCAAAGGTTCTTATGCTTCCTGCTGGCTCTAGAATTGTCTGAGCCAAATAAAAAGGGATGACAGACTAGTGAACTGAAAGCTCCCACTTGATTCTGAGCCCTTCCTTGGTGCATGTACTTAAAAATAATGGGTGATTTCTCTGTGGCAAAAAATAACATGGCATTTGAACAACTTTCAACTATACACAGTAACTATATTTTGAAAACTGGAATGATGTAGCTGATTATAAATTATATATTATTCATCTCTCACTGTATTTTTATACCTGACCCCCTATATGCTTTTCTTCTACTCCCATATCCCCTCCCTATTCCTTATTCCAAACCACTGCCTTTCCAAATAGCACCTTTCCCTACAAACATCGTGGGTCATTCAAGGAGAGTCAGCAAATAGAATTTACGGTGAAGCTGTTTACATATGTATGTATACAAATGACAAATTCAGAACACAATGTCAAAAAGCAAGAAAATGCAATCAAGAATTTATACAGTGCCATTACCATTCAAGTGGAAAAAAGCCTCTGCAAAGAAATGAAGCTGCCCTGGCTCTGTCATTTAGGAACAAATGCCAGTGTAAGTGATTACCACTAATATCACTTGTAGAACTAAAATCTAAATAAGTAACAATTTTCTGAGACCATCCTCAGTTATTTATTTCCATATGAAAAGACAATGTCTCTCTCTCTCTCTCTCTCTTCTTCTTTGAAGGTGCCTTCTTTCTGTGTAGAAACAAAATGTGAACTGGAATATAGATTTAATAAATGTTAGCATAGTATTAGATTTCAATCCCTGCTTTCTTTTTTGACCAAATTCATGCTTGAAATATGATCTAGTATGCTGGTGGGTGATGCCAATGTAGGATTTTGTAACCAGAGGGAAAAATTGATATATAAGAAATGTTGAGCACCCTATTAATTATTATCATTCTTGCAGTAGCACTTAGGAGCTCCAGGCATCGTCTAGGAACCCATTGTGTTAGGTGCTGAACAAACACAGAATGTAAAAATGATCAATGCCCCAAATATTTTACAATTACAAAATTTCTTTTGAAGAGTATGAGAGTAAGTAAAGGTGAAAAGGAAGAATAATCTTGGTGCAGTAGATTCCGCAATATGAAAAGCTCTGGGATCTCAACACAGGTATGGGGACGATGCAAGGTGCATTCCCATGCTCCTGGTACATCCCTTACAAAAGGCCAAGCATTATGCTGGGGAGTGCAGGGGCTCCTCACGCCATACCTCTACACGGATACCAGATTCTGTTGAAAGTTAATACTAATTTATCCTGTTCTGACCAAGAACAGAACATGGTGCAATGAGGATTTTGGCTGCACAGATAATGCTGTCTCATGCCCAATAATCACACACACACACACACACAGAACCCAGCCAAAAGGCATTGTAAAATGAAGTACCTAAACAGTAAATTGAGGTTGTTACTGGGTTTCCTCTAGGACACATGAGGCGAGACAACTGCTTTTGACAGCATTTTCCTAGTTATTCTAGCTGTTTACCCTTCTAAACTGCACAAAATTCTTAAGGGGACACCTGCAGGCCCTGTTACTCACAAACAATGAATCATTTTCAAGAGGCATAGCCTGCAATATGCATGCTAGTTAAAATAAAATGTTAGGAGGACAATAGAAGCAGAGACTGGGCAGGTGGGACAGCCCGGTAGTTATTTTTTCAACCTGTTCATTACTCTTATTCCATGATTGTTAGTGCAACTGTTTACTGCTCAAAAGGAAATGTGCATCTTAGACACACATTTGAAACCGCATTCAGACCAAAGTGAGAAGCCAACAGGGATCACTTAATTGAAGTGAAGAAGTTGTAACATATCCGTGAGAGGGGCTGTGAATGTTTCTTTTTATAGAACTTCATGAAGCCATTAGCTCTCATTTTTGGCTTGAGTTACCATTTGAAAAGTTTCAGGGCTAAATTTCATTATTTGCCTCAATTTTCACATGAAATAATTGCCTTTTTTAAAGAGAAACTTTGCTTATTTAATATTTTTCAGTGAATTCCAGTGCTCATGTAAGTCACTTGTTAGGGCCTAGTAAAGAAGGAGCAGGTACTCAATGTGGTCCTTATATTTACATAAAGGAGTAGTCTCGATTACATAAGTAATCTCAGTGAGGACAGCAGGCAGGTTGTAAATTCAAGGCAATTTTTTAGTTCCAAAACACCCTTCTTCCAGAGCACATCCATCCTGATGGACAACACATTCCTGTTATTCTACTCCTAGGTTTCTCCTGGGGAGAGACTGCAAATTGTGTCAAATTATGCCCAGTTGTGTGTTGCTAGTGTTTTGTGCACAAATGTCTACTAAGGACCAGATTCACATCACTAAACTAATTTGTCCTAAACCAGTTTGAATGGTCATCTCTAGTGGTGAAAGGTGTTGAATTAAATGTATTATTCAATTATTTGTGAAAGTCATCAACATAAAATTTCAAAAATATTTCAGCAACATTTCACAAACAATGTTGATAAATGCAAAGTAATGCACATTGGAAAACATAATTTCAACTATACTTATAAAATGATGGGGTCTAAATTAGCTGTTACCACTCAAGAAGGAGATCTTGATATCATTGTGCATAGTTCTCTGAAAACATCCACTCAATGTGCAGCAGCAATCAAAAAAGTGAACAGAATGCTGAAAATCATTAAGAAAGGGATAGATAATAAGTCAAAAGATATCATATTGCCTCTATATAAATGCATGGTACACCCACATCTTGAATAATGTGTGCAGATGTGGTTGCCCCATCTCAAAAAAGATATATTGGAATTGGAAAAGATTCAGAAAAGGGCCAAAAAATGATTAGGGGTATGGAACAGCTTCCGTGTGAGGAGAGATTAATAAGACTGGGACTTTTCAGCTTGGAAAAGAGATGACTAAGGGGGATATGATAGAGCTCTATAAAATCATGACTGTTGTGGAGAAAGTAAATAAGGAAGTGTTATTTACTCCTTCTAATAACACAAGAACTAGGGGTCATCAAATGAAAATTAATAGGCAGCAGGTTTAAAACAAACAAAAGGAAGTATTTCTTCATATAATGCACAGTCAACCTGTGGAACTCCTTGCCAGAGGAGGCTGTGAAGGCCAAGACTATAAGAGGGTTCAAAAAAGAACTAGATAAATTCATGGAGGATAGGTCCATCAATGGCTATTATCCCGGATGGGTACGGATTGTATATGTAGCCTCTGTTTGCCAGAAGCTGGGAATGGGCGACGGGATGGGTCACTTGATTATTACCTGTTCTGTACATCCTGGCTAATAGCCATTGATGGACCTATCCTCCATGAACTTATCTATTTCTTTTTTGAAGTAGGTATTTACGTGCCAGATATGCTAACAATTCGTATGCCCCTTCATGCTTCGACCACCATTCCAGAGGACATTCTTCCATGTTGATGATGCTCCTTAAAAAAATAATGTGTTAATTAAATTTGTAACTGAACTCCTTGGGGACGAATTGTATGTCCCCTGCTTTGTTTTATTCACATTCTGCCATATATTTCATGTTATAGCAGTCTTGGATGATGACTCTGCACACCTTGTTCATCTTAAGAACACTTTCATTGCAGATTTGACAAAATGCAAAAAAGGCACCAATGTAAGATTTCTAAAGATAGCTACAGCACTCGACCAAAGTTTAAGAATCTGAAGTGTCGTCCAAAATCTGAGAGGGATGAGTTGTGGAGCGTGCTTTCAGAAGTCTTAAAAGAGCAGCACTTAAAAGAGAAACTACAGAACCCAAACCACCAAAAAAGAAAATCAGCCTTCTGCTGGTGGCATCTGACTCCGATAATGAAAATGAACATGCGTCGTTCCGCACTGATTTGGATTGTTATTGAGCAGAACCCATCATCAGCATGGATGCATGTCGCCTGATATGGTGGTTGAAGCATAATGGGACATAGTTTTTTTAATCACGTGATTAATTGTGATTAATTTTTTAATCATGATTTTTTTAATCACTTGACATCCCTACTTCTTACCTTTCATCTATACGTTGGGATTTTGAAAGAAGTGTAAGGGAATCAGGCACCCAAATTTCTTTGACTTTCAATGGGAGTTAGGTTCCTGAACTTCCACCCTAAATCCCAGTTATATTATTCTACAATATTCACTCCAACTATGACAGCTCAAAGTTGATAGATTTTAAGGCCAAAAGGGACCATTATATCATCTAGTCTAATGTACTGTATAACACGCACCATACTGTCTCACCCAATTTCCCGTTTGACTAAAGCATGTCTTCCAGAAAGTTATCTAGTCTTGATCTGAAGACATCAAGAAATGGAAAATTCACCACTTCCCTGGGTAGTTTGTTCCAATTGGTTTATCACCTTCAGAGTCACTGTGAAAAAGTTTTGCCTTATGTCCAGTTTTAATTTGTTGGACCTTAACTTCCAGCCACTTCCAGTTGTGCCTTTTTCTCCTAGATTAAAGAACCCTTTAGTACCTGGAATTTTCTCCCTCTGAAGTTATTTATATACTATGATCAAATCACCTTGTGATCATCCTTTTTGAGAAGCTAAGCACTCCGTCAGTCTTTTCATTTAGGGCATGTTTTTTTTTTTCAGATTTTGAATCACTTTTGTCACTCTTCTCTGCACCTGCTCCAGTTTTTCGACAGCCTTGAAAAAATATGGACTCCAGAACTGTACGCAGCATTCTGGTATAATGTCACATAAATGTCACATAAAAAATAAAATCACCCCCCTACTCACACTCTTTATAAAGTCAAGGATCGCATTAGCCCTATTTGTCACAGCATCGCACAGGAGCTCAATTCATGTTGAGTTGTTCATTCACTATGTCACCTAAATCTTTCCAGATTCACTGCTCTGCAGGATACAGTCTCATATTCTGTAGGTCTGGTCTTCATGCTTTGTTTGTGTGGGCTTGCATTTGGCTATATTAAAAACACATTTTGTTTGAATGGACCCATCATACTGACTGAACCCATCCTATTAAGCAATCTGGGTCACTCCGTATAACAACTCTACCATCATCATTTACCATTCCACCAATCTTTGTGTCCTCCATAAATTTTATCAATGATTTTATATTTGCTTCTCCATAAATAATGGAAATATTGAACAGCGCCAGGCCTAGTATTGATCCTGAGTAACCCCAGTAGAAACTCCCCCATTCAGTGATAATTCCCCTATGACAACAACTTTGATATCTGTGAGTTAGCCAGTTGGATTAAGATCCATTTCCCAAGGGCTTTACTGATAGTGTATAATGCTAATATTTAAATCATGTCATGCAGTACTAAATCAAATGCCTTACAGAAGTCTAAGTATATTACATCTGTTCTATCAGTAGTACATCTACTACACCTTTATCAACAAAACTTGTAAACCTAGACACACTGGTATATTTCATCAGGTTTGGTAAATTAAACAGTTCTGGATTGTCATCTTAAAACAGGGTGAGTATGAAATCGGTTCACTGAGTTTCATGCCCTACCTGAACAGGTGTTCTGGAACTAAAGGTGCTGGGGTGTGGCAGCACCTCCTGGCTTGAAGTGGTTTCCATCATATACAGGGTTTACAGTTTGGTTCAATGTCTCTCAGCACTCCCCACTGTACACATTGTGCCAATGCCACTGACCATGGGATGATATCCCACATGAGTCACTGGCCTTTAAATACTATCTCCTTCTTTCAGGGAATAAAGCTCCCTTGGGCTAAAGCTGAACAAAAAGTCTGTCACAGAAGCATTGTCATGGCTTATAGATAATGGTGACGTGAGCTTGACCCAAGTTTTAACTATATGTAAAATTAAAAGCATTAAGAAAGCTAAATTTATGGTAATTTAAAGTATCAAACACAAACAAACAGATTGATGAACAGATTAAATAATTCCAAAAATGCTAATTGCTTGGGACCAAATTCTGCCCTTATTTAAAGTCTGATCCTGTTACCACTAAAGTCAATGACAAAACCTCATTGACTTCCAATGGGAACAGGATCTGGCCTTTCAGTGAGGAAGCCTGAATGGAAACAAGTGCAGAGTTTGGTCTGTATTGACACTCCACGTTCCAAGGAAGCAATCTGATCCCTCTGGGTCCAGACAACTAAATGTGTAGCTTTTGTATCCTGCAGGGCTAGATTTCATTTGCTCAGCACCCAGAACTGGCGTCTGATTTTTCAAACAGTTCAGTGATTAGTATGAATAGTACAAATAAGCTGGTATCCCTGCATACTCTTAAGTCAATTGACTGGAAGGAGTTAGTAGTGGCACTATGATGTTGGCACATGCTTCCTAAGCACGCACTCATCTAGTTCAGTTAAAGGATCAGCCCTATCTGTTAAAGCCCACGAATGCTTTAAAAAGATTTTTTCACAGTTCATTGCCTTGGCCATAAAACGCACTGATTTAAATGTAAAATAAGTCAAAATAGTGTAGTAGAGTTTCTCAAACCGAGACAATAGGAAATTCATGTGTTTATCAATGTATTCATTAGTGGAAGTGACATCGTTAGCCAGTGTGATGAGAAGAATAATTTTAGAAACTTGTAACAACTGTGATACAATATTACGTTTATAAATTTTGATTTGGTGAAGAAAATGAATGGTAGCCGTAGTAACATTTTACATCTACAGTTAGTAGCTATATGTACCTACCAGCTAGTTATAATGATTAATGACATCACTTCAGCTGCATGTTCCAGCATGTTTAACCAGGTAAAACACATCTGTCTCCCTGCTGATTGCACTAGATGATACTAAAGTGATTTGAGTTCTCAGGCGAGCTGAGGGTCAAGGACAGGATTAAGCAGGACTGGAGAGGCAATCCTGGCAGGTAGAAAAGTCATCTGAGAACTCTGATCCTCTCTTGTAAGTTAGAGCAGCTCTAAGACTACTCTAATTTGCACTGCAATCTGGTTGGAGTCCTAGCAGGCTCAGGAGAAGGGAGGTAGAAATATGATGTGCAGCCACGTATGTGTCTCCCAACCCTACAGCAAGCACAGCTTTAGGAAACCTGAGGATCTAGTCCTAACTGGGTACTTTCACTTTAGTTTGCAGAAAATATACAGTCACTTTTTGCTATATTTCAATTCCAATGTGGGGGCAGATGATGAGCATTTGAACTGGAAGAAAGTTGAATGGCTGACTACTAGCCTAAGTAATTCTTGTGTCAAGGGTTTGACAAGTCATTTGTTGGAAAACCTATTTTACTGATTGCAGTCTACACTTAACAGATGTGCCATCCGGGGATGTGTCAGCTCCATTCCAGCACCAATTAATGGCAGTCAATAGTGATGAAATAGTGGCTCTTTTAATCTTATTTTAAAAGGTAGCATACAATATAATTTGCTTTGTGGAAATATCTGCATGCGTTTTAGGTGACAAAAAAGAATCACGCTGTATTTGATTGAGCTTGACAAAAAGCATGCCCACAGTCCAGTGCCTTTCTACCAGCTATCTTTTGTTTGTATGGAGATTTCATTTTAATCAGATAAGCAAGATCAATAGCAAGATAGCATATTGCACAGGTATTATTAAATTCATGATTCTTATGCATGCACACTTACATATTAATGTTTATTTTTAATTAATCACATTTGGTATTGATAACCTTTAAAATATCAGGTGAAGGACACAGATCTTGAAGTTTAATCAAGGGGTTTATCTCACTGTATCTGATTTTTAAATTAGATCTAAGCATAAAACACAGAGACAAAAGCACCTGCTAAAACAAGCACTTAATATAGTGGAAAAGAAGGATATTACATAATTAGACAACCAGAGCAGAAAACATGTTGGGCCAATTTGCTTTTGCAGTGTATGTCCACTGAAATCAATGGAGATGTTCCTATTTATACCAGTGATGAATATGCCCTTCAATATAGACTCTGTCATCAAAATATAACTTTCATCAGTAGAAACATGAGGAAAGCTTACCCCCCCCAGTAACATTTAGATAAAAGTCCCCCACCCCTGTAACTGAACACTAAGAAATAGAATGTTAAAATGTGTGCATTGCAAAGTTTTGGCTTTAAGTGTCTAAGGATTTTGGGTGCCTGACGAGCCATTTTAAAGGAGGCTGATTTTCAGAAAGTGCTGAGCATCTGCCCTTAGGCAATCATGTCTCTTTAAGGTGGCTGAAGTTTGGCTCCCCAAATCACTAGCTATTTTGAAAATCATGGCCTAAAATTAAGTCTCCAGTTAAGTTCAATTGAGATGACATCTGATTATGAGTGATGGAAATTAAGAGGCAATCTTTTAATCCTCATGTTTCTGTCTTGCAAACTGGCTTTTTTGAGATGTTGTCTCCTAAAAAAAGGTAGAGGCTTTTGTTCGCCCATGGAGTTGGGGAGGGCAGGAACAAAAAGGTCAGATAAGAACAAAACAAAGTAAGGAAAGATGTTTATCTAAATCTATATCATATTCAGCTATTGAAAATGTCATTTTCCCACTTACATAAACAGAATCGCTGATACTTAAAATCAAAAGTCCTTTCTTTTTGTCAAGGAATAATACTGCATTGTTTCTCACAACTAGGGAGGACCATCTTCTAGATCTTGCTTGACACTCACAGTTGCCAGGTTTTACTTGCCAGCATCTGACACTCTCCAGTAATGTTTAGCAAAGGTCCTGTCACCAGGTCAGCAAGCTGTCTGAAATGTCACATCCCTTATTGACCATCCCAGATGCATCTGAAGAAGTGGGCTGTAGCCCACGAAAGCTTATACTGAAATAAATTTGTTAGTCTCTAAGGTGCCACAAGTACTCCTGTTTTTTTTGCGGATACAGACTAACACGGCTGCTACTTTGAAACCAGATGAAGCTGCCGCTCTAACTGAATTTGTATTATTTGCTTTCTATTCCTTTCCCCCTATATCAGCAATTAAAAAATAAATTCTACCTTCATCTGATGCCCACTTTCATTTAAAACCACTCTTCCACAAAGATGAGGAAAAGGCAAAAAGATGAATTTCACAGCATTCTGGGAAAGTCAACAAATCTGGACTGTATCAGGCCAAAGGCTGTCATACCTGAGGGAACTCTATACAAACATAAGTTGTTTGGAATTCAAGTTTTTGTTATATTCTGACTAGGACCTGGGGCAGAGACTAAAGGTGTATATATGTACTTATTAGACCTTATAAAAAATCAGTGAAAACATTGTGGGAAGTAAAAACCAACCAACAAAAACACACAAGAAAATAAACAGGATTTTTTTTTTCAAAATTTTCAAACAAAAATATGTTGACTAACCCTATGGTTCATCAAAACCCCCAAATGATTTTCATAAATTTTTTAGGGCCTTTTTTGTTAAACATCTGATTTTTGATGGAAAATTTCAGTCAACTCTAATACCAACCAGTCTATAGCAGATCTGTCAAAGTATTTTGTTTTAGAATGAAGGGAATACAGACGTCTGAATTGTGCGTATCTTTAAATACAATATGTGGGTAATTGCATAACCAAGCTTTGATTCTTCCACAACA
Source organism: Trachemys scripta elegans (assembly GCF_013100865.1). Lineage (NCBI taxonomy): Eukaryota > Metazoa > Chordata > Testudines > Emydidae > Trachemys > Trachemys scripta. Next base: position 206,898,375 of record NC_048299.1, read on the forward strand.
AAGAATTAATAAATGCTAGAGGCAATCTTTTAGTTCTAGGTGACAATTTAGCAGCCAAATGTCTGAAGAACAACAGAAGTTTTGTAATCACAAATGATTTAGCAGCATAATATTCTAAAAAGAGTCATAGGTGTACTTAAGTGGTTGTACCTTAAGTGTCAGCCCTGACAAGCATGCTAGATGCTACTTCAAGTCTATTAATACTGAGTCTACCAATAGCATGAGTAGCCATCAGGATAAGATCCCTTTGAAACAATATTAGCCGATAGATTTCAGCTGGTCAAGCAGGAAATCCCCTTGTGTCATTAGAATTTTAAGGCTCCAGGGCTGTACCTTCCAATATATAAATAAAAAATTCTTCCTTATGTCCATCCTCAACAACCAAACAGCTGCACATGCTGTAAAGAGATTGTAAGATAAAATCTTGTCTAACATCACTCATCCCAGTAATGAGTTATCAGCAAAGTCATAAAATGTGTGGATCAGACAGAAATACAAGTAATTATCCCAATGCCATCTACAGACATTGTAATGCATGTTGCTGTATTTGATATTTCCTGGATAGATTTGTTTTGGAGCTGGCTAGGGGAGAATTTCCAGATTGGTGTGTGTGATGATGTGAATGCAATACCCTTCATCAAACTTAGCTGGCTTTTTCTTTCTTCTGCTGCTGCTTTTTTCCAGACTCTGCAATAATCTCCTCAACAAATTCAGTGCTGTGCCCTGATGCTCATCTTTGTCCTTGATTCTGTGCCACAATCAGATTACTTGGAGTGGAATTAGGCAGCTTAAAGAGCTCAAGACTGCAAATATTTCGTTATACCTTGTTACTTGTGATGACTAAGCCTCCAGAATTTTCAACTCATGACATATACCCACAATTTGCAAGCTTGTCTGCGGTTTAGCTGAATAGTAGAGTTTCTTCCTTCTCACCTCTTAGCATCCCAGTCTCTTCCCAACTTCTCACCTCCTCTGCACTTGTTCTTCCTTCTTAACCTCTCCACCTGATCCTGACTGGCTTACCCACTGAATATAGCCTATTCCTTGTCTGATGCCTTTGGCTTTCAACCATAGATTCCTATTTCTCTGCTTCTCTGCAAAATCTATTCTCTCCCCAGGACATTACATTGGCAACAACAAAACTATTGGGGAAGATCTGAGTTATATATTGACCTGGTTATGTGACTGATCTCGTGGGATTAGAAGAACCCTTTGTTTGATTAAATTGGTATTAAATAACCACTCATCATTAAGTCTAGTGTCTGGGTGGTGAAACACGGGCTGAGATAGATACCTAAGGAAACTATATTTCTGACTTCTTGCTAACCAGTGTAGTGACACAGAAGTTTACTGTTGTTACTGGCTTGGTATATTTTATGGAAGAATAACCACCAGTTCGGGGTGGGTCTGCCCCATTTCTCAGCAGTTTGTCCTGAATTGGGTATTCGTGGCTGTGACCCACTGAGGCACAGGGACACCTTTTGCTTCTGATTTGTGCAGCTTTTCATAGAGACTCCTGTTGGTTTAGCTTGCAGAAGAATTCAAGCCATAACTTCATGAATAGGGGTGAGGGCTCAACTGCAAAACCACATATTAAATATTTGTATAAGTGTAAAGTCCTGCAGTTAACATCATTGGGAAATGATCTGCTGTTAAGTGGTGGGACCTAGAGGGTCTCTACAGAGGGATGTGCTCCTACCAGCTACAGAATTTTGTGACTACTCGTATTGTGCAATAGCTACATAGGAAAAACATCAGGTCAGTATTGCCATGAACCAGGAAGACATGACTGTAGCAGGATCCTTCCAGACAGCAGAATAAACTACACTGTTTCAGGGACTTCTAAACCTCATAGCTGGTCCACACCCACCTAAAGCTCCCAGGATGTCCAAGGCCAAATCCCTCCATACTGCCCCCATTCACACACACTAAAAACAAATAATAATCTATTTTTGACAATCTTTTTTTCATTTTTCCAGGGTTCTATTTTTGCCCTTTAACTCACTGTACTTACTGCAGATTCAATTTTAGTAAATAGAAAGGGATGACCTACTTTTGTGAATAAAGGGTTAGCAAGATCATGGCCAGTTTTCATAAAATATAACTTATTCTAAACAACACATGGAATTTTTTTATTTATATTAAAAAGCAGACATTCCACTTGAATACATTATTCCATGACAAGGGAACCAAATTTGGACAATATTAAGCTTTAAAAAAGGTCTTTTGTTCAATATACTTGTACCTATGCATTGTGCAGCCTAGGTCAAGATAATTTATTCATTTTGTGTCTCACCTCTCTGTCTGTAAAGTGAGGCTAACAATACCACCTGATGTTGATGTTTGTCCTGGAAAAAAATGGTAAGTTTCTAAATAAGGGCTAAAACATTATACAAATCTATGATGGGGCAGATTCTCCAGGTGCAGTGATCCCTGCTCATGTGCAAAGGCACCACAAAGGCTGCTCCTGAGCTCCAAAATCCATGCCAAGGGAATGGACAGACATGGGCAGGGTGGAAAACTCAGTAGGGGACCCTTTGGCTCAGTGGAACTTAATAGAAATAAAAAGACTAGAATCTGGGGATTTATTATCTTTTCCATGGAGCCTCTCCAGTGACATAGTTACAGCCAGGGAAAATCCACCAGGGGTGTTGGGGGTCACATGCTGTGAGTGGTCTGCCAGGGCCCAGAGCTGTAGGAGGGTCACTGAGAAACACTGTTCTAGAGCAAATGAAAAAGGTTCGTGACTCCTTCTATTTACTAGAGAAGAAAGAGTAAAACGTATCAATGATAGCAATGCTAAGCCTTTATCATGTATTTGTGTGTGTGCTTCCCAGAGATTGACCAAGAATACTGGACCCTGAAGGGTAAGGGTTTGCGGGGAGCAGGGAAGCAAGATTTTCTTTGCTTTAGATTGTAATAAAATGTTCTATGACTTGCACCCTTCCTTTCGTGACACCCCACTAGGGGTCCGAACTCACTGCTGCAGAAAGACTGTTCTAGAGAACTACACTACATCTATTTTTAAGAATGCCTTTCGTTTTCTACTCACATGCATGGGTTTTCTTTTCCGGTTGTGCTGTCTGTTTAAAACCAATTGCTGTTAATGGGATCTGTGAAAGTGGCTTGGGGTCAGCGAGTACACCATTATATAACTTTGCTTTTCACTGCAGGGTAGTAGCATTCCTACTGCACTGAAGATACATTCTGACTACTTCAAGTGCCTTATTCACAAGTAAGTGCACTGTAAGAGAGTAGCAGAGCTAAGCTTATTGGTATTGGAACTATTCCTCAAGGTTTTAAAGGCATCAGTAGTTTGGTGTTTTTTCACTTGGTACCATAGTTTAGAGGAAGAAGTATTTTCAGTAGCTGAAAAACAAACAAACACCAACAGAAGACAATGTAGTCTCTGGAGAGTTCTTGGTCAGTAAACTGTAAACTCAGTTCTTGGTCCGTAAACTGTGCTTACTTTGGCATAGTACTGACAATATCTTCTCTCTTCATGTCCAAAAATTTATCCAGAGATTGGACCAATTAAAAAGTGAAGATTAGCCGTCTGACGACTGGGGAAAGGAGAGGGCTTCAGAGCCCTAGCTGCAACTTCAAAAGGCTGTCTACACAGCTATTTTTAAAGCACTGGTATTGGAGGCATACTCCCTGGGCTGTGTAGACATACCTTTAAGGCAGGTAAGATGGGCTGGGAAGACACTTCCATGTTAGAAGTATCATTAAATTGGCTGCAGAAGATATCCATGCACTTTATAGCAAAGCTAGTTTCGTCTGTCGTAATGCCTCATGTTAAGGTTCCAATCTTGCAGAAACACATGGATTTGCATAACTTTACAAATTGTGAGCACCCCTATCAACTTGAATGGAAATACTCATAGTGCACAAAGTTAAACATATGCTTGAATCTTTGGAGGATCAGGGCTTAAAATGTTAAGTTTTCATTGTATTGCCTAGAAGACTGTTGTGGGGGATAATTTGACTGATGCCAGCTTAGTTTTTACTGAGAATAAGCATGTCCCTTAATGACTGCAAACTGTGACATGAGTGTTCTTGAGAGCTTCACAATACATTGTAGGAATAACAACAAGAGCTTTCTCATTTGCATATCGTATATGTTCCGCAGCAGATACTTACTGATGGCTTTTTGCTGCTCTACTAGCCTTTTCAGTATGTAAAATGTTGAGTACCAGGGAGCTGGCATTTCCTGCTTTAATTGGCACATGGATAAATTGTTTTTCTCTAGCAGTTCCAGAAGAATGTAATGGGTCTTTGCCGAGTAAAATGGGTGCAGATATTGTTGCAAATGTGGAAATTGCTAGCACCATCTATTGGTAAAAACTATAAAACTTAAAAAAAATTCTCACAAAATATGCATATTCTCAAATTGGAGTCTGATTGAATAAATGATTGCTCTTGTTTTAATTATTTTAAATGTCATTAAAGTTAATATATATGTAAATATCTCTTTTTATAACCAGACACTTTGTCTACAGTTTGCATTTTATTGGAGTCATTTGTGACTTTAGAAATATTCACTGTCATATTTAATGTACTGGAAAAGGATGAGATTTTGAAAGTAACAGATGCTAAACTAAGCAAAGTATATTTCTTCATATCAGTAGAAGAGTTAGCCATAGGCTGGAGGTGGAGTTCTAGCAGAACATTTAGTTGCAAGATAAACCTTAAGGTTAATTTCAAGAAAGCCTGGAAGGTAGAAATATTGGACTTGTGTTTACTTGATTATTGGGGTGTCTGCATTTTCTGTAACATCTAAAAAACCCTTAAAGGAAAGGACTTCATCCTTAAAATTTGGAAACCGAAAAATCAGTCATGAAGATTATTTGGCTATTTTGCCACAATACTCTTAATTCACACACAGAGTGTTTTTAACTATCTCACATTGACTTCAATGTCTGTAGTAATAAAACTAAGTGACAGGTAAGTCACATGGTGCTTTGCTCTTGATAGAATGGTATGTTGACTGCTGTGTAATCTTTGAGAAAGCCAAAGATACAAACTACAGCATGCTTTTCAAAAGTAATTGCCAATGGCTGAGACAGATTTTTGGAATGACATCTAGTGAGCTGCCACACTTATATAGTCATGTATTTGTACATTTCTTCACATAGCCCATCTTATTCACAGCTTCAAGGCCTTTTATTTTTAATTCAAGTTTGACTGTTATACAATTTAACATTGAGGAGTCTGGAAAAAAAAAACATGCCTGTGAAAATGGTGGTGCTTCCACACCTAGATTTTTTTTTTAATAATCCTGTTTTAACAGCAGAGAGAGGTTCCTATGCTAATGTGTGTGATGGTCACATTGTGGGAGTGGGTGGATGATGATGGCATTACTTTTCTTCCTGCTGTATGCTCGGTCTCAAAATGAGCTGTTTTGTGTTTGCATGATTTCTGTAATGTTTAATTCATCCCAGCAGCATCACTTTCAAAAATATATTCTTCTTCGGTGGGATTGCACAAATAGCTGATGGGGCCCATGATGAGGCTGAAGATAGTATTTGCATTCTTTTTATGAAGCATTTAATTAATTCTCTGAAGTTCTGGTTGAAGATCATGATGCATGAGAGCACTGTAGTCTTCAGACTTAATATTAACATAGTGCCAGTTATGGTAATCACTAGGGAAGTTAAGGAAAGAAGCTATTCTGATTCCAAATATAATAACACATTGTATGGATTCATTTCAGGACCTTGAACCTTGAAAAATTCTGCATTCCCCAGCCAGAGAAAACTTTTGTACAGCCCTAATTTAAAAACTATTTAGGGTCCCACTCCGTCTCGGTCCCTTGGAAGCTTTTCTCTTAGAAGGAAAAACACTCCTGTGGGGAGGTCTTCAGCCTGGCTCCAGTCTGTCTCTGCCAGGTAAAAGGGCTGGAGTGGGTTTAAGGGGTTCAAAAGAACTCAGGAAGACTGCCTCCTGAGGACCTCATTGAAAGCCCTAGCTTAGAGGGTATGCTGGAGGTAGGTGGTGTAATGGAATGCTAAACTGTATTATACTGATCAGCCATTAGGTGGTGATGTGAATAAAAACCTTATTTAAACTAACCTCATCCATACTGGGCAGAGTATTACAGAATTTTATGATGAATACATCTGGTGTGTAAAAGCAAGCTCTGTAGCCAGTCCCTATCTGGTATAGAGAAATATGACATAGTGTGTAAACTAACAACAGAAACAGAAGTACCAGCAAAGGTTGCAGGATCTCATCAACATGCCACTCTTCAATGCCCCAGAGAACTTCCGCTTTGAAAAACCTTCAGAATGGACAGGCTGGAAACAGTATTTTGCAAGATTTTGCATTGCTACCAAGCTGCACAAAGAAGCTGGATCTATGCAGGTATCATCTTTAATTTATGCTACAGGGAGTTCAGCAGACAGACCAGATCTGGTACAGAGGAACTCGAGAGGAGTTGCAGAGATTCTGAGCAGCATTGCTACCCCATAGGCAGGTGGGGACAGAGAGCGCGCTCCCTTTCCCCCTATTTAAATGATGCCAGTGGCAGCAGATTGAAAGGGCATAACATGGTTTAAAGTGATTATAGCAAGCTCTTCCAAAATCCAAAGATGTGTGTGGTAGAACTGGGAATTGAACGCAAATCGCCTGAGTCCTTAACCCAGGGGTGGCCTTACCATGAGGCGAACTGAGGTGGCCGCCTCAGGTGCAAGACTGTGGAGGGGGTGCCACTAGGACCCAGAGTGTAGAAAATTGTGTCTGCTGCTAATGCATATGTATTCTCTCTGCTTTAGATGCACAGAGATGCTGGAGTGCTGTGCTAGAGGAAGGAGGGCACAAGAGACACAACAGGCAGGCAGGAGAAAAGGTGAGAGGGAATAACAGAAAGTAGCAGGAGCTGCAGGGAGAGAGAGGAGGAGGAGGAGCCTTGTATGTACCTCTCTAGCACCCCCAGGAGCCTGGACTGATTAACACCAGCTTCTCAGGGAGCTTCCTGCTGCTTCTCTGAACCCACTTGAGGAGAACAGGCAGTCAACTGAAGTAGTAGGAGACAGTTAGGCCCTTAAGACGCTGATATCTTCCCTTACTCAGGCCCTGCTACCAGCCTGCTTATTTGTCCCCTTCAATTGAGTGTTGAGAGCCACTATAGCTGGCACAGAACAGCAGTCATGAGTGAAAAAAGAAAATGCCCCTTTGGGGCAGCATTCAGAAAAAGAAAGCAAAGGAAGCTTTTCTATCTAAGCAGGAAGGAGCTCTCCTGAGATACATAGAAACAAATGTTCACGGTGAGCCTTCCGGCCCCAGTATGGATGTGAGTGGTGAGGAGATGCCTGATCTTCCAGTTAGTCAGAATGCAGGTGACCTGGCAGCTACTGCAGCATCCATATCTCCATCTCAAATGGATGTAACCATGCACATTCCTGAAGAAAAGTGTAGATCAGAGAAGAATGTGGTGGAGGCGCAAGAAACAGCGGATGCTGAGTTTAGTTCCTTAAGTCTAGATGATCCAGGACTGTGGACCCACTTGAGCAGTAGCCTGAGGGACTTCCTTGTACTGCATGGGCCACAGCAAGTGAAAAACTTAATGTTCCCCAAAGACAATGAAAATAGAAGTTTCTTTTCAACACATTACTGGCATGAAATCCCCAATGGTGACAAAGTGGAGAGGCCATGGCTTATGTATTCAAAAACCCAGAATGCTGCATACTGTTTTTGTTGTAAATTCTTCCAGTCTAATGTTCCAGCCACATTGGGTTCTACAGGAACAAAGGACTGGAAAAATCTGGCTAGAAATCTGGCATGCCATGAGAAGGCAGCAAATCACCAGAGAGCATTCCATAGTTGGAAAGAGCTTGAGATGAGACTAAGGTTAAAGGCCACCATAGATGATCAGCATCAAGAGAAGATTGCATCAGAGTCTCTTTACTGGCAAAATGTTCTAAAAAAGCTCATTGCCATTGTGAGAATGCTTGCTACCCAAAACCTAGCACTGCATGGCACTTCATATCAGCTGTATGTGCCAAACAATGGAAACTTGCTTCAAATTGTGGAGCTGATGGCTGAGTTTGATGCTGTACACCAAGAGCATCTAAGAAGAATCACCACCCAAGAAATGTACACACACCACTACCTTGGAAAAACAATTCAAAATGAGATCATACAGTTACTGTCAACAAAAGTCAAACAGAATATTGTGGCAGATCTGAGGTCAGCAAAATATTACTCTGTTATTCTGGACTGCACACCTGACATCAGCCATACAGAACAAATGACATGAATGGTGCGTTTTGTAACAACAACAGAACCTAGTGAAAATGTCCCTGCAGTGGTGACTGTCAGAGAGCAATTTCTAGAATTTATTGACATTGATGATACTACAGGAGCTGGTATGACAAATGTGCTTCTTAAAAAGCTGGAAGATACAGGAATTGCGATAGCTGACATGAAAGGTCAGGGCTACAATAATTGTGCCAACATGGGAGGAAGAACAGAGGAGTGCAGACACGGATCTGAAAGTTAAACCTTCAAGCTTTTTTCATCCCATGCAGTTCTCATTCATTGAACTTGGTGGTCAGTGATGCAGCATCAGCTTCTAGTGAGGCTGCTGAATTTTTTAATGTAATTCAAAGCATCTATGTATTTTTCTCTGCATCAACTCATCGATGGCAAATTTTGAAGCAACATCTGGAAACATCTTCTCTGACACTGAAACCACTGAGAGCCACATGATGGGAAAGTCGAGTGGAGGCGATAGAGCCTATCAAACACCAAATTGGGAAGATAGATGATGCCAATGTTGACATTATGGAGGATAATGCTATGACAGGAACTATTTGTGGAAGAACAGTGGCAGAGGGAAATGGAATCACCAGAAACATACATAACTTCAAATTTCTGTGTGGCTTAGTATTGTGGCATGACATACTATTTGAAATAAATGCTATAAGCAAGAGACTCCAAGGTGTTGACCTTGATATATCTGAAGCAATGGAAAAACTGGACAAAGCAAAGTCATACCTACAGTCTTACCGATCAGATGAGGGATTTCAAAACGTTCTGAAGAGTGCACAGAAGTTGGCAGAGGAACTTCACACTGATGCTATTTTCCCACCCATTCAAGAATACAAGAGTCACCGAAGGTGAAGAAGACATTTTGATTACAAGGCACAGGATAATTCCATAAGAGATCCCAAACAACAATTCAAAGTTGAATTATTTAACCAGGTGCTAGATTGTGCAATACGGTCAGTTGAAGAACGTTTCATGCAGCTCAAGGAACACAGCAGTATATTTGGGATGTTGTATGATATTCCAAAACGCCTCACTATACCTGAAGAAGACCTACACCAGCAACGCAGGGCATTAGAGACAGTGTTGACACACGATGACATGCACGATATTGATGCAAGTGATTTAGGTGATGAACTGAAAGCCCTTTCAAGATACATTTCAGCAGGATCAACTCCAAAGGCTGTTCTAGAATATATGTGCACAAATAAGATGACCACCCTCTTTCCAAATGCTTTTGTTGCTCTGCTCACACTTCTAACACTTCCTGTAACAGTTGCCAGTGGAGAACACAGCTTCCCCAAGCTGAAGTTAATAAAAACACATCTACGCTCCACAATGACACGAGAGGCTGGTTGGCCTTGCAACCATTTGAATAGAGCATGAGCTGGCCCAGACTGTGGACCTTCAGGAAGCAGTTCAAATGTTTGCAACCAAGAAGGCACGGAAAGCACCACTTTGATTATTCAAACAGTTAAAAATGCCAGTGTTTACTATGCAGACAAGAAAAGTTACATTTGCTGTTCATGCATTTGAAAGTTAAGTGTTACTTAAAATTTTTGAACAAGGCATTTTAAGTTGTTAGTTCTCCTTTATTGGTGTAGGTAGCAAAGCAGTACCATGAGAGGAGTAGAACAGGAAGAAGGCAGAATTGAGACCTTTCAAAGTTTTGGCCCAAGCGAGGAGGCATGAGGGTGTCATTTGAGCTCCCCACCTCAGGTTCCAAAATGTTGTGGGCCGGCCCTGCCTTAACCCCAAATCATCCTTCCTTTCTTTAATAATACCTTGTACCAATTAAAAATGATTTGTATTTTCAAATTTATTAAAATCCCGTCCTCCCGCACACTCTCCTCTTCTCAGCAAAATGTTCCTCAGCTACTACCATATGATTAATTTACTGAATGATATTTGGCCTTTAATAAGTGTCACCATAAGCAACCAACCTCTGTAGCATAACACAGCCTTCACACGGAAATGTAATGTAGAGTCTACAGAGGTGAAGCTTTTGCCATGACTGGCAGGAAGCAGTGAGGAAGCTGGCAGTGTCTCTGTGATTTCCAGCTGGCATTGTGATCATAACTGCCTGTGAAACTATACAATAAAAAGCAGGCTTCAATTGCTGTGGGTGTCTTTGGACCAGCTGTCATGAGCATTTGCCCTTAGGGTCAAGAAAAAAGCCTGGATAAAATAATACCTAGCATACAACAGTTTATATTTATTATGAAAATGTATTGTAAAGCATTATTTTTGATCACTCTCAGCTGACTTCAGACATCAAGAAAACCTGTAGTAGCTGGGGGCCCTCTTTAGAAGACATTCCAAAAACGGTAAAATAAAAACAACTATGGAAAATAATGAGGTTTTGATCCAGGATCTCAATGAAATTTTATGAGAAAACATATTTCCATATGGTAATCCAATGAGAATGTTACCTCTTGAGAATCAATATCACCTTGTTTATTTATAGATGAGGTACTGTGGTTGGCCATAGCCCACATTGGCTTTCTTGCTACATCTTCTCCCACCCCCTCCAAAAGCCCCGCAACTGGCTCTGCTCCTGAAAACTCTGTGAGCTGAACAAAGGAGTGTGGAAGCTTTCTGGTGTCGCTCAAGTCTTCTTGATGTGTACAAGCTCCTTCACTGCCCTACTTCCAGTGTATGAGTCAGAGCAGCCTATATAAAAACAAATGCTTTCACATTGAGCTGGGGGCTTCCGGTTGCCATTAGAACATCAAATATCATTAGCTTAAAAACAAACCAAAAAACCCACCAAAAAAGCTCAAAGAATATCAAAGAAAAGCATTTTCTGTTCCAAGGCAGCCTACAATTCTGAATCAGAGCTCTTATCAGATCTAAGCCAAATTTAGAAAAACAGAAGAATGTATTCCCTGATCACAGAGCTGTAAGCATTCCAGAGTCTGGTTAGATACAAGGCTAACATACAGTTCACAAAGGTAAATGTGGATAACCATGTAGAAATGCGTTGACCATAAAAGCCCTGAGTCTTCTCCCATGTGGAGTGTATGTTTAGTTTGTTTTTAAAGATACAATTGTGCAGTGTTCTATTTTATTTTTGTCCTTAGGCATTGCTGAAAATGAGCCAGATTAAGCAGCAAGGGCATTCCTAATATGATAAAAAATCTAACATTGAATCCTTCCAAGTCTGCAAAAATTGTTTCACAATAGCATTGGTAATTCACTAGAAAAGATGTAATCATATCACAGTCTTGCACAGTGAGAGAAAAGAAATACTGATACAATGAATATACTAGATTAATGAAAAGAGCAGTGACAGAAAAGCTTCGCCGTGGTGACTCGGAATTAAAATGTCTCCTCAGCTAAAACCACAAAGTCCTATTTTCAGGCTTTTATACCTTTCAAGACTATTACTCCATAGACTGAAATTCTTTATTCTTGTTCTACTCTTAAAAGGTGAACTTTTTGTGCATGGAAAGTCTGGTGACATTCTTTTAGACTGTTTTTCAGATATATTAGAAAAAAGTATTTTTCAGAACTTTCAAATATTTTCAGGCTACCTGCAAGCCTCTCTTTTTTCCTTCTGAAAGCTCAGAAATGATTTAGTTTTTAATAAGTTTAAATCTGGCCTGTGTGGTACAGAAAACACACCTCTTCCCTAAAGCACAGGGTGTGCTTTGCTAAATCCCATTAAAAAAAGTAAGACTAAAAGGAGTTAAAGTACATTATTTTAAAGACGATGATGTAGGTCAGGGGTCAGCAACCTTTCAGAAGTGGGGTGCTGAGTCTTCATTTATTCACTCTAATTTAAGGTTTCATGTGCCAGTAATACATTTTAATGTTTTTAGAAGGTTTCTTTCTATAAGTCTATAATATAGAACTAAACTATTGTTGTATGTAAAGTAAATAAGGTTTTTAAAATGTTTAAGAAGATTCATTGAAAATTAAATTAAAATGCAGAGGCCCCCAGACTGGTGGCCAGGACCCGGGCAGTGTGAGTGCCAATGAAAATCAGCTCGCGTGCCACCTTTGGCACGCATGCCATAGGTTGCCTACCCCTGATGTATGTGCTTGATTCTGTAGTGACTTCTCTAGTGTATGAAGAACTCCAGTTAACTTCTCTATGTTGACTAGAGAATCCAGCTACAAATGCACACCCAAACATCCACATTGGTGAAATCAATGCAATTAGCACAAAGATTAACATTATTCTGCTGGAATAAATGAATGTTTTTGGTGACCCAAATCTTTTTGCAAAGCCTCTCCTTTGATCTTAAATTGACTTGATGTTGTGGCCTCTGCTGTGGCTGACTTTTTCCCCAGTGGTGCAAGTGAAGATCTAATCCTTCTCCACAGTGAAAGGAACAGGGGCCTTTTCAACAATGAGGAATATCCACATTGCAGCAGTTGGTGACCAGGCTACACTGGAGCTATACCCTAAGTCAGTGTTTCCCAAACTTGGGACACCGCTTGTGCAGGGAAAGCCCCTGCTCTGTCCGCAGGTCCGGCTCCGCTTCCAGCAGCTCCCATTCTCCTGGAGCCGCTATCGGCCGGACCTACGGACCAAGCAGGTAAACACAAGTGGTGTCCCTGGTAGGCATTTGTATTAAATGAGCTAACAGGGGGTTTACTTTTGCTTGAAGCTGGAGAAGCAAGTGGTATTTTCAGTCCCTGCACTCAGGGACTGCTTATTCAGTATGCCCCAAAGAGTCAGGGAGAAATTGAGGTCAAGGCTGCTACAACTTTCCATGCTGGCTTGCAAAGTGGGCTGGCCACATTGGGGTTAGCAGACTGCATGATCCTACAATGCACCATGTCCATGGAGCTGGTCAGGGAAGAATTGTTGAAAAATTGCAGAAAAGAAGCAAAAAATGACTTGAAGGTTGTAGAAAATGTCTTAGCGACTCAAAAAGCTCAATCTATTGAATTAATCAAAAAGAAAATTGAGAGATGACTTGATTACAGTGTACCTTCACAGGGAGAAAATATCAGGCACTAAAGGGCTTTTTATTCTAGCAGAGACAGGCATAACAAGAAGCAATGGCTGGAAGCTGAAGCAAGACCATTTCAGATTAGAAATAGGGGACACATTTTTAACAGTGTGGAGGATTAATCATTGGGACAAACTACCAAGAGAAATGGTGGATTCTCCAGGTCTTGATATCTTCAGATCAAGACTGGATGCCTTTCAGGAAATGATGCTTTAGCCAAATACAAATTGTGTTTAAGTCGAATACAAGTTACTTGGCTCAGTACAGGGGTAACTGAATTTCTGTAGCCTGTGACATATAGGAGGGCAAACTAGATGACCTAATGATCCCTTCTGGCCTTAAACTTCATATCCATCTGTGAATTTTTGATTGTGCCTCTGTGAAGCACAGTCCGTCCCTAAGCTCCCTAGAGGGCACTACAGCTGTGCATCTCCCTCTACTCATGCCAGTGGCCAACTTCAAAATGTGTCCCATTCTCTGTACATAAGCAGTTTACAAGCACCCTTATTTCCATCCAGGATGTGTCTGCTGCAAGGATCCTGCCTTCCCCCCCCATCCTGGCTTTTTTTTTTTTTTTTTTACTTGATCAAAAAGAAAGAAATTTAGTTATCATTGGATTTAAAAATCATGCAAACCTTTTGGAAAATATAAATATGTTCCCTATTGACACCATATGCAGGATTGTGCAAATTTTGTATTGATTTTTTTTAAAACAAGAGAATTTCATGGCCTGCTAATGAATTGATTTTGGACTGTCTGCATTCTAACCTCTTTGCAAATATCCATGTTTGACTGACAGCGTTATGGCTCAGGAGACACTGGGAACTGTAGTCTCTTACTTAAGAGTTTTCCTCCCCTGTCATCTCAAATGTCATTTCTGAAACATTTATCACAAGACACTGTCATTGGACAAATAATGGGGCTGCGTGATAGTAGCTCAGATACACACAGCCTCTCTGCTTCAGTGACAAGTCCTGCTGTTGGCTACTGGAGATAATAGGAGAGTTCAGATCTGTCAATAGATACAAGGGGAAGGACACAGGACAGCCTCCGAAATGGCACTGCACATGCTCAGTGGGGCCGTGAGAGCTGTCGGGGGGAGTATGTACAGATTTCAGCAGAGATGGTATTCCTTGGGAAATGATAACATTTGTTGAAAGGGCACAAAGATCTGCTTTAAAATCTTCCATATGGTGAGATGTGCATCCATGCAGTGGCAAGCATAATAATAATCATGTCCTTGTTCCAGGTGAAGCCTTCTGTTTTTCTGGCTCCCCGGCAGAAAGATCAGGCTTTGTGAAGCTCTTTACACGATTTCTTAAATTGCTGTCCCCTCCTTTTTTGGGGGGAAAAAAAAGTGACTTTGAATTTTTGAAAACCAATCAATCACTGCTTCAATGCTCCTGTTTATTTTATCAGCACACCCTCCTCTCCAAAACCTTAGTACAAAGGGTGAAATTTTCAAAAGTGCCTAAGTATTTTAGAAGCACAAGTTACTTTGGGGGGAGATTTTTAAAGGCACTGTGAGGTGCATAGTTACAGCACAAATGTCTGTCTATTGAAAGTCAATGGAAGATTAGTATCTACTTTTAGAAAATCTACCCACTGGGCTTTCAGAGAGGCTTGGGTTCAGATATCACTTAGGTACTTTTGAAACTCTCCCTCACATTCTCAATAAAATGTAATCAACATTTACTATTTTTATACTGGGCAAAAATGTTCTAGGCATTTTGTAGTAAGACATGATCCTATCCCCCAACAGCCTGTGGTCCAGATTTAGCCATGATGTAACAAATAATGATAACAAACAATACAGAGCTGATGGGACGAGGAAGGACAAAGAAACAAGAAGATAACATGGTTACTTAATTTAAGCATGGACATATCCTGGTATCTCAATTACCAGGTTATTTTTGTTCGCTGTAAGCTTTGCTGTCAATTGCCTCATGAAGAAGGGGGCAGGGATAGCTCAGTGGTTTGAGCATTAGCCTCCTAAACCCAGGGTTGTGAAGTTCAATCCTTGAGGGGGCCATTTAGGGAGCTGGGGCAAAAATCTGTCTGGGGATTGGCCCTGCTTTGAGCAGGGGGTTGGACTAAATGACCTCCTGAGGTCCCTTCCAGCCCTGATATTCTATGATTCTATAAGAATGCAGGCACAAACACAGTTGGCATTATGGAAAAAAGTCAGCTGTAAAATAAAGATGATACTATGGAAGAAATGTTTTCTTGTGGTTAGAGCAGGGGATTGGGATTTGAGAGTTTTGCATTACATTCTTGTCCCTGACTCTGATTTATTGTGTGATGTGTGGCCCCATTATTTAAATCAACAGCGTGCATAAGGCCGTTCCATTGATCTCAGTGGGCTTGGGATTAGGCCCCAAATTACATATCCAAAGAAGTGAGACACTTAAAAACAGATGGTAGTTTTTTTCCCTCTTAATCATTTTGTGACTCAGTTTACCAAACTGTAAATGGAAATAATAATGCTGCCTGTTGTATCTCACTGGAGTGTTGATAACATTTGTGCTGGCCTTTTCAAAAATCACCTGTGTCATTTAGTGAGCACAAGTTACACTGAAAAGCAATGGGACTTGTGCTCCTAAATTATATAGGTGCTTTTGAAAATCCCACCCTTAGTTAATTGTTTGTAAAGGGCTTTGAGATCCTTGGATGAAAGGTGTCATGTAAAGACTATGTATTTTTATTTCAACATCTTTGGAAACTGCCCCTCCCCCCTCATTTCCCAACCCCATGCTCTTTCTATTAAATGAAGAGTTTAAAGCTTGGGAACTTGGAGTCCTTTTAAGCTCTTTCTGAACTCAGTTTTCATTATTTATCCAGTGACCAGGTACAGTGGAAGCAGGCACAATGCTAAGTGCTATTGCACTAACTCTGATGCAGACAGTTCATTGTCTGGGGGGAAAAAAGCATTTAAGCTTCAATGTTCTCTCAGTCTCATGATTTCCAGTACTACTCCCCACGCCTGTCTGCTCCTCTCTTTATTAACTGCATTGCTCCAATGTCCTTTTGACTATAGTGACACTGGCACTGTCTGCAAAATCCTGTATAATGATACTCATCCTAGGTGTGCCATTTATGGATTCCATAACACGTTCTATCCCTATGGGTAAAGATCATTCCGTTTTGTCACTTTGCCTCTTTTGAGGTTGTGATTGCTGAAGCAAAGGCCAATATTTGGAATCTGATTAGTACATCTGAGGCAAAGCCATGTCTCTGAAAGCTGAAATTGAGATAGTAGAATGAGAGAGCGAGACAGAGACACTCACATACACACATACGGTGTCTCACAATGGACATGTTTCAATAGAGGCAGTGGCAGATACATTGTTCATTAGTACACCCTGCCTGACCATCCACAAAGCAGCATCAGTGTTCTCTCCAGGGGTGCCACACCTCTGCCTTCTAGGTGATGACATATTACAAAGTAGTGAAGTAAGGGCAAGTCTAGGAAAAATATTAATGGTGGCAGAGTGCAAACCAAAATGAATGTTATTAAAAGTTGATCTCTCAGCTGAAGTTGTTATCTAAGCTTTCCGTGACATGCTGTTAAACTTTAACAGTCTGAAAATTATATGCAGATCCCAAAGTGTGAAAAGTCACCCTTGAATGTGCTACAGAGTAACTGTTTCCATTTTTTTCTTACTGTGAAAAAGTCTTGAAAGTAGAGTTGGTCAAAACTGCTTTCCAACAGAAAACTGGGTTTTCAACTAAATGGATTTTTTTTATGAAAGTATCTGCTTTGCTCAGAAAATTTCAATTCATTGAAAAACTGAACAACACAAAACCAAAAAGTTTGTTTTAGTTGGAAACCCAAATATATTGATTCTTATATGCTGCTATGGTGCTTCATTGGAGTTGCAGTTTGGATGCCTCATTTCCTCCATTGTCCTCTATGGGTCAGGCTCCCATTGTGCTCTGCCTTGAAGATAAAAGATCTAACATACAGAGGTTGGAAAAGAACAAACTTATAAGGCCGACTCTGGTGAACTGCAGAAAAACATTATATGCAAAAAGATTGCAGAAACAGACCATATTCAGGCCTTTGAAAAGGCTGTCATGAAGTTTTTTCAAACTTATTTCCCTTTAAAAAAAGGGGAGGAAAAGGGGATATATGTAAGTTGAAACTGGAAGACAACTAGACAGAATATGTCACTCACAAGAGGGGAAAGATGAATGCTTACATGACCTAATTATTAATTAACATTCTTCACAAAGCCATGGTGGAATTTCATTCATCAGTGCCAGAAAACGCAAAAGGTTTAAGAAGATAATAAAAAAACCTCATGAGAAAATATTTTAGTATCTGAATTTTGTGGATTATTTATTTATTTGGATTGCCAGAGAATGTGACAGGATGTATAAACCTCACACCAGCAAGGAAGGGTTTAAGGAGTTGCTCTGGGTTGGAGTGGCCCCACACTACCACACCTGCAAGTCAGGTCAAGAATGGAGGAGTTAGAAAGGGAGAAGCTCAGCTCTCAGTACCAGGAAGCTCTGGGAGGAGAGCAGTGTGCTGAGTTTCTTAGCTTTCAAGGAAAAGCCTAACAGAAGGCAGAACATTTGTCTCTTGCCTAAAGAAGATCCCAGCCCCCTGAAGTGAAGGGGCTGGCCTGCCCTATATTCCATTTGCTGGTGAACTAGTGGACTTTGAGACAGATTGTGCCTGGCTCAGACTGACTGTACACTTCCTTTTCCTTTACTTCTCCTGCTCCTAGTTTTTGGTTTATTTGTTTCTCCAGAACCCCAAGGGATAAAAATCTAGAGGGACTTGACCAGAGACTCTGTGCCCTTCAGAGTACAACTGAGCATCTCCATGTAAATGACCAGACCCAGAGTGAACATACAACCCATCAATACCCCAGGAGGGCACTGTTGGAGGACCACAACCCTGACACATAAAAGACCACCTATCCTGGGCTCTTGGCACACTTGCCATCTGTTGTGTGTAGTGCTCTTATGCTACACCATCAATTAAAACAAAAACATCAGCACATTTCCCCCCATATATACCAACACTACTCACCAAACCATATCCACAAACCAATCAACATACAAAATTTACCCCCCGAGCAGTCCGCCCTGTTGAGAGCTCCATGTAAAGAACTCCACAGAAGAAGCCAGCGTAGAGCACAACACCACATTTTATTGGTACAAAACCAAGGAAATATGCTACATTCTCTAGATCACCATCTACTGGGTAATTTGACATAGATACAAAGATCTCTCCTAACACTTCCCAACCACCTGCCATGTGCCCTGAAGGTGAGCAAATTCAGGTGGTTTTAGACCGAGGGGTTTATGTATATAATAAGAAGTGGGGTGTGATACAGTACTCACAACTCCACAATGGGAGCAGTTAAATTGTAACTTTTGGAGGTAGGGATCCAATTTTTGTATGTGTTTTCACAGCACCCAGTGCAATAGGGTCCCAGACCTGACTGGGGACTCTGGATGCTACTTTAATATAACTATTAAATAATGATAATACATCTAGCAAACCTGCTTTTGGGAGGTTCCTCCATTCTCTGGAGTTCCTTCCTAGTGCTCCTCAGACTGGTAAGAGGCACAATGGAGGCTTAATATCTTTTAACCCAAATTTAGCCAATAAAACCATACTAACTTCCCCATTAAACCAAGAAACCCCCAAATCTTCTCAGACAGCCCATTCAGACGAAGCCTGAGAAAACAAATAATCCTTGCAGCAATCCCTGAAGGTTTATTGGACCAAGGTGGTAAAACTCCCAGGTCAATAAACTTGGACTCTTCTGGACAAATATGGTGAAAGTCCCAGAATCAGGGACTTTCCCGTAAGAACACTCGGCCTCCAGGCTCTAAACAAACATCTTTAGTGTGCGTGCCTCAGATGATCACAATTACTGGATTGAAACAAAAAGGAAGTTTAGCCCCTGAATTGTCTGAAGTTTCTGAGTGTTTTAACGATGTAGCCCCAAGCACACTTCAGTAATCCAATCTGAATGTCATAAAGACATAGATATCTCTAGGAATGTCCACATCCAAGGAGAAAATAATTGCAACCACCTTGAAATTAAAATAAAGGCATTTTAGCTGCCATTGATCTATAAACATCTAGAAACAGCTGAGGATCTAATACAACCCTTGGGTTGTGTAACTAGTAACAAAAGATGAGTAGATCCCTTTAATACATGTGCAGAGAAGTAGATTTGATTTTCATTTTCTCTTTTGTTTTTTCCCTATCCCTACTTCAGTGGACAACCACCCACTTACATGTCTCTGAGAAAAGAGTGAGCTTCAGAATCAGTAATGAGCACTCTTGTTCTTGGTGCCATCCTCATTCTAGAAGAATCTTCTCCTCACTGCCTCCTGCTCTGTCCTTTGAAACGCAATATTTGGAAGCAGATGTGGGAAGTTCACTGAGCTCCCCTTTGTGGGGTGTTACAGAACAAAAGAAACAGGGAAGACGGACACAGGAAGGATGTACATCTGTGGACTTGTTTGTCACAAACAGGGATTTCTGCAGCAGCTTGAGAAAAAGGTCAGTTGTGCAACTGTTTGGGCAGGCACATAATCGTATTTCACACAGGCTGTTTTATTATTGTTATGTATAAAACATATCTGGGAAATAGATTATTTGTCCACAGTGAGTGGAAATGAACAGTATAGTGCAGCCTGAGTATCAAAAGTGTCAAAAATTACATGCACAAAAATGATTTGGTTGTAATTGTATTTCTCTGGGCCAGATCCTCTGCTGTCGCTTTGCCCGTTTAACCAGCTGAAGATCTGTCCCTATGTCTTTCTAATTTATACTTAAGAGGTGAAGTGCACCACTGTGCAAAGGGTCAGCACAAAGCCTGTACACCTTTTAAGTCCCACTTAAGTTCTATTTTGATCACTTAAATGAGGAACAGGCCTTTGATAGCCCTCAACACCGGCTGAATTTCACTCAAACAGAGATGGGCCTGAATTATGATGTTTGGATCCAGATCAGGACATTGATATCCAAGACACTCACTGCAAAATTCCTAGTAAAACTCTAAGTTCTAGGGTGGGCGCTTTAGATCTGGGGTTCCAGTTCTTACCCATCTCCAATTATGAACTCTGGATAGTGAGCCCAAGTTATAACTTGTTCAGAAAACAAATACCTAGTCTGTCCCTTTAACTTCTGTACGACTGGAGCATAAGCAGCACACTGGATGATAGTAAATAGCCTCATTGTTCCTTGCATTCAAAAGCTCCTTTATATTAAAAGATTTTTAATAACATCATTCTAAAAGGGCAACCATTCCTGTTATTTCAAAGGAAAACATCAGTACGTCTCTCACTCTCTCAGTGCTCAGATAGCTTTCGGAGCTAAAGGAAATGGAAAAGGGAGCAGCAAGCTATCTTGCAGTAGCACTGTTCAGTGGACCCAGGGGAGCCAAATGTCAGTTTTCTAGATGGTACGCTGCCAGTCTGGCGGTACAGTGCTGAAAGTCACTGAGGGAATTCACTTCATTGGAGAACCAAAGAACATCACTTCATAATACATCTTGTGTACATGATCGGTTCACAACAGCTGATGAAGGAGCCAGAAAAGAAGCTTCAGCAAGCCCCCGCCTATGTGTATATTCAGCCTCAGGTTTCCACATGGCTCAAGCAGCTTGTAGTGAGGTGGCCTGGCCCCCGACGGCCCCTGAGAGAGAGGAAACAGAGCAGGCACCCAAGTGGGCGGAGCCACCACACCTGTTCCCGCCCCCTGGAAGTCAAGGGGCGGGACAGGAAGTATAAAAGCCAGGCCCCAGCACTCAGTTGGAGCCCAGCGGCCGGAGAGGACAGGCGCTCCTGCTCGAACTCCTGCTAGACCGAGCCTCCCCCGAGCCAGGTATCCTGACGTGGACCGCCCGAGCCTCCCTCGAGCCAGGCACCCCGAGGTGCTGTCGTTGCCGGCTGGGTCCCGGATCAGTGGGCCACCATCCTGGCCCCGTACTTAACGGGGACTGCCCAGACGGTCTACCGAGGCCTGTCGGTGGAAGCGGCCAAGGACTACAACATAGTGAAGGCCACTATTCTGGACGCGAGTCCCGAGACCTACCGACAACGGTTCAGGGGCCTGGCCTATCCTCCAGGGGCCCGGCCACGGATGGTGGCTCAGGAACTGCGGGAGACCTGCAGAAAGTGGCTACAGCCCGAGCGCAGGACAGCAGAGGAATTGATGGAACAGGTGATATTGGCACAATTTACCCAAGTACTCCCGCCGAGGGGACGATCCTGAGTCCTCCGCCACCGGCCGACGACGGTGTCCGCGGCCGTCACCTTAATGGAGGACTTCCTCGCGGCTGAGGTCCCGTCGGGGGCCGCTGGTCGGGCGGTCCCAGTCCGGACGGAGCACCCCAACCCAGAAAAGAGGGGGCCGCCCTCCCGGGCAGCCCCGAGTGTTCCCTCCCGCAGCTTAGAGGGCCGGGCTCGGGTGGCCGCGCCCTCCGGGAGGCTCACACGGACCACGGCAGGCACCGCCGGGGGATACCGTCGGATCCCCCCCGGGGGTGACCCCAGGGCCCAGCCGCAGCCGGAGCGAGCCACATTGGGACCATGTTTCTCCTGCGGAAAGTATGGCCATTTGCAGCGGGATTGCCCGGAACGGGGGTGTGCATTTGGCCAAGTCTACTCAGGGGAAGGCCGTGCCCGACGTCCGCAAGGGGCCAAGATCACCGTGCCCGTGGCCATTGAGGGACGCCAGGCGGTGGCCCTCCTCGACTCAGGCTGTGGCCAAACGCTGGTCTGCCAGGCCTGAGGCCCGCCAGTGGACGGCCACCTGGCGAAGATTCCCCTGCAGTGCATACACGGAGATGTGCGACTCTACCCCAGCACCTGGACCCAACTGACTATTGATGGGGTCACCCGGCAGATGACGGTGGGGCTGGCGCCCCAGCTGGCATACCCGGTGATCCTGGGGCGGGACTGGCCCAACTTTACCACCATCTTACGCCGCCATCTCGAGGGTAGCCCGCAGGCCACGCCAGCATTGGGAGGGGAGTCCCCGGGGACTGAGGAGGACAAGGTGGATACCCCCGTCCCCGCCAATCCCCCAGGGGGGAGAAGGGATCCCTCGACGCCCACAGATTTTTGCCGGGACCAACGGGCTGACCCCACACTCAGACGGACCTACGAGCAGCTAGCCTCCGTGGACGGGACTATTCTCGACCCCCAGCGTGCGGCGCAGTGGCCGCATTTTGAGCTACAACGGGAATGCCTGTATTGCTTGGAGAAGGACCCCCGTACCGGGGACATCCGGACACAGCTTCTCGTACCGCGGTGTCACCGCCGGGCGGTCATGAAACTGGCCCACGATGTCCCGGCGGCTGGGCACCTCGGGCACGACAAAACGCTGGCCCGGATTCTGGGGTGTTTCTTCTGGCCCGGAGTGTATCAAGAAGTAAAGGACTACTGCAATTCGTGTCCAGAGTGCCAGTTGGCCGCCCCTGCCCGGACCCCTAAGGCACCCTTGGTGCCGATGCCTCTAATGGAAACCCCCTTTGAACGCGTGGCCGTGGACCTGGTGGGGCTCCTCCCGAAGAGCAACGCAGGGTTCCAATATATCTTAGTCATGATGGACTATGCCACCAGGTTCCCTGAAGCCATTCCTCTGCGGAACATCTCGGCCCACACCATTGCCATGGAACTGGTGAAGGTCTTCGCCCGCTTCGGCCTGCCCCGGGAGCTCCTCACGGATCAGGGGACCAATTTTACGTCCCGGCTGCTCAAGCAAGTCTGCAAAATCCTAGGGGTCAAGCAACTCCGCACCTCCATCTATCACCCCCAGACCGACGGATTAGTGGAAAGATTCAACCGGACGCTGAAAGGGATGTTGCGTCGGTTTCCCCCAGAGGACCTTCGCCAGTGGGACCAGCTCCTTCCACCCCTGCTCCTAGCAATACGAGAAGTTCCCCAGGCATCGATGAAGTTCTCCCCCTTCGAATTATTGTATGGGCGGCGACCCCGGGGCCTGCTGGATCTCATGAGGGAAACCTGGGAACAGGCTCCCTCCCTGGCCCAGGGTCTCCTACAGTATGTGCTTCAACTCGAGGAGCGCCTAAGGCAGGTGGGGGATCTGGCACGGGAAAACTTAAAAGCCGCCCAGGACACGCAAGCACAGACATATAACCGAGGGGCACAGACTCGGGATTTCCAACCCGGGGACCGGGTATTACTCCTCCTCCCATCCAGTGAATCGAAGATCCTGGCCCGGTGGCAAGGACCCTATGAGGTGGTCAGGAAAGTGGGTCCGATCACGTATGAAATCAATCAGCCGGACCGGAGGAAGAAGATCTAACGCTATCATGTCAACCTCCTTAAGTCCTGGAAGGAGCGAGAAGAGCTTTTGATCAACCCCTACCCACCAGAACCAGAACTGGGACCCCAGGTTCCCCTTACCGGGGACACCGAGGAACCCCAGCTCGGGGAGAACTTAACCGAGGAACAGCTCCGACAGACTCGGTGCCTCCTCCAAGCTTTCTCCCACACTTTCACGGACCAGCCGGGACACACTTCCCTCGTACACCATCGGATCCAAACAGAGCCTGGGGTGGTGATCCGGGGGGCAACCCGGCCCCTACCCTATCATAGAAGACAGGTCGTGGAGAAGGAAGTACGGGCGATGTTGGATCTGGGGGTGATAGAGCCATCACAGAGTGAGTGGCGTAGCCAGGTAGTGTTGGTGCCCAAACCTGATGGGTCACAGCGATTCTGTATTGACTTCCGCCGCGTCAACGCCATCTCCAAATTTGACGCCTATCCCATGCCTCGGATAGATGAGCTGTTGGCCCGCCTGGGGGAGGCCCACTATATCACCACCCTGGACCTGAGTAAGGCGTACTGGCATATCCCCCTGGAACCCGCCTCCCGTGAGAAGACTGCCTTTGCCACCCCCACAGGTCTCTATCAGTTCACCAGGATGCCCTTCGGCCTCCACGGGGTCCCGGCCACCTTTCAGCGCCTAATGGACCACCTCCTCCAGCCCCATCACGACTACGCGGCCGCCTATTTAGACGACATTGTTATCTATAGTCCGCAGTGGGAGACCCACCTGGAGAGAGTCGCAGCCGTCCTGAGGTCCCTGAGGGAGGCCGGGTTAACCGCCAACCCAAAAAAATGTCGCATCGGCTGGCAAGAGACTAAGTACCTGGGGTATGCTATCAGGCATGGGCAGATAAAACCCCTGATCGGGAAGGTCCAGGCGATCGCAAACTGCCCCCCGCCGACCACAAAGCGCCAGGTGCGGCAATTCCTAGGCTTGGCCGGATATTATCGGCGGTTCATCCCCCAATTCGCGGCAATTGCAGCCCCCTTAACGGGGCTCCTAACAAAGGACAGCCCACGGCAGGTGAACTGGACTACAGAGTGTGACGGGGCCTTTCGGACTCTTAAGAGGTGCCTCTGCAGCGAGCCGGTCTTGCATAGCCCCGATTTTAACCAGCCGTTTGTCTTGCAGACCGATGCCTCGGAAGTGGGACTCGGGGCTGTCTTGTCCCAAGACGTAGGGGGTGAGGAACATCCGGTCCTGTACATTAGCCGGAAACTGTTCCCGCGCGAAAAGAACTATGCGGTGGTCGAGAAGGAGGCCCTAGCCGTGAAGTGGGCTTGTGAAGCTCTCCAATACTACATCCTGGGAGTCCCCTTCACCCTAGTCACCGACCACTCCGCCCTTCAGTGGTTGGCCCGCATGAAGGACCACAATATGCGGGTGCAACGATGTTACCTGGCCCTCCAGCCGTTCGCCTTCACGGTCCACCATAGGGCTGGTAAGGATCATGCGAACGCGGATTTCCTTTCTCGGCTGGGGGGTGTGGAATGGGCTGGCCCCGCTGCACGGGAACCAGCCTTGAGGGGGAGGGCGTGTAGTGAGGCGGCCTGGCCCCCGACGGCCCCTGAGAGAGAGGAAACCGAGCAGGCACCCAAGTGGGCGGAGCCACCGCCACCTGTTCCCGCCCCCCGGAAGTCAAGGGGCGGGACAGGAAGTATAAAAGCCAGGCCCCAGCACTCAGTTGGAGCCCAGCGGCCGGAGAGGACAGACGCTCCTGCTCGAACTCCTGCTAGACCGAGCCTCCCCAGAGCCAGGTACCCTAATGCTGACGGACCGAGCCTCCCCCGAGCCAGGTATCCTGACGTGGACCGCCCGAGCCTCCCTCGAGCCAGGCACCCCGAGGTGGATTGGCCGAGCCTGCCCCGAGCACGGTACCCCGAGGAGTGCCCCGAGCGTCCCCCTGATCCGAAACCGGAGGAGCGGCCCGACCTAGACAGCCCTCAGCAAGCCGAGGAGCCCATGGTGTGGGACCCCACTGCCGAGCCCAGCGATGAGCAGGTACCCATGGAGGGGGAGATGGAAAGTAGCCCGGGAGTAGCTGACCCCAGTCTGGCTACAGCAGAGGAAGAGCCAATGTCGGTGTGTTGCAGTCAGGACCCCACCGACACAGCAGCAGACTGACTGCCGCTCTTAGGGCCCCGGGCGGGGACACAGTGGAGTGGGTGGGCCTGTGTCCCCCCTGCCACCCCGCTTACGGGTGGCAGCCTCCCTCTCCAGCCAGCGCTCCGGCATCGTCCCTGAACTATTGTTTGTTGCCCCGCCCTGACTAAGGGCCTGGGCTTCCTGACTTTGTTAGTGCTCAGCTCCTGCTACACAGACCTGAGCCCCCCCTGAACTATTGTTTGTTGCCCCGCCCTGAACCGGAGCCCGGACCGGGGTTGCTGCCCAGCCCTGACTCAGGGCTGTAGCTCCTTGCAGAGGCCGTGTATCTTTTGTTTAGCCCCTGCCTGAGGGGCGGAACCCCGAGACCTTCAGAACCCAAGGCACGATTTGGACTGCGTAGTGAGGCGGCCTGGCTCCCGACGGCCCCTGAGAGGGCACGGCCCCCGCACCGGACTATTACACAGCTGCTTAAAGTCACTGCTAGTTTAGTAAGGGGTGGGAGTCCTTCCTCATAACAAACAAGCACTGAAATCTGCAAAACTAAAATCACACCACACAAGATGATGTTTTGTCTAACTTCAACTGAAATTCCGTTTCTTTCATATAATAGTACTTCAGGTCTTTTAAGGCAGGAGTCTGTCTAATACCGTAAAAACTTTTTGCCTGCAGAGAGCAAGCTCATCTGTAGAAACATAATATCCAAGTGGGAAATCATTAGTGCTGCAGTCTATTATAGTATCTTTATTAAGATTGCAAATTATTATTGTACCTGCCGCTGGAGAAAAGCACTTTATTAGCTATTTTAATGAAAGTTTAAAACACTGGGTGTGATGGGATGTTCACCCCACACCAGTCCTGAAGCGGTTAAAGTAGGCTAGATGGGCCAATTAACTGCATAGGCTGCACCTGGAGGAGAGCCAGGGCTCAACAATGCTTAATTAAGGATGAAGTTCACCTGGGCAGGAAGAAGCAGGGCTACTATGAAGCTTAGAAGCTGAAAACAGAAGGGGAATAGTCTGTAGTCATTCTCTGACAGGAGTTAGAGATTACTGGGTTAGGTAAGAAGCCAAAGAGGAAGTAGCCATGGAGAGTAGAGAAGCTCAGACAAGTGGTAAACCCAGAGAGGTCCTAGAGGATGGAAGAAGGACAGAGACCAGGGAAGTAGCAACGAGGTCTGGAAGTAAGTAGACCATAGCTGCAGAGCATAGGGTCCCTGGGCTGGAACCCAGAGTAGATGGTGGGCCCAGGTTCCCCTACCAGCTACTGGGGAAGTGGCACAGCCTTGGATGTAAAATGGAGGACTCCCTGGAACGGCAGAGGGACAGTTTGTCCAGAGATACATTGACAGATCCTCAGAAGGGAAGAAGTAAAGTGACCTGGCTGGAGGACTGAGTCACAAAGAAGACTACCCAGAGTCCTGGAGGGTGAGATTGAGACAACTGGGAGATGTTCCAGTGGTGAATAGTGAACCCCATTACACTGTCATTTATCTGATCAGAGATGTTATTTCATGAGTGGAGTGCACATTTCTAATAGGATGAAGATGTAATCACTAGCAGCCAGCATGGATTTACCAAGAACAAATCATGCCAAACCAGCTTGATTTCCTTCTTTGACAGGATATCTGATTTGGTGGATAGGGGGAATGCAGTTAACATAATATACCTGGACTTCAGCAAGGCTTTTGACACATTCCCACATGACATTCTTGTAAGTTAAGCTAGAGAAATGTGGGCTTTGCGGAACTACCATTAAGTCTATACATAATTGGTTAAACACCTGCAAACAAAGAGTATTAATGGAATGAAGTCAGACTGGAGGGAGATCTCAAGTAGGGTTCCACAGGGATCTGTTCTGAGTCCGGTGTTGTTTAACATATTTATTAATGACCTGGATGTAGGAATAGAGAGCATACTGATGACACAAAGATTCTGACAACAAAATGCAATCCAACAAAGACAAATGTAAGATGCTACATTAAGGGAAGAAAAACTAAATGCACAAACACAGAATATGAGACAACTGGCTTGGCAGCAGCACTGCTGAGAAGAATCTAGGAGTTGTAGTGGATCACAACCTCAACGTGAGTCAGCACTGCGATGCTGTTGCAAAAAAAGCAAATGCAATTTTAGGTTGGATTAGCAGAGGCACAACATGTAAGTCACGGGAGGTGACAGTACCACTCTACTTGGTACTGGTTAGGCTTCAGCTGGAGTACTGTGTCCAATTTTGGTCACCAATGTATAGAAAGGGGATACAGAGAAACTAGAAATGATCCAGAGGTGAGTGACAAAGATGATCAAAGGGATGGAATGCGAGCCATATGAGCAAAGGCTGAAGGAACTGGATATGTTTAGTTTGGAAAAGAGGAGATTAAAAGGGGCTATGATAGAGGTCTTCAGATACTTGAAAGGCTGCTATAAAAAGATGGAGAAAAGTTGTTCTCTTTTGTCACAGAGGGCAGGACAAGAGGCAATGGGTTCAAACTACAGCATAGCAGATCTAGATTAAATCTCATGAGAAACTTGTTTCAGAGTGGTAGCCGTGTTACTCTGTATTACCCAAAACAACGAGGAATACTTGTGGCACCTTAAAGACTAACAAATGTATTTGGGCATAAGTTTTTCGTGGAAAATTTTCCACTTCATGCATCTGATGAAGTGGGTTCTAGCCCATGAAAGCTTATGGCCAAAAAATTTGTTAGTCTCTAAGGTGAGAGACTTGTTAACTGTTAGAACAGTAGGACAATGGACAGAGGTTGTGGAAGCTTCTTCACTGGAGGTTTTCAAAAAGAGGCTGGATCACCATCTGTCTTGGATGGATTAGACCAGCAGTTCTCAACCCAAGGACTAATTAGCCCACAGCTGCAGCCCGCTGTGTGCTAAATGCCGCTGGGCTGCACGGCGGGGTCCTGGTTCCTGGCTGTCTGGCTTGGGGTCAGGGTTGGGGCTGCTGGCCAGCCCAGAAGGGTCCGGGGCTGCCAGCTGGCCCTGCTGGGTCCGGGATTTGGGGATGCCATCCGGCCCTGCACAGTGGGTGTCCAGGGATGCTGCCCAGCCCTGTGTGGTGGGAGTCTGGGGCTGCTGGACGGCTCTGCACAGCAGGTGTCAAGGGCTGGCGGCCAGCCGGCCCTGAAAGGTCCGGGGTCGATACTGGGGCTGCTGGCTGGCCCTGCAGGGTCAGGGTTTGGGCTGCCACCCAGCTGCGCAGCCAGGTCCAGGGTCAGGACTGCTGCCCAGTCCCATCCAGCCCCCCCCCCAGGGCTCCGCTCCTGGCCCCATTCTGTGAATGTGTCTCTGGGCAGGAAGCATTGGGCATAAGGTCAGCTATGTGGATTGCCCACATATGCGGCCCACAATGATAAATAGGTTGAGAACCACTGGTTTAGACATAACAAACCCTGCATTTTGGCAGGAGGTTAGACTAACTGACCATTTCAGTCCCTTCTAATCCTATTATTTGCATGGATACACCTATTCTGCCTTGGTTTTCAACAGACAGAGCTACTTTGCCAAAGAGATCATTTTGGCTGGTTTTCACTTACAATTCACTTTACTTTTTAATGCAGGGGTGATGAAATATTGTTATCCTTATTGCATGAGTAATGGGCAGCGGCACTGTGCTTAGCATGCCCGATGGTGGGGGGTCACTCACTGACCCTGGGTTGCTAAGCAGGGTAGGGATGCCAAATCCTAGTGAAAGTGAGAGAAGGGTCGGGGATGGGTGTTCCTGCCTGATAGTGTAGACTCTGCCTAAAGAGTCCTAGACATCATGTGACACTCTCTTCTCCAGTGGTTAAAGACAGAGATGATTGGATTCAATTGCGAGGTTGTTTTTTTCCCCCGGTCAGTGATTACCAGAGCTGAAATTACTGATGAGCAGATCTAAGGACCCAGGCTTACGCCTGGTGTGGTGCTGCAGTGAAAGACAACGAAACAGCAGCAGCACAGAGGTTTTCTGCTACCCAGTGAAATCACTGAGAGCTGGGCTAAGTGGTGGAACCTCAGAACACCGCATCGCAGAAGTGGCCATGAACAGCCAGCAGCGGCAGAGATAAAAGCAGTAGTAAGCTGCCCGTGAGGGCAGAGATAATAGTGGCAATTGTGAGTTGTGGCAGAGGACAGCTGCAAGTGATGGCAAAGATAGCAGCAGCCGTGAGCTAGTTGAAGCAGTGGAAGCATAGCTCGATACCCCGTCACCTTTTCAGGTGTGGGAGGAGAACCCATGTGAAAACACCTCTGAACGCTGGATCTTCACTGACCAAGGACAACTTGCAGTGAGTAAGGTGCAGTGGAGGGAAAGGATAGTGGCATCCTAGAGGGACTTTCATTTGTTGGACTTTCACACTGCCAGGTGGGAAAATGAGGCAATGTCCAATGTACTCTGGGGAGAGTATTTGCTTGTGGTTACATGATTTCAACTCATGGTTGTGGCCTTTTCCAAAATTAATGCTAGGTTCCCCTCCCATTTTATTAAAAAAGTATTGTGTTATACACAGACCCAATGTTTGTGAGTGGGGAAGGATTGTCTCTTAGAGGCACCCACAGGTGGTGTTTAGTTCACCCAGATTACAGGGTGGGGGCTCAAGCCAGTTCTATTTTGTATTATGAGGAACCCCTAGATATTGTACCGGGCCCTTGTTACTGCTGACTACACCTGGCCGAAGGGTTACAATAAAATTGTCTGAGACGTACGTCATTTGTGCCACATTTAAAAAAAAAAAAAAAAAACTTGTCTGATGATTTTAGCCAATAATCAAAGATTAACTCTGTAAGATCCATGGAGAGAGTTCATATTTCTAGGACCATATGCTTTGGTCTACTATGGGTTTTTTTGTTTTGTTTGTTTCTCGGGGTGAAAAGTGTCCTTACTTTGATTGGAGGTGGCCAGAGAATTTCCCATTCATAGAAGAACCGTTCACTAGTGTAAATCTAATGGAGATAGTGCAGCTGCCTCATGCAACAGTTACTTGCCCTTCCAACTCTGGCATAAGGGAGAAGAGGTTGCTTTCTTGGGAGAGGGCGGGTAATAGGGAGTTGAGTTCTTTTATACCTATCCTCCAATAGCATAATGTCATGTCGGGGGCGGGCAGTGCAAGATCAGCAAACTGTAACTGGCTCCCTGTTGGTTCTCGCCTGTCCCCCACACTGAATGGAACTTTAGAATAGGGGGAAATTCATCCCTTATTGCTTTATTTTCAGTAACACCAATGAAAAATAAACCATGCTGACTTTCAGTAAAAGTTAGTGAAGTAAAGAACGTTGGTCAGGCAGTATGGCCTAGCGGATAGCTCATTGGCCTGGGCCTCAGGAGTCCTGGGAGCTATTCCTGGTTTTGCCATTGGCCTGCTGGGTGACCTTGGTCAAGTCACTTCTCTTTGTGCCTCAGTTTTCCAGCAATATAAGAGAGGTGCTATTTGTGATGTTTAAAATTCCACAGCATTTCATGGGAAAGTTTTCTTTTAAACATTTCACGTATTATTTTTCACTTGTATTCAATCAACAGTTAAGCATTTCTCCACACAAATAAGCTTTAGTGAAAAGAGTTAGTAAAATTGAAATGGACAAAAATTTGGCAGCAGTTGAAAATTAAAAAAAAAATAAAAATTCATGTAATTCATATCCAAGGGTTGTTCTGAAAAAGAAGTCATTTAAACATGCAGAAAAAAAGTTTTGACCTCAGATTTGAACTATTCTAAATTTGTTTAAATTTGGATCCAAAATATCTCCTGGGAAAAAAAGCAACTTCACTGCTCCATTCCCAATGAAATAAAAAATAGCCAGCCTGTCAAGGTTCCCTCCCCACTCTGAACTCTGGGGTACAGATGTGGGGACCCGCATGAAAGACCCCTAAGTTTATATTCCACCAGCTTAGGTTAAAAACTTCCCCAAGGCACAAATTCCTTTCCTTGTCGTTGGATGATATTGCTGCCACCACCAAGTGATTTAAACAAACATTCAGGGAGGGGCCACTTGGAGCCCTATCCCCCCCCCTCCAAATATCCCCCCAAGTCCCTTCACCCCCTTTCCTGGGGAGGCTTGAGAATAATATCCCAACCAATAGGTTAACAAGGTGAGCACAGACCAGACCCTTATGTATTTAGGACACTAAAAACCAATCAGGTTCTTAAAAGAAGAACTTTATTATAAAGAAAAAAGTAAAAGAAGCACCTCTGTAAAATCAGGATGGAAGGTAATTTTACAGGATAATAAAAAGATTTAAAACACAGAGGATACTCCTCTAGGCTTCAAAGTTACAAAACAGGAATAAACCTCCCTCTTAGCTTGTGAATTTTCCCTGTGCTAAGAGGGAGGTTTATCCCTGTTTTTGTAACTTTAAAGTTTTGCCGAGAGGGGAAATCCTCTGTGTTTGGAATCTTTTTGTTACCCTGTAAAGNTAAAAGAAGAACTTTATTATAAAGAAAAAAGTAAAAGAAGCACCTCTGTAAAATCAGGATGGAAGGTAATTTTACAGAGTAATAAAAAGATTTAAAACACAGAGGATTCCCCTCTAGGCTCAACTTCAAAGTTACAAAAACAGGAATAAACCTCCCTCTTAGCATAGGGAAAATTCACAAGCTAAAACAACACGTCGTTTTATGCATTTCCTTGCTATTACTTACAATTTCTGTAATTTTAGATGTATCATTTCAGTAGGAGCTGGGTTACCTGCTTGGTCTCTCTGTCCCAAGAGGGAACAAAAACAAAGAGCACAAACAACTCCTCCCACCCCGCCGATTTGAAAGTATCTTTTTTCCCCGTTGGTCCTTCTGGTCAAGTGCCAACTAGGTTAATTGAACTGATTAACCCCTTACAGGTAAGTGATTCTGTACCTCTGGCCAGGAGGGATTTGCTGTTACTGCATACATAAAGGTTGTTACCCTACCCTTTATATTTATGACACAGCCAAATTTTTAAATGTGAACACAATATACATGCCAGCAAAATTCATATTGTATATTCAGAGCATGCTTTTGTGAGTCTGTCTACCTGCATGTTACTGTAATTAAGTTTGTATTCTCAAATGATGGTCTATGCACAAAGGCATATTTCCTTATGCACCAACTTTGTGTGCAGCTGTTGCATTTGTAATTACAAATCTGGCACCCAATATCTATTGTAAAACCTACTAAATATCTGGTTTATTAATCTCTCCTCAGCTTTTTGCTTTTTTTTTGTGTGTGTGTGTGTGTGTGTGTGTGTGTGTCTGCACTTTTGGGATCCTGCCAATAACAAAAATGCCAAAATATTCTTTGAAAGTCTATTTTAATGGTATTTCTAGTCTGACTAAAGGCAGAAATACCAGAAATCTTGTAAAGAATCACATTCTTGAACAATTTACAGACCAATTTCACAGACCCAAGAGCTTTGGATAATTCAGATGAGTAATAATATTTTGAGCGGATCTGGTTAAATATTATTCAGAAATAGTTTTATTTGATGTACTTTTGCTCTGTTATTGAATCTTACATAAATACTTTTTACATCATTTGACCGGCTCTATAGATCAATAATATACATAAAATATATTTTATTCATAGAGCCCCCCCCCCGACAATTGGTGAATGATTTGTGAATATTTCCTCTCCCTACCCCACACTATTCATCCAACTGCATATATGGACTCTTTAAAGCTGGCATCTCCTGCCAGAAGAGAATAACAGTGCAAGACCAACACTTTTGAAGGATGACTGAGAGGGAAGCTGACAACCCTGCCTGCTGTGGGGCAGATCGGTGCGATGACATCTCCTGACACAAAGAGATGCCACAACCATGAGTAGGAATGGTCACAAGATATATTTGAAAACACAGGGGGTTGTTTTCAAAGGGGACAGGTGCCTTGAAGGAAAAGTAGACCCCCAGTGGACCCTGTATCCTTACCACAGTGGACACTTCCAGTGGCACTACGTTATCCAGCATGCAAGGAACTTGAACATCACATAGCTTGGGCATCCTACCGCCTGTAGAGGCTAGTTCAGCCTGAGTAAGCTGCATGGTGGTGGTAAAGAAACTATCAAGCATATTGTACATCTGCATAGACCCCCAAAACCCCTGAACTGGGTATTGCAAAGATGTCACTCTCTACTGCCTTCAATTTACTACATTTTGCCAGAACTTCCCAAAGCCAGGATCTTTATGGTCTCTGATGAGAAGAACAAGTTTTGGTACATCAGCCTGGATAAAGAGTCCACTATGCTGACTACCTCTGCAACACCATTTGGTCAATACAAATGGCTATGCATGCTGAAGGGAATAAGCCCAGCATTAGGGATGTTCCAGAGAAAACTCACAGAAGTGCTGGAAGGACTGCCTGGGGTAAAAATAATCACAGACAATATCGTCATTGTAAGTTAAGGGAACAATAATACAGAAGCTTTACAAGACCATAACAGAAAATTACAAGCTTTCCTACAATATTGAAGATACAAGGATAGAAAACTGAACCCAGAAAAACATGAGACTCAAACAGTGTGAGGTGACATACATTGGACATCTGCTCACAGCAGAGGGACTGAAAGCAGATTCCCAACAAGAGCAAGGTAGTCAGACATGGCAGCTCCAGTGCATGTGTGCTTCATAGAAATAAATCTATCCAAGTTCTGTCCACACCTGGTTGTAGTAGGTGGAATCCATACATCACCTCACAAGGGAGGATGTTGAGTGAAACTGGGTAGGCCCCGACAGCAAGCATTTGACACATTGAAACAAAGATGAGCCTGTCCTGAAGTATTACCAGCTGGGAGAGCCACTGACACACCAGTGTGATGCATCAGAGAAAGGCTTGGGTGTAGCTCTCCTGCAGAAGCAACCAGTCATTCATGCCAACAGAGCCCTGT
Organism: Trachemys scripta elegans; assembly: GCF_013100865.1. NCBI lineage: Eukaryota > Metazoa > Chordata > Testudines > Emydidae > Trachemys > Trachemys scripta. The sequence continues at coordinate 206,932,891 of NC_048299.1, forward strand.
CTGAGACCAAACAGGGGTATAACCAAATAGGAAAAGAGCTTCTGGCTGCAGTATTTGGAGTGGAGCGATTCCATCAGACCACCTATGGCCACCCAGTAACAGCGCAATCAGACCACAAACCCCTAGAGACAGTCATGGCAAAAGCCCTTCTTAGTGCTCTAAAAAAAATGTTCCTTCAGTGCTGCCAGGTAGAGATGAGATGCGATATTGTCCAGGACAATTAGTTAGCTGGCACTCTGCACAACACATATATTCCCAGCATCAGCAAGCTGGGGAAAAGGGATCAGGACATTGTGTAGCATGTTAATGGATTCAGTCTCGGTTTCAACAGTGAAACTGATGGAAATCAAAGAGGTTCTGGAAAAAGACACTCAGCTACAGTCAACAGAGTGATACTAGCAGGGTGACCAAAAGCCAAGTACCAGAAGAAGCAGAACCCACTCTTTCAAATTAAAGATGAGCTGAGCATGCAGAATCCTATTGTGAGGACAGAGATCTGTTGTTCCTGTCTCATTACATAAGGATATCATGCAAAAAAAATATTCCTCACTCCTCGACATTGATAACTGTCTGAGCCGAATGTGACAACCACGGGTTGTGTGATAACTGCTAGAAGAAAAAACTTTCCATATGAACGACCCACTTGGCCAAGGGAAAAGGTGGGAGTGGCCTTGTTTACCTTCAAGGAAAAGCAATACTTGATTACAGTATACTACTGTTCAAATTTTGGGAGTCTAAAAGCAGGCCAGTGACTGGCAAACTCAAGGCTCACTTTATGAGATATGGCATTCTGGACATGATACTCACTGACAACAGATCCCAATTTTCCTTGGAAGAATTGAAGGAATTTGCATGCAAATGAGAGGTTGACCACCACACCACCTTCCCAGCATACCCACAGAGAAATGGGAAGGTGTGAATAAAGCTAAGACTGTTACACGAGGCTGTGTCTTCTGGTTCAGACTGCTTGTTAGCATTTTTGGCACACAGGAATACCCTATCAGAGGGGTGCAAAAATTGCCAGTGCAGGCACTGACAGGATGAAAAATCAAGTCCTGTTAGCAATAAAGAGACCTGTTGTAGCCTAAGGGATGGGGACACTGCCAAGGGGAGTTGGCTAACAATCAGAGATAGCAGGCACTACGGCACCACAGGTCAACCAAGAATCTACCAGCCCTAGAAAAAGGCACTCCTGTGAGGATCCAGCCATTAGAGAGAGACACCAGAAGAAGTGAACTAAAAGAGTCATGATGGGTGTAATGGCATCCAGTTCATATGAAAGAACAGGAGACCTGATGAGCCAGCAGACACAACACCTAGAGAGAGCCAGTAGAGATCCTCACAGGGAGGCAGAGAACCATCTAGAACAGTGTTTCTCAACCTTTTTGATACCAGTGACTGGCTTGCTGCCTTCCTAAATTGTGCCAGGGAGATCTCAGGGACCGGCACTGGTCCATGGACTGGTCGTTGAGAAACCCTGATCTACAGGACAGCCCTGCCAGAGAGGGTGGAGACTGTACAGAGAGTTTGCTAGATTTGGAGGCAGTTGACAGAGAGATGTCACTCCTGAGCCAGACACTAAAGTATCTCAAAGACTATGTAACCAGCTGAGTCTGTGGTAAGGATGAAACTCCAACTCAGCTAGGTGCTAGCAACCTTTGGCCTAAGGGACATGGGGATGGGGATCTAAGTGTACATTATTTGTTTTCAATGTTTATATTAAAATGTTGGTAAAATAGGGAATATGTAGCATGATCAACAGAACTGGAGCCAGAGGGCCTGTGTTCCCTGGAGGGACTGTTGCTGACATGACACAAGTCATGGATCTTGTCTGGTAGCAATAAGCCACATGGACAGAGCAGTGCAAAGGGTTTAATAAAGTTCTACTTGTTCAACTTAATGTTCGTTCAGCTTCACTCTTTGCTAATGAAACACTGATTGCTTTGCTACGCTGTTTCCTAGGATATAGAGATGATGCTTTCTTCCCTGCAATAGGGGAGCACTGAGTATCACTTTTCAGAACCACTTTCCAGATGACTTATGGGACAATTTTGATGTCAATCACAGACAGAATACCACAGCTGTGACCTGTCCCCTTAGATGGAAATCAGGTGCAATGATGGCATGCATCAGCATGGAAGAAGTGACTGAAAGAATGAAAAAACAGGTGTTCCAATAACAAAGAAGTGGGCAATAGCCCATGTTTTGATACCTGTCACCTCCTGTGACCAGAAAAAATGGAAACCGTATTGATATTAGAACTCAAATAGAGATGATCATATTTGTGTAGCAACTGGATTTTTTTATTTTTTATTTTGAACTAGTCACAGCTGGGACTAAATTTTGTGTGCAGTCATCTGGAATTTCCCTTACTGTGTCTGGAATGCTTCAGATTGAAAGGGCATAGTGTCAACAAATCCTTCAGTTCTGAGAGTTTAATAACAGTTCAGGACTCCTGTTGGTTTATAGGATTTCTTTCTGGGATTCTTGCTGTATTGGTTTATTAGACCATTTGATATAAGCAGCCCTCTTTGTTCTAACCTATTACTCTGGAAAGTTGGAAGGACCACAGTGCACAGGTGAGTGCTGCCCCAGCTGTTCAGAGTGTTGTTAGAGAGCATTCATCTCTAAGGCAATTACTTCATGGGTATTAAAATCCAAGACAGTTCTAAGGTTATTAAATTCCTTCTCATTTAGCATAACTACCTGAAAACTGAACTTTCTGATTGGAATGCTGGCTTTAAATGTCAAAGACAACTTCCCAAATTACTGCTGGCTATACAGAGGTGTGCCACACTCTGGGACTATAACCCTGGGTCTAAGGTGCCAGAGAAGTTAGTCTTCATCAGTTTTCAGGGTTTCTAGAAAGGTATGACAAATCCAGCACAACTAACATTTCATGTCAGATTTGGCTCTGAAATCCCTCATTAATCTAGCTTTACCCGGTACGTCTGCTAATAACTATTTCTTCTAAAGCTAAGGTGCAAAATCCTGAAATCCTGACCTAGGATTCTCCTGGCTTTTCACGCTCTACTTTAAGTAAAAGGCAGCATCTGACTGAGCTGCCCCAGTAGTAGACAAGGGAGGGAATTTTGACTCTGTCACAGGTCTCCCTGGCTCCCTGCTTGCTCCAGATGTTCTATTAGCAGATTATATCCCCCTCTGTGCTAGTTCAGCAGTACTAGCTGGTATGTTGGGGGCCAGAGTCAAGGCACTGCTTGTTCTCCATATCTGCCCACCCACTGCCTGCCCACTTCGGTGGGAGGGTGTAGTGGGGTGGCTGCCCCACTTGAAGGTAAAAGGAATTAAGAGCGGCTGAGGGAGGCTGGCAAGGTAGTTGGTCCCGGGTGTGGCTGGCTTAATCAGGCCACAGCTGGCCCGGATAAAAGGGCTGTGGGGCCAGAAGACAAGGGAGTCTCACTCTAGCTCTGGAGTGGGAAGGGCTAGTTGCCTGGGAGCAAGGTACCTGAAATGGAGCAGTGCTGGGGAAGGGCAAATGTTGCTGGGGAACTCCAGCCTGGTAAACCCCAAGGCTGCAGGCCTTGTTGAAGGCCTATGGAAGGTACTGGGGCTGCAGAGGGACAGCCTGAGGATAGGCAAAGGCAGCAGGTCCTGCCCCCTTGCCAATGATGAGTGTCCATTATAGACTGCAGTCTGCCCCAGGGAAAGGGGGGCTAGATGATGACTGGCAGTAGCAACGGAGGCAAGGTGAGCATTGAGGGTTCCCATGGGAGTGGAGACCCAGAGTAAGGGGGTACTGCTGAGGGCAGAACCTTGAGGAATTGGGCACTGGGTTCTGGGGGGACATGGGACCTAAGGCAGGTGAGACACCTGCCAGAAGGAGGCACTCTGGAGCAGGAGTTGAGCTAATTCCTGAGGAAACCAGCAGGAGGCACTGCACTGGGGAGTCTTCGCTTTGCCACCATAAGATGCTTTCCTGCCCCTGCTGCCATATGCAATCCCAGTAGCCCATTTGGGAAGTATGCGACCATAAAGGTCAAGCAATGATCTTATCCTCCATATTCACTCAGTCCTTACTTAAGCAAACTGGAGTAAGGATTTCAGGAATTGACCAGTGTTAGAGAATAATAATTATATTTACAATCAATATCAGTGGTGATAAGCAGGAGGTTGGGGAAATAAGGGGAGAGAAAATGTAGAGATGCCTGGTCAGAAAGAGCCCAGAATCTGAATTAAAAACTGAATTATATTCTGAGACATGTTCAAGCCTTTTAGCATGAGACACACAGAAAACTTTTTTTCCCATTCATTTGTCTAGATAAGCTAAGGAGGGCAACGCACAATGTTCAAGATCATTAATAAGCCATGCTGGTGGAGGTATAATCTTCCCTCAGGTATGGATAATTTATTAGGCAGGCCTAAGTATCGACCTCTACCCTGGGGAGTTGAAGAACAAAATTGCAAATAAAATTACAAAAACTTTCCACAAATAGGGAACAACTATTTGCTTTTCCACTGGGAACATTCCATTTCAGCAAAATATCAATAACTTTATATATATATATATATATATATATATATATATATATATACACACACACACACACACACTCTGTGACATGTATGGCAAATTATCCTTTAAAAATCCTATTGTATTAAATGCACAGTTTATATATTATTGTGGGCCCATGGAGGAGGAGGAGGAGATGTGATATGAAGCCTGGGAGTTCAAAGGACTACACTGAAATTGTGCCAGATAAGAGTGAATTTTGGGGGACAATAAGTGTGAAGTGGATTTCTTGGGGTATACCTAGGGAGAGGTTAATGCAAATTCCCTACCTTGGCTATGGAACAAACTCAGCCCTTTGAAGCTATGGTGGGAGGAGAAGATGATGGGCTGCTGATTACCTGTTCCTGGGGGTTAGAGATCAAAGGCCTGAGTTGTATAAAAAAACAGGTGGATCTGCCCAGGCTGGGTTCTGGTTTTGAATCTGAGACTCTTGTAACCACAAAGAAAGCCCAGTTGTGGGTTTTCAAGGACTGACACCTCCCAGTTCCTGAGGCTGGGTTGGGGTAACCTCTGATAAGCTTATTAGCATGTAGGTTTTTCTATTGTCTTTAATAACTTTTTTCCTGTGTTGCTTTCACTTAAAGAATAAATGTGTTTGCTGATAACGAGGCTGTGTGGTAACTTATAAATGTGAGCAATACACTGGGCATAGCATCTGGAGAAAAAGCAAAGTGCAGATGCTGGCCTTTTAGGCAATCTTTCTTGCTGGGAATATCATAGTGTAGGCAGCCTTAAACAGTGCAACCTTAAAGATCCCTTGTCAGGAGGGAGAGAGTGACATGGAGGTCTGCCTAAAAGAAGTGATGGCTGAGGAGCTGGAAACCTAGAATGGGTGCCCTTAGTGGATCACAGAGAGGGAATACATGTGCAATTGCCCTGAACACATACATGTATGCATTGCTATAAGCTTCTCCTGCTTTGCCAGATTCTCTACTGCCTTGTGTAATTGTTTGCTCTAGTGCAATAAGGGTACAAATATCTATCAGCTCAGAATTCTCCATTCTCTTATACCATTGTGTAGAATATGGGCCTTACATACCCACTTTGTCCTTACTTCCTACAGGTGTAAATGACTACATAATGTGAAGTTAGAGGATCATGCCCATAATATATTCTATAGCATGGACCAGATCATCTTCTTAGCCAAATGTACACTCAGTAAATCATCAGGGAAACAATTCTCTACCAAATCTCCATCCCAGCACAATTTAGAGCAGTCTAGGGGCTGCTCTAACTTGCATCAGTTGGCAATGGTACCCAAGAGTCTATCCGCACAGCTGGAGAATAATGTAATCCAACTACTTCTCTTCACCACTCTCTCTCCTACTTCTCTTTAAACCCCAATGCTCCCTGTGCTCAGTGAATCTCCAGTTAGGAGTACAGGTATTGTAGCCAGCGACTGGTCTCTTTGGATGACTTGAGTGATGCAAAGTGGGGTAAAGAATCCACCCTTACATATCTATACATGTTATATTCAGACCCATGATATCTATACAGTATATTCTATACACACACACACACACACACACACAGAACTAGGGTGGATTGTGGCTTTTATAGCCAGAGATGGGCTGAAGGGTATACAGTAAGTCAGCAAGAATTCTTCCTTTGTGAAATCTGCTTGCTGCATGGAGGGGATCTGGACAAAGTACCCACCCTCCTTTCTCTCATTTGGGTAGCTAGTTTCCTTGAAGTTAAAAACAGGGCACCAATAGGATTACATCTGGACCTGCTTGGGCTTAAATGTGGGAGACGACTTCTTCCCCTAACGTGGATAGGTGTGGTCCAGTCACACATACTGTATGTATGAGTATTATATAGCCCAACTTGATACAATCTTATTCAGTTGGGGAAGTACTCACTTTTCTTGACAGGCACATAAAATGTAATGGTTTATTCATTATCATCAGCCATCCTAGCAAGAGTTGTGTGAGCAGATTTTTGCACCTTGGCTGGTGAGTTTTCATGACCATTTTTCAAGGCTGACACACACAGGTGTGATCTACAAAATCAGCATTTGCCATCTGGTACCCAATTGTGGTGTCCGAATGCCCGGGCTTTTTCCTGGACTTAGATGAAGAGAGGTCTGTAGTAACTGTTGGCAGAGATTACTATTTTAATGTCATTTATCACATTCGGTCTTGTTGAAGGAACTTACTCTCTGTTAGAGCTAGTCTGTGGAATGGAGCTAGAGCCTGTAATAAGAGATGGTACAGAGAGTCACCAATCCAGGGGAAGCACCAGCAGGCATGTTGTGGGGGGCAGGGTGGTTAAAGAAGTGAAACACTGTGCAATATCCCTTTAAGGTGCTGCTGACTCCCTCCTCCTGGCCCATCTCCATCCTGTGTGGATGGCCAGCTCTGGGAAGGTGGAGCCATGGTTCTGCCTAGTCTCCACCCCTTTTGGCTAAAGTGGAGGAGGGCAATTTGGGAACAATCCCAGCAATTGTGAGCAGCTTTTAGCCAGACTCCATAAAGGGAAGAGGGTCAATAGTCATTCTTCATAACACTGTATGGCGGCATAAGAGCCAGCATGAGTTAGCTGTGAATTGTTGTTTTTTAAAGAAAAAAATCCTTCTTGTTTTAATTTGCCTTTATTTTGTTTTTAGGCTAAATTCTGATTTCAGTAGGACCCACTGCTGCTTTTTATTTTTTAGTCCATTTCTCCTTGTCCATTTGAGAGTTATGAGATTTCATTTTTAAATTAATGTGCTATCAGTTTTCTCAGTAGGGTGATATATGCTTTCATCCCTGTATCACTATCTTTTAATATAGAAAAACAGAACAGAGAATCTTTCACTTAATCCTGTGGTATGGATGTGGAAGTTGTGCATTTATAATGAGTCCCCCCCACTCCCTCAACACCCCCAATCACTATCTCTCATATTGAAATTCTTCACAGCAGTTATTCCTGATAACACTTAAAAAGTGATTATATCTGTTGTCAATTTAAGTAAATTATTAACATCAAAGCTAGCAGCAGGCTCCCTGATGGGAGGTAGAGGGGAAGAGGGTGGAGTGGCATTGGAGGGGGAATATTAAAAGTAGATGAAAGAAAATGCATTGATCAGAAAATCACTTCAAATTTTAGCCAGTATTTGAACCAGTTCCCTATTTTTCCTCATGGTTCCTGTATTGCTATAGCAAGTCCCAGATTCCAAACTTGGGGGAGGGGAGGAGAGTGAATTCCCTCGAAACATGCTTTATTTGTTTCCCCCACCAGCTTCAGTGGTGAACTAGCACAGTCACTTCTCACTCAACAACAGCTTGCAGTTATTACAGTTTATTCAGCAAGGACTTATTGACTGGATTCATAAAAACAAGAATTTATTGAATTCTTAAAGAGGAACGATGAAGATAAATTGGGATGTGTCTAAATGAAATTAAAAATTATTACTTGGACAAAATTCTGTGTGTGGCTGGCTGTACCACCAAATTTGCTGTTAACAATGTTAGGAATTAAAGGTATGTAACTGATAAAGATGAATGTCTTACTTTCTTGGTTCCAACCTGTGAGGTTTAAAATAAATATTATAATAATTGATCTCTGTGAATGATGTGCATGTGCTAAATGACACTTGATGTATGGCAGTGACTTCCTGCTTCTGGCACTGATGGATGATGCTGGTCTTCCTATAATGAAAGAATGGTCAAACTTGCAATTACACACATCGGACCATCACAGACAAAGCTCAATGAAAATAAATTTGATACTCTACGGCTACTATCATTCTAGCATTAGCGCAGACCAAAAACGTTTTACTTATAGTTGCTGACAATGAAATAGGGTTGTCCTTGTGTGAATATAGTAGGCTGTGGCATTAAAAATGGAAAGCGCACCTCTTTTTATTTCAGAGCAGTCATCTCATTACGTTTGTGCCCTTCAGGTGTGACCTTTCTTGGGATCAGGGCAGTTAAAATGTCCCAGTGGGAGCTCAGAATTTTTCCTCCCTGAGCTGTCAGGCACATAGGCAGAATGAATCTGATTCTGCACCCTTCGAGAGACCACAGCACACTTACCCTGTATGCCTACCTAGTTCTGCTGACCAGGACATGGCAGGTGGAGGGGAGGGAAGGGAGCCATGGCTGTCCCCTTTTCTCTCCTCCTTGTGCCTCTTAACCTATCAAGGACCAGTGGGGGATATAATGTATAATGGGGGGAGGGATAACTCAGTGGTTTGAGCATTGGCCTGCTAAACCCAGAGTTGTGAGTTCAATCCTTGAGGGGGCCTGGAGTCAGTGTGGCTCCCCGCCACCCAGAGGGGGAAAAGCTCATCCCCAGGCTGGACTGGGCGGAGCTAGGGAGCTCTGAGTCCGCCCCTCAGGGGGTCAGGCGGCGACCCGGAAGTACAAAGGCTCGCCCTCAGAACTCAGTCAGGCCCCAGCCGCCAGAGAGACCAGACATCTCCAGCCTAGCTCGGGGCTGGGAAACCTCCGTGTCCCAGGGCAGCCACTAGGAACTGCCATGCCTGCCCTGCGCCTGCTACCCGGAGGAGCTCCAGGCCTGCCCTGCGCCCACTATCCGGAGGAGCTTCCAGACTTGCCAAACGATCCCTGGCCTGACGAACCCATGGTCCAGGATCTCCCCGAGGCCAACACTAGGCCCCGAGGGGGAGTGTGGAAGTAGCCCGAGGGCGGCTGACCCCTGTCTGGCTGCAGCACTGCCAGAGCCTATGTCAGTGTGTTGCGTAGGGTTACCATTCGTCTGGATTCCCCCGGACATGTCCGGATTTTTGAACTAAAAATAGCGTCCGGGGGGAATTTGTTAATGTCCGGACTTCCCTTCCCCCTCCCCCCCCATGCAGAGCACTCGGGGCTAACAGGGCAGCCGGATGGTGCCACTTACATGGGGCTCCGACAGCGAGAGAGAGTCCCTCCTCCACTTCCCCCTCCCCCCCCCCGCAGCATAGCTCACTCACTCCCTCCCTGCATTCGCCTCCGGCAATCTGGAGCTCCTCCCCCGCTGCTGCCCAGCATTCCGGGAGAACGGCTCAGACTCAGCAAGCTCCCAGAGAGACCTTAGGCGAACCGAAGGCCAACGACAAGGGAGCCAGGGGGTCGGAGAAGGGGCAGGGAGGTTCTGGAGGGGGCAGTCAAGAGACGGGGGGGGGTCGGGAGTTCGGGGGGGGGCTTTCTGGGAGGTGTGGATAAGGTTTTGGGCAGTCAGGGTACAGGTAGGGGGTAGGGTCCTGGGGGGCAGTTTGGGGGGGGGTTTAGGAGGGGGCAGTTAGGGGATAAGGAACAGGGAGGCTTAGGTAGGGGGTGGGGTTCTGGAGGGCAGTTAGGAGCAGGGGTCCCAGGAGGGGGCAGTCAGGGGACAAGGAGCGGGGGGTGGGTGTTTGGGAGTTTGGGGGGGGCTGTCAGGGGGCAGGGGTGGGGAGAGGGATCGGAGCAGTCAGGGGACAGGGAGCAGAGGGGTTTAGATGGGTCGGGAGTTCTGGGGGGGGCTGTCAGGGGGTGGGGAGTGGTTGGATGGGGTGTGGGAGTCCCAGGGCTCTGTCTGGGGGTGTGGATAAGGGTTGGGGCAATCAGGGCACAGGTAGTGGGTAGGGTCCTAGGTGGCCAGTTAGGATTGGGGAGAGGGTCTCAGGAGGGGGCAGTCAGGGGACAAGGAGCAGGGAGGCTTAGGTAGGGGGTGAAGTCTTGGGGGGGCAGTTAGGGGCAGGGGTCCCAGGAGGGGGCAGTCAGGGGACAAGGAGCGGGGGGGAGGGTTGGGGGTTCTGAGGGGGGCGGGAAGTGGGTGGGGCAGGGGTGGGGCTAGGGCAGGGCAGGGGCGGGGCTCCTCCCATCCTCTTTTTTGCTTGCTGAAATATGGTAACCCTAGTGTTGCGGCCAGGATCCCCACTGACTAAGCAGTGGGCCTTCTGCTGCTGCTAGGGCCCCAGGCTGGGACGCAGTGGAGTGGGAGGGCCTGCGTCCCCCCTGCCACCCAACCCGTAGGTGGCAGTCTCCCCTCTCCCAGGCCTTTTGAGGCTTAGGCCTACTATTGTTGCTCAGCCCTGACTGAGGGTCTGAGGCCCCTGATTCAGCGTTTGTTTCCCCGTCCTGACCTAGGGCCTGGGCTAAATACTCCTGCTTGCTGCTCAGCCCTGACTGAGGGCCTGAGCCCTGACATAGCATTGGTGTCCGCCCTGAGCCAGGGTCGGGCTTACTGTGCCTTCCAGGATTACAAGGGCTGCTGAGGGAGACCCTGCAGCCGGACAAAATACCCAAGCACCAGTGGGTAGTGAGCCGGTGTGGCTCCCCGCTGCCTGGAGAGGGTCGAGCCCCGGCAAACTCTTGTACAGGGCCACTTAGGGATCTGGGGCAAAATCAGTACATGGTCCTGCTACTGAAGGCAGGGGGCTGGACTCAATGACCTTTCAAGGTCCATTCTAGGAGATAGGATATCTCTATTGATTTGATTTGAATTTGAATGTGTGACAAAGCACCAAAGTGAGATATGTAAATCATTCATGCAGGAAACACAACATTACATGAGATGCATCCTTTGATATCACCTCAGCTTCATGATTATTCCTTATGCCAATAATGTTCAACAATAAAAAATGGAGGACACCGAATTTGGGTGGAATGTAGGTAAGCGTAGGGCTAAAATGAGGGATACCTTTCAAAATTATGTACTCTTGAGAGACCTATGCTCCTCTGTCCCCATTAGGGTGTCCTGCATCCCCAGAAGCTCAGGGACTGAAATTGTTCCACAGGGCTGGGCAAGATTTGCTCCTTCTCCTTCAGAAAGGCAGGGCCCATTTCAGAAATGGTAAATTTTCTGAGATTATCAGCAGATTTATTTATTTGACATATGGAGGTAGATGGAGTGGAAGCAACTTGTGTATTTCATGGATTATTGCTGGTGTTTCATACTTATCCTCTTATCTCTAATTGCAGCAAATAAATTACATCCATAGTGGGACAGCTTTATGCTGAGAGCCAAAACCATCTGGGATAAACCTACTTATGCCATTCTGGTCATGAGATCTTCAGCCAAATGACAAGAGTCATCATCCATATGAACACACAAGTCATCAAGGACAACTAATCTTGGTGTCTCCATTACTGTTTCCATCATTGTTGCCAAGAAGTATGTTGGCTCAAGCCAGGAACATAGGGAATTGCCATAAATAATCACACAAGTAGTTTATCAAGTCCAGCATATGACGTTTGTAAGTTGCTAGTACTAGGTGCTCCAAATGAAGGTCCAAGAAACCACATCATGAACAGTTACAGAATAAGCTGCCGAAAGGGGAAATTTCTTTCTAACTCTTGTCTTCAAAAGTTGTCTAAGGCCCTGGAATATGAGGGTTTATATAACTGCCCTCTCATTTTGCTTCCATATCTAATGTAACTAAGGGTTTTCTACTTATTCATATAAATGTCTAATCCTTTTTTGATTATACATAATGGCAACGAGTACCACAAGTTAATTTGTGCTCTGGATAAAAGCATTTCCTTTTATCTGCTTTTGCACTTACTATCTTTCCATTTCTATTGAATATTCTCTTGTCCTTCTATTATGAGAGAGGAAAGTAGAAGTGAACAACTGACACTTTCTGTATTAATCACTAGGTTGTATGCCTCCATTATGCCCCCCGTTTCTCATCTCTTTAAACTAAATCATCCCAATCTTTTCAATATCTCTTCCTATGCAACCTTTTCTACACCTTTATTTATTTGTGTTCCTTCTTTGAGCCTCTATTTCTGCTATGCCTCTGTTGCAATGGGTTGATGCTAACTGAATATTGAATTCCAAGTGAGGGCGTATTCTTGGTTTATGAAATGTTATTAAAACATAGTCATTGTTGTTTTCCATTCCATGCCTTACACAACTTTTTTTCACCACTGCTACACATTGAGCAGAGGTGTTCAATGAAATGTCGACAGGGCTTTCCACTGAAGAGTAACAGTTGGAGTAGAACCTAGTAATCTAACGGATATGAGTAGCAAGTAGTCTGCAGTGCTTGTATACTAAAACTAGTGCCTTTTTTATCCCATCCTTGACCTCAAATTAAGGGTGGAGATGGTCTAGTGGGATAGGAGACCTGCATTTGAGGTCAGGTATTTGTGATACAGCAACCAGGGAGTACCAAAAGAGGGGGTGCTCTTTGATTCATGCTAAACAAGGTACCTGACCAGACTCAGCTGGGCCAGTTTTGGGTCCACTACATTTCTGTTATACATGCAAAGCCAGGGTCCCCTTCCTTAATCAACTCATAGAAACAAATGGTTTATTAATTGTTACTATTATTGCAGTAGTATTTAGGAGCCCCAGTCCTGGAGGAAGACCTTATTGTGCTGTGCAAATGAAAGAAGGTCCCTGCCTCAGAGTTTAGGGGACTGACTGTTCATTTAACAACTTGAACCAAATAGTAAGCTCATGGATAACTGATATCCTATGCTCCTGTCATCATCCACAAGAGAAAGAGCCAATTCTGTCCTCAGTTACACCCATGCAGGTCGGTTTAAGACAATAAGGCATGGCACTCAGATACTATGCCTACTTCACAATGCAGCTTTAGAATTTTTGTGAGCAGTGTATTGTATACAAAAAGTTCAAAGGGGTCCTTGCATGTGGAATTCACTTCTCCTGCATCCTGGTTAGACTGCCCTTCAGAATTTGCTGTAGGACACACCATTCTGCCTAAGCTTGTCTTAGAGACTGAGGGTTGAGTGCTGGAGGGGTTCAGGAAAAAACAGGTTTGTTTTTGAACTGGGAGACTTTCTCAGGAGGTCTGTTGTTTTAGGGCTGATTTAATATGTACTAATTTTTGTATTTTAAATGTTTGCAGTGTGCCTCCAGGATTCGAATAAATAAGCTTCAAATAAATACAAAAAATATAATAGTTATATCAATTATTCACATGCCTTGGAACAAAACTTTCAATTTCATCCCACATAATGTTCCCAACACGTGAGAAATGTATTTTGTTAAATCTGTGTAACAATTGGTAAATAAGTTTCAAACCAGGCTTAATATATTCAGAATCTTTATCAGCAATATATTTATTCATTTACTAGTGTGTTTAAAAGATTTTCAATACATTTTCGAAAAAATGGCTATTTTGAACCTCATATTTATTAAATGAAAACAAAAAGAATCCTTAATGTGATTAGTATGAATGCACATGGCGAAAAAATCAGATTACAAAGGGCTTGATCTAATGTCCAAAGAAGTCTAAGTTGAATCAGGTCCCTACTAAATATTAAAAATAAATATTATAGATATTAAAAATAAATATCTGGAGTGATCCATTCGTACTAAGACTAATGGCTGATTTGTCAGCTATGATGGATAAAACCCAGTTTTGGAAGTATCTGAATTTTCCATAAGCATATGCAACCTCTTTAATGTAAAAGGAAGTTAATGCAGTGCACTGAAGAAGAATGCTGAGATACATTTCCGACTTTTGCAAAGAGCATTATCTAATGATAATCTGCTCAATAGTGATGTTCAGAACTGTCAAAATGAGTTGAAGGAGATGTAAAACTACTGATGTCAAAGAAGTATATATTATTTCAAGAGTATTTTTCAAAGATATAATCCAATATCAATTTACATCTGACCTTCTAGTGTAATGAGCCATTCCTAGATGGTTTTGCCTGTTAGCGTACTTCTACAACCACATTGCAGCAGTAAAGAAACTGCTGGGAATAGCTTGGCAAAGCATTCTTTTATAGCTGGTCTTTTCAAGGGCTAAACATGCCAACATCTATTTGTGAAGGGTTCTGTTTAGATACGTTATATGAGTATCTATAGTATTTTGTAGTTTGGCTGTGTATCACCGCTACAATACAAACTGACAATGGGGATGTACTAGCTTCTTTACCCACATGGGATTTCTGTTGGCATTAGAGTATTTGAGCCCAGCTAGAGGAGAATATATCTAGGCTTGGAAAAAATAGATTTTTATATGGTTTGTTCTACACTACAGAGTAAGGTTCATGAAAGGCAACTTACATTGACCTATCTATGGAAAATCTACACTAAAATTTCGCTCCTGCCAACGTAACTGCCCCACTATGACAACTTAATAACGAGAGGCATAGAATCAATGTTGATTTAGTTAGGTTGACGCAGTGTCAGTGTAGACACTGTTTTGCTAATTACATCAACTGTTACTGGCTTGCATAAGCCATCCCACAATGCCCCACACTGACAGTACAATCAATACAAGTGCTCCTGGTGAGGGCGTGCACTGCCGACAGAAAGAGCAAAGTGTAGACATGCACAAGCAATGCAATTACTGCAGTGGCTGTATACCAACCTAAGTTAGGTTGACTTAATTTTCTAGTGTTGAAATGCCCTAAGTAAATGTTGGTAAACATCAATTTCACCATACACACAAACTGTTGAAAAAATATTTCTATTGATGATCATTGAAATTTACAGATATGCAAAGTAAGAAAATTGTTGCTTGAGAACTTATTAGAGTTTGATTTAGGATATGTACTTTGTATATATTGACAGGATATCGGCAATTTGAATTTTAACAATTATAAAGCTTTAAGTTTTTGAATTTAAATGTCTACTGTTATTAAACAATTATTTTATGACACTCTTATTTCCCACAACTGTGAACATTTAAATCAATACAAATTGGAAAAAAGCTTAACCCCATAATTGTGTGCATGTGTAAAAATATAAATAGCTAAAAGTAGAAAAAGAGATTAAAATTAACAGTGATATTTTCCATAGAAGTTATAAAAAAATCAAATCAAATTCTGCCAAGCCAAAATACATTCTGTCTATGATAAAAAGTGAAAAAGTGTAACAGAAAAGGAGTCCAATAGACAGATTCTAATCAGAGATACACATTCCACTGTTACCAATCTCAAACCAATCTGCTACTGAAGAGGATCTGGATCTCATTAGAATGGGCTCTAGCCAGCCAAAAATACGCAAAACCTTTCAAGCCACAGATGCTGGCTGCTCTGTGGATTGACCTGTCCAGAAAAAAGGTCAACAAACAAACCCTGCAAAAAAAAAAATTGTTGAGTTGCCCAGAGAATGAGGCAATGCAACAGAGTTCCTCACTTCCATACACTGCACCTCCCTACTTGGAACCGACCTCTCTCTCTCTCTATCTGTTACACATGGGAGCCATGTAGCCTGGACCCCCAACAGGAAGAGGGATAGCCATCAACTGGGCCATGAAAAAATAAAAGTACTTGGTGATGCTGTGGGAGATTGCCTGACCTCAGTCATAGTGGATAACATGTGGTATGGGATAGCTTTAAGGGGAAATCTAATCTTTGGCCACATAACACTTTGAAAATGTCTTTCATGGCTTACTAAATGATTGTAGGATCTTAGGGGTGCATCACCCAATGTAGTTTCTGTGAACATTAT